>NC_067283.1:116147373-116459170 GCF_020740795.1 Apus apus | reverse complement strand
AGATGCAATAAAACCATGTATAACAAAAATATGCTGCTAATACAGCAGAATTACAGCAGCACACAAAATGCTCTCTGAAACTAACCACAAATGTAGCCAGGATGTAGGCTAAGTTGCCATAATAACCTGGTCACCCAGCTACAAAGAAGAGACCTCTGCAGTGGACAAGTGACTGCTAAGGTTCCCTTGCAAATAAATACAATACATGGGAGCTCTCGCCCTTTATGGTGAACTGAATAAAGTACAGTATTAGCAAAGGGCAAAGGTGGTGCTCTCCTGAGATCTAGGCTCTGGCTGCTATTTATGGTGCAGAAGTATTAAAGGACAAATTAGTAAATAAAGCAAGGGAGATAACGTTTCCAGGTGAATCTGCAAAGGATTTCAACATTGTATCATAGAATCACAGGATAGTTTGGGAAGGAAGGGGCCTCTAAAAGCCAACTAGTCCAATCCCCTTGCAGTGAGCAGGGCCATCTGTAACTAGATCAGGTTGCCCAGAGCCCCATCCAACCTGACATCACCACATCACCATGCAGGGACTTCCTGTTACCAGATAAGCAACACAGCAAACCATCAAAACTAGTCAAGTGGGGTTTTAAGAAAAATCAGTACAGACTACTTGGTTTCTCCAGGAGATACTCCTAGCTCCAAGCAGTTCAATTAGATTCACTGAAGTCCTGTTTAGGATCTCTAAACATTCCTGTGTTTGTGTCTTCTATACTTCCTATCCCACCCTAACATCTCGGCACAGTTTGACTCAGGATTGGCAATTAAACCACAGACAACAATGCTCTCGATCCCCTCCCTCTCCCACCCAGGTAGGGAAGGAGAGAGAGAATGAGAGAGAGACTCTCTGGATTGAAAACTAAACTACACAGCTTTAATTAAACACTAATGATAAAAGAATATATATACAATCATATACAAATGTGTTCAGGAATGTGCAAAACCCCTATTGCCTCCCCTCACCCCCAGCAACTCCTACAGCATCTCCTGAGCTGGGAACAGGTCCTGAAAAGTCCTGGAGCTGCTGGAGAAAGGACAGAGTGATGAGGGTCAGCAGAGCTCCAGCCTGGGGGTTGACGGTGATGGATGGATGGAGTCCTCCCGGACGCCGGCCATGGACGGAAGTTATGCCCAGGTGCTAAGCAGGAATTTGTCCAAAGTGTCAAGTCAAATGTATTTGCTTGGTTTTGACAATAGGGACAAAGAGTATAAGGCGTCCCTGACAACTAGACTCACAAATTATGAGATTTTTTTAATGATAACCTATGCAGGATATACAGATAATGGCATATTTCTGAGACTGAAAAGTCGCAAAATAATTTAAAACCCAGAACAGTGTCAAACTAATAACATGCTTAGTAATACTTCTGTTTCTGACTAATTGTTTATGAGTGTTCTTGGGTGAAAAAATTATGCTTATTCTTTATTGGAAGTGAAGGCAAGAATGTCAATGGCAGAAAGAAAAACTACTGTATGTGATGTGCTAGGAGAGGCATAATACAATTACAAATTTAGTTATAGCTTCTGGTGTAGTTTTGAGAGTTGGAACAATTTGTCTTGCTGTCAGATCAGGTATCACATTGGTCTCTCAGTGGTATTGACTTGCTAACATGTTACTTTTTGCCAATCGGAATCCTGTCAAATCTATGTCAGATTTCACTCTTGTAGTGAAATGCAGATGAAAATACTCTCATTACATGGTAGAGCTAACAATACTCTTTTGCCAACATAAACACTGTATCTTGAGGTCACTCCTTCGTTTCCAGTATTGACTAAATTGTCTTGAACTTCTGCATGACTTGAACACAACCTATTATTTATAAATCTACTTTCGCTGCCAGAACATTCTGTAAAAACTTGTAGATCAAATTTGACGTTGTTGCCCTCATAAAAAACCACATACTTACAAAAAACTTAGTCTAGCTGTTCTATTCTGGCACCAAAGCTGTGAAAGTAACATTCCATTTTACATGAAAAAAGCTCTGACAGAACTGCAATAAATGGTCTTGAAAAGAAGAAAGGATGTGTCCAGAACTAAAGCATCACTCTGGAAACCAGACAACTAGATTCTATTACTGGATGTGCTTTAGGCTTCCTGAGAAACATTACATAATTCACAAGTCCTCTAAGCTTCACTTTCTCAACTATACAAGGACAACATTTACATGTCTCTCACAGGGACACTGCAAAGCTCTCTTCATAAATGTTTAGATCCTCAGAAGAAGTCCAAATTTCTGTACTCTTCCTAAAATTATCCATTAATTTTGGCTTAGTCGCTATTCTTCCATAACTCAATTGACAGATCAAAATTTTGAATAGTAATTCTCCTAGCTAACTTTGTAAAGCTAGTGTTTCTACTCAAGGATAATGTGATCTCACGTAGTCTCTCATCCAGTCACGCAGTTTCTATTGCCACTAACAGAAGTTGTGCAGGCAGAATAAGGGGGCAATAGCAACAAGCTGTTCAGCAAATATGTTGTAAATCTACTGAAGAACATGGTCAATATAATAAAGACATTCATTCTCTACAGTGTAATTAGACATTGCAGGTACTCAGACTTCTTAAATGACAAGGACACACAGAGACAGAAGAGATGGAAGACTGATGTATTCTGGGGTGGGTCTGCCTTCCTCCAGACAAACTTGTTCAAATCCTAGCAACCATACACCCGAGTTAGCACAACAATCCCTCAGTCCTGTCTCTCAAGGCACACTGCTGCTGGTGAGCACTGGACAACAATGCTACAAACATATATTAAAAATACTAAAAGTTGGTTTGCAAAGTTCTTTTCTCCCTGTAAATTCTTCAGCTTGTTTGTTGACTGTGAAACTCCTTTTGATGTGTCAACTGACTTGTACCAAATTCTGTGATAAGCTCTAAAGGGGTTGGATCTCATACAGACGTGCTTATGGGAGAGATTGCCAGAGACTGAAGTATTTATCTTCTCTTGCAGGTAATGCTATTGACACTCATTATAATTTATAGTATAAGTACCAATACATATTATGGAAAAAAACTGTCCACCACTTTCAAAAGGGCCACATTTTCAAGCAGGGGTAGCTCTGCCTCAGCCACACCCAAATTCTAAACATTTTCAAGCAGTTAAACAAGATTAGCCTTCTAATCAATACAACTATAGGCTTTTGCGCATTGATGCTATTTATTTTTTGTACAAGCATAAACTACAGTCTCTTCTTGCCAAAGGCAATGGGAACATTTTCATTAAACCATGCATTAGAAAACTTGGCTTTACTTTTTGAAAACAAAGCTTAAGAAAGCTAGTATTTCACAATTTGTCTTTAAGCAGAAATTGAAAACCAGGCTTATCAGCAAGAAGTTCTTCCTAAAGAGGATGCAAGCACTAAATTTTAATTCTGTCTCTAAATGAGCTATGCATATACTCTTTTCAGTCCCTAGCATACCTGTGATCTTTTGAGTGGAGTTAGTATTACTTATTTTCATGTACTTAAGATATTTAAGTAAAAAGTGAAGGGTCCCTTGGCTTAACAAGAGAGCGCCCAGTGGAAAGGATGGAAAGAATATGTGTAATTACTCCATTTCTCTTTTGTAGACTTTTTTCTAGAATAAGCCAAATAATGTCACTGTATTCCTGTTGTACAGCAAGTATCCTGCAATCGCTTTGAAATAAACTCAGGCTGGCATGAAAATCACTTGGATAAGTGAACACTTGAGAAGCAGCTACACGAAAATCCCAATGTCTGATGCAACCACTAGAGTCTATGCTTGACAGACAGTTATGAATTTCATGTAAGGCCACTTCATTAGCAGCATTTCAGTGAAGCCATGTGCAGCAGCTGGATTCCCAAATGAAAGATAAATCATTGACTGTGTTAGTTTAGCTTCTACAGCATCTGCATATAATGGAGAAATCTTTGGAGTAGAAGATATTTTTAAATCGTGAGCATGCAGCTGGTAAATGTTGCCAAAAATATAATAACTAATGTACTGATAAAGTACCCAGGGTCCACCCATGGTGCTTGCATTTTCCAGATGTCTGAATTCAGGCAGTTTGTTAATTGGGGCCAACAAATTTGGCACAGTTACACATTAACTCAAGAATTAGAATATATCACAGGTGCTCAGACAGAAAGTTAACAGTTTCATGAAAACAGTGGATATAGGCATGTGTGAAGGAGGACTAAAGGCCACACAAAAATTGGCATCAATTTTTTTCCTACTTCATACCTGCTTCAGTCACAAAAATAAGATGGGTAGACAAGTACTGCTCATTGCACAGTGACAGTTAAACACTTTCTTTTCCAATCCACTCAAGCTCTTTTTATCTTGTAGCTAGTGCAATATCAATGCTCACTCACTTGACCTTCCTATACAGGCTAACAATGTGTTACTACTCAATAAAATGGATGCCAATTATCTGTTACCAGGTTAACAGGAAAAACAAAATGCCACATTGCTGCTACGTGCTAAACTGATAGTACCAACAAGTGTAATAAATGGAAAAACATTTTGAAAATAACATTAAAGCTCTGGAAGATTTTTATTCTCCAGTGTGGTTAATTAAATGATGCCAACACCAAGTATCTGTGGTATCAGAGTGCCAGCTCTTGAAACTAAGCACAAAACTCTCATGCTATATATATGTATAATCACTTAGGTATCGGAGGTTTTTCTGAGTGATCTGTGCTTTTCCAAGTCAGACCAAGAGTATTTTACTGGATTTGAAAATTTCCATGCAACTTAGGTGGGGAGTTAAAACACTACCTACCAGAGGATGTTAACTGGAATGCAGCCTAGCATTGACTGTAAGATCAATAAGGGTCAGGCCATGCAAGAAAACTTAACCTTCATCATATGCATGCATGTCATGCTAACAGAGTGATGCTGCATTTGGAAAAGTGCACCTTACCCATGAAGAGGTGATATATCGTAAGAAAGATTATGCTGGTGGGCCCATAACAGTGCTTCAGAGTTTGAAAACATGTGAAGATTAATTTAAGAAAAGGTATGGAGTAGTCACCTCAGTCCACTGCCTAGGATCAGGATTAGAATTCTGATTTACTCTCCTTTTGACTGTTGATCCTATATTACCCAGACACACTATGAACCAGCCTCTGCAATATATATCTGTCAACTCCTGGTAGATTTACAGCAATATTTATCACTCAGGCATGAAGTCATCAGCTTTAAAAAAAAAAAAATTACACCTAAAAGTGTCTTCTCTCAAAAATGCAGGTTACTGTGAGCACATCAGACTTTGATTTTCTGCATTGTCTTCCTAGGGACTGAAGGATATTTTTTATATCTTCCTGACATAAAGAAGGTCAACAGACTTCTGCTCTGTAGTAGGAAGAATGTTGCCAGCAGATCAAGGGAGGTGATTATTTCCCTCTACTCAGCCTTGATGAGACAAATTAGGAGTTCTGCATCCAATTCTGGGCTCCCCGGTACAAGAGGCATGGACATACGGGAAAGGATCCAGTAAAAGGCAATTAATATGATTAAGGGATTAGACCATCTCTCACATGAGGAAAGGCTGAAAGAGCTGGAGAGGAGAAGGCTCAGAGGAGGACCTTATCAATGTATATAAATACTTGATGGGAGGGGCTAAAGAAGGAGGAGTCATACCCATCTCAATTGTATCTAGTGAACAGTCAAGAGGCAACGGGCACAAGTTGAATTACCATAAATTCCACTTAAATGCATGAGAAAAAAATAATTAGTAAGAGCAGTCAAATGTTGGAACAGTTTACAGAGAGCTGGCCCTGCTTTGAGCAAGGAGCCAGACCAGGAAATCTTTGTTGATCATTTCTAACCTCAACTATTCTGTACTTCTGTAGCATTCAGTGCAATGGCATCACCTTATTGACATAATTATCTCTAGGGTAAGAACCATACTCAACATTGCTCGTATAAAGAAATCCCTATAATGCACAGTGAAAATAACTTTTGCAGGAGATCAAACTGTTAAAGGGCTCCCAAAGACCTGATCTTTTGATGCAAGATAAATTGACCTGATCTTGTTCAGCAGAAGGTCTGTAGTGGCATAAAGTGTCTATTCTCTTTATAGAGTTGTTCCAAACTGAAACAAAAAAAAAAAATTTTTAAAGGCAAGAGAGAATAAGTCACATATAAGTCATACCACTCACTTCTGAAAAGTGCTCAGATACTGACATGACGGGAGATGTCAGAACGTGAATAGACTAGTAAATGCTAAGGCGTCCATGTGCCTCTGCTAAGGCACATGGAAAACATGAGGCTGGTTTGTGGCAACCAACTTGGCTTCACCAAGGGCAAATCATGCCTGACAGATGTGGTGGCCTTTTATGATGGGGTCAAAGCATCAGTGGACAAGGGAAAAGCAATTGACATCACCTACCTGGACTTGTGCAAAGCATTTGACACTGTCCTGCATGACATCCTGGTCTCAAATTTGGAAGGATATGGATTCGATGGATGGACCACTCGGTGGATAAGGAATTGGCTGGATGGTCGCACTCAGAGAGTAGTGATCAATGGTTCCATGTCCAGATGGAGACCAGTGATGAGTGGAGATCCTCAGGGGTCAGTACTGGGGCTGGTGCTGTTTAACATCTTTGTCAGCAACATGGACAGTGGGATGGAGTGCACCCTCAGCAAGTTTGCTGACAACACCAAGGTGTGTGGTGTCGTTGACATGGTGGAGAGAAGGAATGCCATTCAGAGGGACCTTGACAGGCTTGAGAGGTAAGCCCATGCCAACTTCATGAAGTTCAACAAGTATAGGTGCAAGGTCCTGCACCTGGGTTGGGTGGAGAAAGGACTGAAAACAGCCTTGAGGAGAAGAACCTGGGGGTGCTGGTTGATGAAAAGCTCAACATGAGCCAGCAATGTGTGCTTGTAGCCCTGAAAGCCAACTGTGTCCTGGGCTGCATAAAAGAAGGGTTACCAGCATGCAAAGGGAGGTGATTCTGCCCCTTTACTCCACACTTGTGAGACCCCACATGGAGTACTGTGTCCAGTTCTGGATCCCTCAGCATAAGAAGGATATAGAGCTCTTGGAGTGAGTCCAGGGAAGGGCCACAAAGACAATACGAGGGCTGGAGCACCTCTCCTACAAAGATAGGCTGAGAGAGTTGGGGTTGTTCAGCCTGGAGAAGAGAAGGCTCCAGGAAGACCATATAGCCTTCCAGTGCCTGAAGGGGGCCTACAGGAAAGCTGGTTAGGGACTTTTTATCAGGGTGTGTAGTGACAGGACAAGGGGTAATGAATTTAAGCTGGAAGAGGGTGGATTTAGGTTAGACATTAGGAAGAAATTCTTCAGTGTAAGGATGGTGAGACACTGGAACAGGTTGCCCAGGGAGGTTGTGGATGCCTCCTGCCTGGAAGTGTTCAAAGCCAGGTTGGATGGAGCTGTGACCAACCTGGTCTAGTGTAAGATGTCCCTGCCTGTGGCAAGGGGGTTGGAACTGGATGGTCTTTAAGGTTCTTTCCAACTCAAAACATTCTGTGATTCTGTGATTCTGTGAAATGGCTGAGGTGAAGGCAAGGCAAGACCATGGATTATTAAAGGCAGAAACTGGATTTAGGCACCTGACATTGGAAGGTGGGGTAGCTCTTAGCAGGGAGACCTTTAACAAAGGAAACCAGTGGCACAAAATTTTGGAATCTGAAGCTTACTGGGGGGCTAAACAGTGTAACCTGGGAGAGAGGGGTCACTCAAGAGAGACAGACAGAGGTTTTTAATATGTATTAATCTTGATTTTGTGTTGCCATCAGGTAGTACCATATTCATGAAGATTAGGTCAATTGTGTTTTTCTCCAAGATTGTTTGTCAGTTCTTAATAATCCTTCTACATTGTTTTCTTGAAACAAGTTTAATTTTGCTTCATACACAGCCTGTAGCTGATTGAGATAGTTTTACATACTTTTCCCTTTTATTTCAGTGTGGAGTGAGGTTCATGTTGTTATCGTACACCTTTTGCAGAGAGATGGACAGTTTCAAGTGCAGTCAAAGCCACCAGTATGACTGTTTTATGCTGCCTTAAGAATATCTGACTGAAGCCTGGGTTTCTCTAAGTTTTATTCAACGATTTCTGGACATAAATGGGAATTATGGAAAACAAGGACAAGTGTAAAATAGCAGAACACAAGCTATGCCCAGCTTTTAGGGATTGCCAATCCAATGGTTAAGAGAATGGATAGCTACAATAGTGTTTGGGATCCCTTGTGCAATCTTCCCACTTGGGAAGAATTCTCACTGAGCTCATTACAGGCTATTTTATTTCAACAATTCGAGGAAAAGCATGACAATGGATTTGTTTCAACCTATTTTTATAACATTTGGTTTTCTCCCCATTGCTTCTCCTTTCACTTTATAGATCTCAGTTTTGACTGATGAAAGACTGAATATGGATCCCAGGAAGAGGAATGAAAGAAATGAACTGAAGCACAACAGATTCTTATAGTCCATAGGGCTGACTCTAAAGGGAGAAGTGTAAATTATTACTGCATATATTGTTTTAAATGACTGATAATTTGATTGAAACAGGAGGAAACCAAAATTAAAAACAACAGATAAACTTCTAAGACTGGCACCTCCATGTGATGCCATACAGCATAAGGTGCACCTGATCAACACAATTCTTTACAAACAAGGTACATGTAACTGAAAGTAAAAAGGCTGGGTGAATACTATAATTAGCTCATCACAAGAGCATTATTTATGAAGTCTAATTATCAAGTATCTCTGCAAATGTTAGCAGGAGCCCTGCTTTTCATCTAGCTGTATTACTTTCTGGCATTTTGCCCTGATAGAATATGGAAGTGTTTAAGGGACTGTTTATACAGATAAAGAAATTTTAAATAATGTAACTGGGTAAGGCTCCAGCTTTACAAGTTACAGAAAAGGCTTATGCTGCAAAATTCACACTAGGGATGGATTCCAGTTTCCACTTCTCCTAAAATACCATGCATACTCCATGCTCCATGTCTGCAAACATGGAACAACTATCATCCTTACAAAGACAGCCACCAACCATAAAATACAACATAAGGTTAAAGTGAAGATTTTGGAAATTTCTCAGAAAAACATCCATCACTCTTTATAGATTAATACAGTGTTACTTAGGATAAGCTTGACAATGTGTTGAGATCAGTAAGACTAACACTGCTCTAAAGAGACTGCAGAGCTGATAATGAAGCAAACTCACAAAGTGAAGCATGGACGAGTTATTATTCAGGAGGTGCTTGGTCCTGCCACTCTTGCTAGGGCTAGAACACAATATTTTGAAAGCAGATCTACTGAACCATTCAGTGCTTTTACTGACTTCATTATTACTAGAAAAGCAGAACTTGTACCTGAAGGTATGGAATTACTCTGTGTTGAAGTAATAAAAATTGTGAGATTGTAGCTGGCTTTAACTGAAGATAATAGGCTTAGAGTCTTCTGCTTAGTTCTGTTTGACACAGAGGAGAATATTTGGCATGACCAAAAATGAAAAGAATACTTATAAAAATAATTTATTTATCAAAGAATGTGTATAATCATAAGAGATAATTCACCATGATTCAGAGAATGATGATGCAGAATACAGGGCTCTGGAGAATAGAAATTACAAAATAATTAAAGCTTCAGTGTGTTGAGCAACTCAACATACTGCCAAAATCACTACTTTTTAAATACTGAGAAATACTCAGGGAGTGTAATAACACCAGAGGGAAATGCAGGAAATAGATCACAATTGTGATGAAAGCTGTAGCTTACAGTAGATTGATATCCCTCTACTGGAGGAGGAATGACTCTCAACAGAAAAATTATGCCCTAAAAACTATGCTTGAATAGCAACAGAAGCAAAAAACCATAGCCTAGAAGTAGTTTCTTTGAACACACAGGAAAAATTAAAGAGCAGAAAAGGAAATCCATCAAATTTAAATTCCTCTTCTTTCCCATTCCCATATTGTTCACCCTTGTCTTTCCCATCTGGTAGGAAAGATTGCTAAACCACAAAGGCAAATATAGTGTAATTTACACACAACTATCTTCTGAGAACCTAGAACCCAAGACCCCAGACAGAAAAACTCCCTATCACATAACAACTCTTAATTACCTTCAGTGAATTTCATGTTCTATGGAAATCTCCAAGGGCAATAGACTTGTTACATTCTACCTGCCTTACACTGGAGGACAACCAGTTTTTTATTTCATTTACACAAACCTTAATCAGAAATAGCCCAAGGTAATGAAGTCACACCCACTGTATACAAAATGAAATCAACATCAAAATCAAGTTCTAAAGGAGCATTAAAATCTCAGGAGTATCTAGAGGAACACTATTTGAGTTACTCAGGTTTTTATAACTTTCCTCTTTTATTATTTTTAACATGACTGAATATTCATTATTCTCTTTTACGTATCTAAGTTATGATGAAGTTAACTGTACTTTCTATCAGAGTACTATTCTTTATTTTTATTAAGATTATTCAGTACAGTTTTGTTTCATTGTCTTTTTGTTCACCATTTCTTTGTCATTTCTTCTGATTCTATCTGTGACCAAAGGGATTTTGAACTGAGGTGGTACTTTGATTGTTTTTGTGGGACATGATTATGCTTTCTTTTTCCATTATATTAGGCTGAATTGTTGCATCACCCTGCATCAGTTGATACTTTCTTTAAAAAAAGGTGTTACCTGGAGTCTAAGTAGCCTTCAAATATGCAGCACACTTGTAAAAAAAGGTTGCAAATCAAAGACCATTTAGTGAAAATTTTCCCCAATATACTTTACATATTAAATGAGTGTAATAAAAAACAATAGGGGCTATCCTTTTTTTCTGCAACTTCACATTTTTTAGCAATATTGGTGTTATTACATGATGCCCTTACTGTTGGAAAACTGCAGAGTTACGAAGAGCTAAAATATTTGGACAACACAGCTTCCTTTTGGATTAACAAAAAACTCAGCCACGTTATTAAATTGAGACATTTAAGGGAAAAATGTGGTAAAAGGAACCAAAATTACTTCATTTGTTCATTTCTTTCCATCCCAATTGATTAGCACTGACTTCAAATTAAGTAAGTGGTTTTGAGATATAATGGATAGACAGCAATCTGGTCAACCTTGAAGCTTTAATGGCATGGTTAGGATTCAGGAAGAAGCCTCCTCAAGAACCTCTGAAGTTTAAAGGTCTCATTACACACAATTTTAAAATTTTGATTACATAATTAGATTTTGTAAAAGGTTTCAGTTTTACTCCTCAGCCCAGATTCATCACACTTACACTGCGGTGCCTAGCCTCCAAGCCTCTTCCAGGCTTTCAGTGGTATCTCACCAAATAAAACCGTCTGGGACAAAGACCTAGGTGCAGTGTAGAAGACTTAAATCTGGGTGCTAGTGTGGATAGCAACAGAACATCAGAGCTTCTGGACCAGGTATCAGGTCTGGCTTTGATGCTGGAGGGATAAAAGTAACGCTTTGAGAAATAGATACTGTTCTTTCCGAAGAGAAAGAAAACAAACAAATGTTCTGGGACTTCCCTTCATTAACTGAACAAATGAGTAAGAACTTGCTATCAGACAGCATTAACCAGCTGAATAAATATCCACGATTATCCTCTAGCCAGAATTATTTGAAAAGGTACACTTAAATTTAGTCTTCAGATAAACATTGATTTCACCTTCCTGTTTTGATATGAGATAATATTAAACCAGCATTATCTGCAAACATTAGCAAAGTTATTTTCAGCTTAAATAAATGCAAGGGAAAGACTACCATTGGCCTCTGCAGGAACTTACAGATTTATACTTCAAACTGGAAAAAAAAAACACTCAAAAATCAGAGAACTCTCCTGTCACTCCATTACTGATTCCCTATCATCTGTTTTTTTATGCATAAATTATTTCGATCTAAAGTAAATATTGCAGATTTAATGACTGCAACTGGTACAGTCCTGAGGATCTAAAGGAACTAGAGGAAATCATAGGAATTACAGGAGCATGGAAAAGCCGTGGGAAATGTCATGCTTCTGAAGCACCTCTCAGAGGTTTGTCTGAAGAAGAGAGAAATCTATCCACTTGATTTGAGAAGTAGGATATCACTAGTCTAAATCACCTGGAGTTAACCTTTTCAATGTCACTTAACTCTAGTGCCTGGCCATTCCCCAGCTTCCTTCTCACATTCTCCAGGAAAAGGTTTGCACAGTGTGCTTCAGTGGCAGTCTGAGGAAGCCCATGGAAGAATTTACAGTGGACACTTCCAAAGATGGACACACAACACAAGGCAGAGCCAGGACTATCTTATGACATCAATACAAAGAACAGGCAAGGAAAGTTTATTCTGCCTCTGCAAATCAACAACATCTAGTTACAACCAGAACATCTAGCAGATGCAGGTAAGAAATAGTTTCTGAGAGGCATGTATGCTTGATGCAGTTTTGTACACATTTACTATTTCAAATCTTACTATCATAAAAGTCAGCCACTCCCTCAGAAGTATTTAATGATCCTTACTTCTTGCTCTGAGTCCTTTTTACTATTGCTATTATCCAGTTCTGAGAAAAGCTATTTTGCAAATGTTTTAAACTCTCCAGTGTTGATATAACAGCCATACTATACCTTAAATGAATCTTCACTCCTGGGATTAAACAGCTGGTGTTTCCCAGATCCCAAAATAATAGGACCAGAAGCTTTGTTTTCTCCATAAGCATAAAGGGACACCACTGCTGTCGTGCCAGCTGTTTCAGAATCCCCAGTGACTACAGTAATCTTCCAATCTCCTTCTGTAAAGTAAAAAATAAAATAAAAATGCTTTTAAAACTGTTACTGATATGTAGCAAATCACTTGAAACATATAAATAAAAGCATAGTTTAGCCCAGGGACTGTAACTACTATGCACCTAAAAGGTAATGATGCTGGGAGAAGGAACAGAAAATTGGCTATATACTACATCATTCAAACTCATCTTAGGCAAGTTGTGTAACTTTAATGATTTAGGAGGTTTGCAGCATTATAAAGCTGGAAATATGACCACAGAGCCTAGTGAGATTTCTTGCGATAACCCTGTGACAGGTTATGACAAAAAAAGCTAATCTCCAGAGTTTTGACATGTATAACTAAGAAACGCAACAGGAAAAAGTTTCAAAGCATCCAAATTAAATACAATTTCCTCTCATTCAGTGCTGATATGGCACATCACTAAGAGCTCTGTTTGCTTGGATGGAGGCATGACACAGAGATTAGCATAGAAAATAAAAGATTTTGGAGAAAATTTTGACACTTGATGAGGACTATCTAGAAAATAATTTTATAGAAAGCTTTCCTGATACTAAAATGTCATCTCTGCTCCCATACAATGCCCACAAGTTATTCAAATATCTGAAAGCATCTTAATAGAAATCTTTTCTAAAACAAGCACATTTTGTAATTGGAAAATGCATTTCTACATCTGAAAAGCTGGGGTTGCACAGTCTTCACCCCTCTTTTCATTGCAGCTTTTGCCTGTATGAAAAAAGTTCCACTTACTGACTTAAATTCATTCTGAGCAAGGTAAACAACAAAAGAAATACCAGCCCCTGGTGAGCTTAATAATAAATGCCACAGTGTACACTGTAGTTTTATGAATAGAAAACTGTTTGGTAATACCTGCATGAATTAAATCTCTTGTCTGACAGAAGAATTTCTCTTGGGTCAGCCCAATTATCCCTCAGTAATTTGCCCCACAAAGGCTGAACTAAAGCAGGATATTTTATCTCCTCTTTTCCAAATTATTGAAGTCTGGCTGACACCTGATTTTGGAAGGGGATAGATTTTTAAATACACATAAACGCACAGCTGGGAATTTAGAAAGCAGCAATAGAAAACTGCTTATTTGGTCTGATCAATCAAACCTAGCCAGCAGGTCAAGGGAGGCTCCTCTTGCCCTCTACACAGCTTGATGCTCAGTACCTGTTTGAGCAGGTCCAGAGGAGGACCACAACAGTGATCAGAGGGATGTAATACCTCTCCTGTGAAGAAAGTTTGTTGTTCAGCATGGAAAAGAGAAGGTTCCAGGGAGACCTTATTGCAGCCTTTTGATGTATTTCAATATAAGATTTTTTTTAAGATGAGAGTGATGAGACACTGGCACAGGTTGCCCAGAGAAGTTGTGGATGCTCCAGTCACTGGTAGTGTTCAAGGCTAGGTTGGATGGGGCTTTGAGCAACCTGTTTTAGTGAAAGATAGTCTTGCCCATGGCAGAGGGGGGCGGGACTAGATGACCTTGCAGGATCTTCTTGAACCTAAACCATTCTATGATTCCATAAAGGAAGTGAACCATCCGATTTCCACTAAAAATTGTCAGACTCCAGCTTGTAACAAACTCTTTTCAGCCTTTGAAAATCTGAATCCTCACAGCTTTCTCTATAAGCACACTTTCTTGACAAAAGAAGAACAGCACCCAGCTACAACAGGAACAACATCAATTAGAAGGCTGAAAAGCACCTATACACTGAAGGAGAAACAAAGGGCATAATGCAGGGGATTCCTGACCCATAGAAGAGCTCATTTACCAAAAAAGTACACCTCTTCTGTTTTCAAACAATGCAGTAATTCCTTAAAGAAAAATTTCCTTTGGACCATTTTGTTGGAAAATAAGGATAATTCCATTTACAAGGGCTTATGAAGAATAGTGCAAACGAAGTAAAATATAATCCACTACTCCCCCTAAAAATTCCAACATCATTTTAAATTCTAATGTTAATTTTATACCAGGCAAAATATTTTCTTTTGGACTTGTTCATTATCTGATTTACTGTATCTCAAGTGTTTTTGATGGCCTATTGTATTCTATTCTCCAAGTCTCTCTTTTGTTAAGCTGGTTCTCTTTTGTTAAGTTGCTACCCTTGAGACTGTATATTTTAGCTAGCACAACTCCTGCCTCTAGAAATGTAGCTTCAGTAAACTACTTTGTACACAAGTACAACTGTTGTGGTAAAAGAGGGAATCAAGCTTCTGCCAAAGTATGATGCAAAGGAGTTTTGTTTTTTTCTCTTCTGGAAACAGATAAGACTTTGTGTTTGAAGGAAAATGTGGGTATAAGAGAAGAATCCTAACATTTCTAATCTTTTTGATGCCAGAAATCCTCACTGCATTCTTTCATGCCTCCAAATAGAACCTGTAAACACTTAAGTATTACAAACACAGAAATCTGTTTTCCTTTGGCATAAAAAGCTGGGGTTTGTTCTGTTGAAGTAGAATACCAATGGATCCTAGTGACTGAAGAGGAATACACATTGAGGGGAAAAGAACACGGACTAATGTGTAATGAGGTGAGTTTCATTTAGCATACATGGAGGAGAGCTGCAGCCTGACAAGTACATCCCTGGGGACATTAGAAAGTGGCACCTTACCACAGATAACTTTAGAGAAGTTATACCAGGAAGTGTTACTTCCCAGAAAAAATAATAATAATTCTATTCTCCAAAAAAAAACAAAATAAAAATTAGATATTGTAATATCTCATGGGAAAAAAAGTAATGAATGAAATCTCAGATGAACCACTCAACCAGGAATTGGTGCAGTCCCTGCACAAGCTGAACTCCCTTTCACACTGTTCCATATTCCAGGAAGTGCTCCAAAAAAGACAATATTTGGTGTGTATGCTTTTGCTTACCTAGCTCTGATTGAGATATTTGCAACAAATCCACCTTGCATTTCCATGAAATATGTTTGGACACAGGGTAAGTTTTATCAATGATGAAGCTGACCAGCTCTTTGGACAGAGCAAAGACACCTCTCTCACACGGTCAGGATTAGAGTGTTGTGAACTGTTGTTGTTCACTGCAAGACCAAGCTTATGTTCACTGAGGATAAGCCAGTTGGATATACACTTAGTTTACTCCTGCCTTTTGTCATCTTTATTTAGATTTATTGGGGCAATTTTTGTCTGCTGCAAATTTTGCTGTATAAGCAGACAAGCAGAGCTTAAATGACACAGTGTAGAGATCCAGCTGTGATGCAGAAAGGACTAAGCAGACTGATTGGAACAATGTTAAGGAGGATCTGTAGGTGCAGGCCTTGGGGAAGGCAGGTGTGCAGAACAGCTAAGGCACAAAGAAAGATGAACAGATAGAAAATTAACGCCTTCTGAAAAAGGCATAGAAAGGAAGAAAGTCAAACATAACTTGTTATTTAAAATAAAGCTTATGATACAGTGGGATTTTAATATAATTTTAAAGTAACTGGGTACAAAATTTTCTCATTAACTACTTGCCATAGGGACCCTATTAAAGACAAGGTATTTGAGTCTTCATGGATATCTTGATTGATATAATAAATTAAGACTAAACATTTTCAAACTTTGTCCTAACAGCTTCTAGATTATTGTTCAATCTACAGCATGAAGCACTTCTCACAGCTGAGAAAATGTTATGTGTTATTAAGAAATGTAATTAAATATGCACTGGTTGCAAGGACAGAAAAGTCAAGCTATGCAAATATGAAATCACAGGTAAAAGAGAAAATTAAAAACTAACGGTGAGAGCAAAACTATATATAGCCCAGGAGAAAGAATCATGGTTTAAAACATTAAGTATAAAAAATTGAAATTAAAATAAATCATCAATAAGTGCCAGAAAAACATGAATTTTTCAAACAAACAGCGAGAAAATTAATATTATGGAAAGAAAAATGACAGAATATAGAAGATAAGCAAAGTGATTTATTGTTCAAATTAAAATGTGAAGTTTAGAGTTTACTAAAATGTTCAAATAGTGTGCTATAATTAATGTTTTAAAACAAATACAAACAGCAATAAATATGTAAAGCAATTAGTTCTGAAACAGAAAGTCTTCATTAAAGACAGAAGACTACAGCAGCATTTACCATTTGCTTCTTCTTGCATTTTCAGCTTTTGATTTATGTGAAGTTCTGAAAAAAAAATAAAAAAGCTTAATAAAGGATCTACCCTTTAACACTGAAGTTTGAAAGAAGAGATAAAAGAGACTTTCTGTGATTCTAGCCACTTTCATTCAAATTCATTCCCTCATTACTTTCTCACTATCACCTATACCCATTATACAATGCAAACACAAAGTGAATTATCTCAGAAATATAACAAAGGAAGCTGCAAAATGGTTAACTCTGATGTTTAAAGTGTAAATTCAGCCTAGATATCTTCAGAGGAAATAATCACAAATTACTGATCCTATTCCCATAAAGTTAAAATAAACTTTACCTTGCGGGTACAGCTCAATTTCTGAATGAATTACACCTTGGGACATAAATGGAAGCCACCTAAGAATAGGAAAGAAAATAAGAAAGCAGGTAGGAATCAGTTTTTTGTCCACCATATTACTATATAACTGAATGATCCACATCTTATTTTCATTCTTAATAAATATAACAGCAAAGGGGCTCTACCTCTAAATTTTAGTATTTTATTTGACAGATGCTAAAGTAGAAACTATTTGACCCAACATAAAAATGTATTTGTGCACACATAAGAGCTGTGTAAACTGTACTTGTGACAGATAAAGGAAATCATGTGGCTATACTTATTTGTATAGCTAAATAGAAGAATATGGCACAGAACAATTTTTCAGCACTATGGATTGAGTGCTAAGTATAATTTGTATGTATCTATTGCACTATTTCTTAAAATAAAATTTCAATATTAAAAACAAAGACAGAACCAAATACTGCCCTTCTTTATTCCTCCTACAAATTGAGGACAGATAGACGAGTTGGGAGAAGTACAAATTAAAGCAAACATTGCTTAGATTTCGTAATCATGTTGCTCCAGGCTATTGATAATTCTGAAACCTTTGCATTCAGAACATGAATTACCAACTCTTTTAGCTTCCTCCTGCTTGATAAAAAATCAGCTAGTTTTCTACAGGAAAGAAAAAAGTAGTCAAACTGGCAATTCAGCTGTTGGTTTTTATTTACTCAGTCCACTTCCACGGACACTCCAGGGATGATCTAAACCATTCAGTCTCCTAGGAAGCATGTTGTGAATCCACTATAAGCTGGGCAGGATGAGTCCAGAGTGGCTTTTGAAGGTTCCTTGTTTTTTGTTTTGAAAACATAGGAGGTCAGTTCATATAAGAACCAGATGGTAAGAAACAAATTTTGTCTTCCTAGAGAACTATATATTTATATCACTACTGCTGAAACCTGACCACACAGAAATCTTCTGCAATCTTAAATGCTAAGAAATGTCAGCCTGTAACTAACAAATACTGTATAACTGAAATCCAGTGAGAGCTGCTGGGTGTTCATAAACTAGTGTGAGATTTTGAACTCAGATTAAATGCTGATGTTTCCTGGGCTAAATGAGAAAAAATACAGCATTTTTTCATACCCTGGATCAAAAAATATCAATGTAAAATAAAGCTGCGAGGCTAAAATTAGTATGTTCCAAGAGCGGAAACTTCCTCCCTCCTTGAATAGAGCACAGTGTTTCAGCTTTACGTTTTGGCCAACATGGAAGCTACCCCTGACCCCCACCACTGACTTATTTTAACCCTTTTTCAGTGGCAGTGTTTAGTAGTAGAAAAGCCAGAAATGAAAAAAAAAAAGAAAAAAAAACAAAACAAAACACACCAAAACAAAAAAAAAACAAACCACAACCACCACCTCTCACTGTTTCTTCTTGACAGTGTCTGTCACTGAATATTTTTTGCTGATCAACATCTGGTGCTATCACAGAATTAACACAGCAAAGTGCCCTGACATGCATCATTGCTCCATAGAACTTCCATTAGGAAATTATATTTCTTGAGAAAGGAAACAAACACAGCAAGCAACAACAGCTGGTCTGCATCCAAATCCACTCCAGAGAAATTCTCAGTCTTTTACTGCTACATAAAAACATGTCACTGATCGAAGAAAGATCTGGTTTAGAGTTTTATCAATGTGGCAGAGCATCTTTATTCCTGCTTTTCAGGATGTGACAAGAGTTGCAAGAAGCTGTTTAAGGTTATGTAAAAAATTCATTTAAAAAGCAGCCTAAACAACTAGGCATCCTACATTTATTTTTTATTAATTAAATATTATTAACTGAAATATTATTCATTCTTGTCACACTGTTTCTCTACACTTTGCTGATCTCACTTGAAGGATCCACACATATCCATGAGGCAGCCTGCAAAACTGGAAACTCCAGAAGTATTGAAGAATATCCTTGCAGAAACTACCTTCCACAATTGAAAACATATTCCGAGTTGTTCTGAGCTTCTCTGACAATGACTTTTTCACAGTACCAATACTGGTATTTGGCTTTAGCCTCACAGCGCAACAGCACCTTCTGCAGTTTTCCAAGGGATACAGCTTCCATTTCAAAAGCATTGACCTAGAAGAGAGGAGAGAGCACTCTGCAATTAGCCACTACCAAGTCAGTCTGAAAGTTAAAGGATTTTAAAAGCCTGATTAACTCTCACAATGTACAAAGGTTCCCATGGTTTTTAATGACAGCTGGACTGTATTCAGCGTGCTTGGATCTGAAAACACAACTCCAATTGGACTGCAGTAATGATCCCACACAAATTGGTTTTCATGCCATCAGCCAAAAGACTGCATAAACCCCTTCACTATTGTTTCAATACCTCACCATTTACAATTATTTTTCCCGAGGTAAAAATGAGTTAAAGCTATTATTTCCTTTGTTGATATTAATTCAAAATACAGACTTTCTCATTGTTTTCTAATTTTGGTCTCACCTCCTCTATTTAAATTTTATTCTGCTGTGAGAGACTGTAATCAGGCATGCCACTTTCCCCTTGTTGTTCACTTAGGCTTCAGCTTACAATTATTAAAGTTCATTTTCATAGGAGCATGAAGCTGATCAGGTGAAAGGTTCAGGTTAGTGATTTTCTGTCACAACAAAAAGAGTACAGCATTCTGTCTCTAAACGTAATGGTACAGGTCACTCCTCTCAGTAAATGGAAAATGAAGGGAAGAACTAAATTAGGAAATTCGTATCTGTAAAGATCTCAGTCCCTAGCAAACATTGAGGCTGCCTGTGCACCTTTAGTTGTCCCCTGTGTATATGTAATAGATGATCATAAGCTATTCTCTCTGAAGGATCCCTGCCTCAAATTGTGCACGGGCAGGACTGCAGCTTTTTAATACTTCTTTTTATCTTCATTATCTTGATGACTCTATGCATTATTTACCACAGCCACTCAAAGAGTTCAGTGAAGCAGAGCTGATTTCCCCAGTGACTTCACTTTTGCACTTTTTCCATAGTACCCCAGTTCTCTGCAACTGCTGAAATCTATTTATCACAAGGCCACCAACATAATATTTGATTTTACCTAGATAGTTCCAGTACAGAGATTATTGCCAAAAGCTGCCAAGATGCAAAGTAGTTTGGGTGCTCAACTGAGAAACAGAGGGGTTAATTTATCAGCAGATTTAGTATTACAAAGAGCTTGCTATGTCCAAAGCAGAATTCTCTTTGAACAAACCTCAGTTACAGCCATGGCTGCTCAGAAAAGTTAAACTGGATAGGCAGCAAAACAGAAGCATGCAAAAAGTGGTCACACAGGGAAGCTTTGCTTTAAGTGATTTGCCCAGTATCCTGTAGCATATCTGTGGCAGGAATTACATAAAATTGTTCAAGCCAGCACTCAACTGCCTCTGTCATAAAATGATATAACCCAGGACCTGCTCCAACTGCTCTGTGCAATCCACTGTTTTGTTCACCCATTTCCATAACAAAGTGCACTTTGAGTCATCCCCCCTTAGCCTCTGTATAAGTAATATCCTAAATTTATTATCAGTCTGGCTAGAATAATTCCCCCCAGAAAACTCCACTTAAATTCTGAATTTCAATTGGAATAGAACTTTATACGTAATACATAAGTAAAGGTATAAAATATGTATTTCAAAATAGTATAGATAGCTCTGAAGTTTCCCAGTGGATTTTTTTTATGCTTAGCATTTTAGATACTGCTTTTTAATTAGGTATTCTACTAAAAGGTTGATGCCGTTTCTTAGACATATAATTGTTAATTCTCAATAGCTACAAAGGAAAAAGCAGGCTTAACAGAAGGTCATAAGAAGGCTAGTAGCAGAACTAAGATTAAATTCAATAGTTCCTGAAATTCGACCATAAAATACTGCAGAAAATCATGATGATGTATATTTTACTTATGGAGAAGATCAGAAGTAATTGAAAGAAAAATTAATTTAAATATGCCCTGCATTAATCTCAATATTATACTATTATACATTAAAATAAATATACAACATAACAAACAGTCCTACTAAGATCTGAAATCATGGAAAAATTTCTGTGCAGTCCTTTGGAATTAAGCTGTATTCATTAAACCTTCACAGAATACGTTTTATATTCACAAGCAGCTCTTATCAACCCAGAGGAGTTCTTCATACCATTTTTCTTTCCTTTTTCCTACCAGTGTTTTCACTCATTGTAGTTATTTCTGGTCTAGTATAAAGTAATTTTCCTTAGTTGTTACCAATTATTTTTCTAAATCTCTATGACCTTTTTTTATTAGGAACCTGATAGGACAAATAACAGTTACTTAGTTATATTTACATGGCTAAGCAAAGTGTTTTTCAGACTTACCATTCCTCTCTGAAATGTCACTGGTATACCAAATTTACGCAGAAGTCTTAGACCAGAATCTCCTCTTGTTCCATAGATACATAGATAAACCTCAGAATCTGTACCAGCTTGCTTCATGTCACCAGTGTAGACATAAACATGGTATAAAACAACTTCAAAACATAACCAAAAGTAGAAAACGTAAGTGTGATCACAATTCACTTCGCTCACCACTCTAGATTAATGGAAACAATGCCAATTAACTTTATTTGTAATTAATTTGCTGGGGTATATTCTCCAGAAATGAGTCTAACAATCTCTTTAAGATTGTTAATCCCACATTTATGAATATACAGCAGATTGAATATATTTCAGATGATGTTAATACTGAAAACCAGGTAACCAATACGCACATAACTGTGAAAAAGAAGTACACACATACTTGGATAGACAGGTTTTCCAGCTTTCACTACTGGAAGTTCACAGAGAAAGTCTCTATCATCATGATTCTTTGACAACCATGTGTTTGCTGGAAAATTCAGTGTTTCCTGGCTCTTTAGATTTTGCAGTGTCACCTAAGGAAGAAGCAATTCCAAATGTGACTCTGTGCAGTCTTTCCAGTGCTTTTCTTCTCAACAGCAAAACATATTTTTCTATATCTTTTCATCTTTCTCAGAAAACAATAACACAATCAGACATACAATATTGTAGTATGAAAACATTTTTATTTTGAGCACTGTTTTGCAACTCGATTCCTCACTAGGAAGGATCTTTATTCACACCTATGGTGTTGCAGCTGAAACTGCCAGGCTCTGTTCTTTGAATATGCCTTTGGCTGTAAAATGATCTTATTCTTGAAACAAATAAATCTGTATTTCAAATTTCCTTTTTTTGCCATAAGAAATGTCCCCAATTCTGATTTCTGTCAGTGAACCACCTCCATGTAACACTGGAATACTGAATACTGAATAAATTTCTGGTGAGAAAGGTTAGGTGAAACTGAGCTTTTGGAAGATTTGTAAAGACTGACACATTTTTATATTAAAATGAAAACAGGATGACATTCATAATCTATATCCTTCTGAATTTTGGCAAGGAGAGGATATGTTGAAATATTAAATTAATTTGTATCATATTTGGCTCCTCTACAGCAGAACAAAATACAACCTGGGTACCAGCACCCTCTATTTATTCCTCTGAAGATAGTTAGAAATCAAATCCTTAAGTTATTTGCCACTGTACCTAATACATGTCTTACTTTTTTTCCTATAACTAAAGTAGCCATTCCTCTCTTTTATAGGAGATGTTTTTATTAGTCTTGAACATTGTTACTGCAGTATTTTCTAGAAGTCTTCGCTAGCAAAAGGAAATCTGTGCCAAAAAATTTCCTTTCTAGAGTTGTGTTTCAAATGTGCATTAGTATGCACAAGCCTTGCAAACAAAATAATGAAAACATTCTAATTTTAACAATCAGGAAATCAGGACAATAGATGCCTTTATCTCACTTTTCCAATGAAATACTATTTTTAGTAATATAAAGGCTTCTATTTAACACTGAAGCATTTATTTATTCTAATAGTAACTACTCTTGCAGCCGTCATTCTTAATCTCTAATGTCTATTGGCAGAGCTCCCCCTGCTGATTCACAACAATCGCAAATATTAACGGCTTTGTCAGAAAACACAGCTTTCAACCTGGTTTCTTTCTTTCTGTGAAAAGAAATACTTGAATTTCTGTGTTATTCTATTAAATAGGATAAATTAAATAGAATGTAGACTGGACATTGGGAATTTTTTTTCACAGAAGAGTGGTCAGGCACTGGAATAGGCTGCCCAGGGAGGTGGTTGAGTCACCATTCCTGGATGTGTTTAAGGGTCGTTTGGATGTGGTGTTGGTGGATATGGTTTAGGGGAGAACTTTGTAGAGTAGGGATGCTGGTTGGACTCGGTGATCCCAAGGGTCTTTTCCAGTCTGAATAGTTCTATGATTCTATGACATTTGGACCAAAATCTTAAAAAACAACAACAACAGGATTTTCATTTAGTTTTGGTAAAGTTAGAGTTAAGGCCTTTGGGTTAATGTCAAAATCTGTTACTTCTGTGTAATTCCAGTTGCCAGTAATCAGGCTTTTAAGATTAATTAAAGGCCAAAGGATAAGTCTGTGTCTTTTACAAATCCAAAATAAGAAACAGAAGACAAATACTTATGTGACGTTCTGAAATCAGTCTTACATGGGGGCCAGTGTTAGCAAGAATTTAGTATTAATTTAATCTGGTGAACATCCCTAAATATCCCAAGAAAAACAGAGGTAAAACAGAAGCAGAAAAGAATAATTAATTCACCAAACTGAAAAAAACACGTTTCTTTTTCCCTGAAAATTGTTGAATCTATTAGCTCTGTTTGGGCCCACTAGGACTAGCATTCTCTTAAGGAAACTTGGTTCATTCTTCACATGTACTTGTCATGATAATTGTTGCTCCATCGTTTCCAATTTTTCATAGCTGGAATTTATAGCTAGAATTTCCCTAACACCCATCAAAGAGTACAGGTGAGCTTTCAGAAAACAAAATTTGGTAGAGCCCATCAATACACTAAAATTGGTATCTATAAACTACATGAGTTAGGAATAATTGCAAAATAATGCTGCATATATCCAGCTCTCAGAGGATGGATGGTATCACTACTTTTGTCATCTCTAATGCAACCTAGGAAGACAAAGCAATAAGGACTCATCACAATCAGCATTTTTTTACTTATGAAGCTGTGGCCTTATGAAAAGATGGATTTTCAGTTCTCATAAGAATTAGTCAAGAAGAAAAAAATCACCATAAAAAATCTCACCCTTTGTAAGTTCCACTCAGATTCTTCATTCAGTAATTCAACCAGTTCAATTCTTATCTTGTAGATATTCCCAATGCTTTTTATTTTAACCTGAATAAAGCCAGAACAATACAACATATAACTACAGGCAAAAATATATGTAACTCATACTTTAAACTTATGTGATAGAGGCTGCATGGTGATTAAGTAAGGCCATGCCTTGCAAACTACCATTATATCCAGTTCACGATTAAAAGACGTTTCAGTCTCAGTTACCCACACATAAATAAGAAACAGATTCCTAATAGCAAACAAGGACCTATGAATTCTGTGTTTAAAATCATTTAATTCTTCAGGACATCTTGGAAAAAACAGAAATCTTAAATGTTTTCCCTCCTGTCTTTTCATGCATCCCATGTGAAATAACTCAAAATCCAGTCCTCGTTTATTCACAAACCCTATTTGCCCTGTATTTCTACATTTGGCCATCAATTCAATTTGGGCTGTATTTCTTGGAAAAAAACCATAACTACATCACATGTGGAAAAAAACCAAAACATCAAACTGCATCTTTATCTTTGCAATTAGTTCCAGATCTCTCTGAACGAGTGGCTGGAAAGCAGCCTGGTGGAAAAAGATCTGGGAGCGCTGGTGGACAGCTGGCTGATCATGAGTGAGCTAGCAGTGTGCCCAGGTGGCCAAGAAGGCCAATGGCATCCCTGTCTGTATCAAAAACAGTGTGTCCAGCAGGAGCAGGGAAGTGATGGTGCCCCTGTACTTGGCCCTGTGAGGCCACATCTTGAGTACTGTGTTCAGTTCTGGGCACCACAGTATAAGAAAGACATTGAGGTCCTGGAGCGTGTCCAGAGAAGAGCAACAAGACTGGGGAGGGATTTTCAGGGCATGTCATACAAGGAGCAGCTGAGGGAACTGGGGTTGTTTTGTCTGAGGAAGAGAAGGCTCAGGGCAGCTCTTATTGCTCTCTGCAATTGCCTGAAGGGATGTTGTAGAGAGACCAGTGTTGAGCTCTTCTCCCAAGTAGCTAGTGATAGGATGAGTAAATGGGTTTAAGATGTGCCAGGGGAGGTTTAGGTTGGATATTAGGAAAAATTTATTTTCTGAAAGAGTGGTCAGGCACTGGAATGGGCTGTTCAAGGAGGTGGTGGAGTCACCATCCCTGGAGGTGTTCAAGGAGTGTTTAGATGGGGTGCTTCAGGACATAGTGGTAGCTGGATTATGGTTGAATTCCATGATCTTGGAGGTCTTTTCCAACCTTAAGAATTCTGTGATTATCTGAGTAGACAGGAACATTGCACAACATTTAATTGGCAGATTTTGGATTATAAATTCCAGAAAAGAAACTGCTTCTGTTTTGTCTAAGCAGATTTCTGTTTGAATCCCAGTTTGACCAGATTATAGCCTAGTGAAATCACATTGCTTGTCAGGGAAATTATTTGGCAGATATTTGAACTCTTCAAAGTTTGAAAAATAAAAAAAGCTGATGAGGGCCATTTGTGAGAGTAATGTGGAATACAAAATTAAATCCACTAAACCACAGATCACAAATCTTTCATAAAGCAGAACAGCAACATGACTGTAAACCCTAATATGTCAAAGGGAAGGAGACCTTGAAGAATAAGCTCTAAAAATCTTGCAGAACATCTGCAGAACTTTGAAAATCACTGATATTATCTTTGCTTTCTGACTATGATTTGCATTCATCTGCACTTCCTTTGCACTTTCAAGCATTATGCATGCTCTTACTTATTAAATCTACTCTATGCAACCCTACCTTGTCCTACTTATCTGGGATTGAAGTTTAACCATGATTTAAAGTGAGCATAAATCATTTAATATCATTTGTAATGTACTGCTAGAAATGGAAATGTAAGTGCATTATCATAGTATTTCTTAAATAATAATTCTATTAATATGAGTTTGGTAACAGCTTATTCTACTACATCATTTACATCCAAAACCACTATTTAGACTGTATAATTATTATTTTTTATTCTCTCAAAAACACCAACAAATATATATTTCATTCTTTCTTTACCTTCATTAATAAAAAATCCTCTTGTCTTTTCAGAGATCAGAATTTCTTCAGTTCCTGCATCAGCTTTTAGCTGTCTCTTTGTGCTTTTGTATAGCAAACTTTTACATTATAGTTAGTTTTACCATCCTTTAGCCATCATTTCTAAAAGCAAACAAACTTTACCCTTGATTTCTATAACATTGAAATGCACACTGTAAATCACGATGGTTGTTTGAGAAGGAATCTGCGGAATTCACACCTGTATCTATATTGGTATAGCTGCGACATTGACCTGAATTTCATTAACAAAATAAATGGTTAATAAAATAAATAAGTCCAAGCTTGCAACACTCATGTCACAATATGGCTCCTGATTTCCATCGTCTTAAGAAAATAACTTTGTTCTCTGGAGTCAGATTCTGATAACCTTGCTTATGCTGCGTAATATTTCTGCCTATAAGTAAACTGGTTAGAGGTAACCTGGGGGCTTTGGGATTAAAACATCAGTAAAACAAGTGCACATATCTGGCTTGACAGAAAAAACAAATATTGTAATTTCCCACATTTCACAAACAAACCAATCAGCTTCTCATGTAGGACAAAATACTGCCTTCTCATCCATGGAGCTGGTGTTCACTGAATACACAGCACTGTCATGTTGTCTGTTTATTCTACTGAATCCTTCTTCAGGCTTTTTCCCTGACCATTTCATGTATCAATATAAAACAAAAATGTAGTGAACTTTGCCAGAATGCAGAAAGACTTCAGCCTAAAAGAAGCAGAGGTCTTATAGAAGAAATCATCTGATACCCTTATGATTTTACTCATGCACAGCCCTGGAAAGGAGTAAGCAGACAGTGACTACTCACATGGCTAAGGTAAGAGAGGGAAGGCCACATAGGAATGGCTTTCATTTCTCAAGATAGTTCTGCTTGAATTTTTCATAGTTGTATAAGCTGCTGATAAAGTGAAAGCTTAAAGAAAACTAACTCCAAATTGCCTGAATATTACAGGCTTTCAGAAGCTGTTTCCTCCCAAGAGCTCCTGGCCAGAGTTATGATTAAGTTGATTACTTTAAAAGATTACATTTGTTATCTGCTGCTCTAGAAGAAAACCATATCGAGCTCAAAGATGTAAATCATAAAAAGAATTAATTATTTTAAGTCTTACATTCTGCGTGGTAGGGTACCATGGAATGAGGCCCTGGGGAGGAGAGGAGCCCAAGAAAGTTGCTCAATATTCAAGGATCACCTCCTCCAAGCCCAGGATGCATTCAAAGAACGAGAAAGGCAGACAAGAATGCTGGGAGGCCTGCAGGGGTGAACAAAGAGAAAGTTTTCAGAGGGTGAAAGCAAGGACAGGTGCCCTGGGAGGAGTATAAAGTGGTCTAAGCAGCCACAGATCAGGTTAAGAAAGCTAAAGCCCTGATAGAATTAAATCTGGCTGTGAACATTAAGGGTAACAAGAAAAGATTCTGCAGGTATGTCAGTGATAAAACAAAGGCTAGGGAAAATGCAGGCCCTCTCCAGAAGGTCATGCAGAATATGGAAAAGGCTGAGGTACTCAACTACTTTTTTGCCTCAGTCTTCACTCTCAAGGGCTCTGGACACACCACCCAAGTTGCAGAAGGCAGAGGCAGGGACTGGGAAATAGAGTATTTGCCCACTGTAGGAGAAGAGCAGGTTCGAGGCCATCTAAAGAACCTGAAAGCACACAAGTTTATGGGACCTGACAAGATCCATTTGCAGCTCCTGAGAGACACAGCAGCCCGCTATTAGTGATGTTGTCAGTTTGTGACATAAATGAAGTTGAAAAGCCAATTTCCATAATATTTTAGAAGCTGTGGGAGTCTGGTGAAGTTCCTACTGACTGGAAATGGGGAAACATAACCCCATTTTCAAAGAGGGGAAAAAAAGAAGACCCGGGGAACTACAGGCCATTCAGTCTCACCTTTGTTCCCTGCAAGATCATGGGGCAGATGGAGGTGGCTGGTGGCAACTAGCATGGCTTCACCAAGGGCAAATCGTGCCTGACAAATCTGGAGGCTGTCACGATCCGGCATTTGGATACATGGCAATTTTTTATGATCTTGCCAGGACAAAACAAAGACAACACAATATTGGGTGCACAAAGAGGCACTGGGGCTGGTGTGTGGTCTTAGGAGAAATGGGGCAGAACTCCCTTGCTTTCTAACACTCCTCACCACAGTGGGAGGCTGGGTGTGCTGGATTCTGCCATCCCTCTCCTGGGATGAGCTGCACAGCAGCTGCACCCTTTGTTGTCAGGCAGGACCTGTGAAAAGGTTTAAGGGTGATCCCAAAGGGTGAAATTAAGACGCAGACAGGGTCAGATGTCACGTGCACAACAAACTTTACTGGAGTAACACAACAAAGTCCCTAGAGCGGATAGGACAGGGAGGAAAACAGAGACAGAAAAGAAAGGAGAAAGCAGAAATACAGAGGACAGCAAGCAAGAGAACAGTTACCACCACGGTCCAGCGACGTCGTTGGTGGGGAAGTGCTTCCCTGCACCCATAGTGTCCCAGATTTTTATACTGTTCTTGCCCACTGCACCCCCACTTTTCTCCCTGTGTAAGTGAGAAAATCCTTCTATCTTCTCCGTGCTCCTCCAAGATGCGGGGGGAGAGAGGGGGGACCACAGTGCTGGGGCTATGTCCTGCAGATAGTCTTTGTTTGGCTAATTATTAAGATCAGCCATTGCAAAAGAGGAGGTTGAGACAACTGGCACCACAGGATTAGTTTATTGCAGTGGAGGTTCGGTCCTAGGAGGCAGCTTGAGACTGGCACTCTTTATCTTTTCCTGCTAAGGCAGTGGTTTTCATGAAATCTCAAGGCCTGGTTATCACTGGATATTCTGCTCCCAACTCCAGCTGTAGAACTCCTTTGTCTCCAATCTCAGCATGTCCCACTCTAAACTCCCCAGTTCTCAGGTACACATCGCAGGGGGGGGAAGCAAAACGGTTGGGTGGGTTGCTGAGACATCTCTTTAGTCCATCAACAAATCTTGTTTTACTCTTAGATGCCTCAGGACAGACAACAAATATCCTGAGTGCCTGAGTACATCACTTATCTCTTGGATTGTTCAAGACAAGCACTATACATCCTGAATGTCACAGTGGCCTTTTATGTTACTGTCACAGTGTCAGTGGACAAGGGGAGAGCAACCGACATAATCTGCCTGGATTTATGCAAAGCATTTGACACTGCCCCGCATGACACCTTGGTCTCTAAATGGAATTAACATGGATGTGATGGATGGACTACTCAGTGAATAAGGAATTAGCTGGATGGTCACACTCAAAGAGTTGTTGTCAACAGCTCAATGTCCAAATGGAGACCAGTGACATGCTGGAGGGAAGGGATGCCATCCAGAGGAACCTCAACAGGCTTGAGAGCTGAGCCCATGAAAACCTCATAATGCTCAACAAGGTTAAGTGCAAGGTCCTGTACCTGGGTCAGGGCAAACCCAAGCAAAAATACAGGTTGGGAGGAGAATGGATTGAGAACAGCTTTGAGGAAAAGACTTAGGGATGTTGGTTAATGAGAAACTCAACATGAGGCAGCAATGTGCGCTTGCAGCCCAGAAAGCCAATTGTATCCTGGACTGCATCAAAAGAAGTGTGACCAGCATGCCAAGGGAGGTGATTCTCCCCCTTTACTCCACTCTTGTGTGACCCTACCTGGAGTACTACGTCCAGTTCTGGAGCCCCCAATACAAGAAAGACATGAAGCTATTGGAGCAAGTCCAGATAAGGGCCATGAAGATGATCGGAGGGCTGGAGCACCTCTCCTGTGAAGACAGGCTGAGAGAGTTGCAGCTGTTCAGCCTCATTACGAGAAGACGAGGAGGGACTCAGCTGAGGAGGGACTTTTTACAAGGGATAGGACAAGGAGTAATAGCTTTAAACTGGAAGAGGGTAGATTTAGGTTAGACATTAGGAAGAAATCCTTTAGTGTGAGGGTGGTGAGACACTGGAAGAGGTTTCCCAGGGAAGTGGTGGATGCCCTTTCCCTGGAAGTGTTCAAGGCCAGGTTGGATGGGGCTTTGAGCAACCCGGTCTAGTGGAAGTTGGCATGGCAGGGAGGTTGAAACTAGATGACTTTTAAGGTTCCTTCCAACCTTAGCCATTCTATGATTCTATGATTCTTGTCTTCATTTCAAGACTTATCCTGCTAAACAAGTACAGGGTAAATTTTAAAGGGAAAAAATAAAAGAAGGAAGAGCTCTTATTCATAGGCTTTTTCTTTGTGGATTTACCTTCTGCAGACTAAAGAATGACAAGCACTTTGGTGACATTTTTTGTTTGATGCCTGAAGGTAAGAGTGTCAGAATGATGTAAAGAATCATTGTAGTAGCCCCAGGTGCTGGGGGAAAGATTCTGCTCTTTCACAAGATCAATATCCACAGAACACAGCCATAATGGACAGCTTCTGTTTTAGAGAAGAAAAATTGGTCTGACTCTTAAAAATGTATGGATTAGCATTGCAAACATGCTTTTACCCAATGTTGTGTATAAATTATTCACTAATTAGGAGAAGAGGATTCCCTGTACATCAGGATATATAGCCTACATTCGTAGAAGATGAACATTACAGTTGGTTATCTTCTGCCTATGCCCTATTCATAGAGAATATTATTATTAATATTATTGACAGAAAAGATCTTGGTTTGTGCCAAGATTGTATTAGAAGAGATGATGAGTGCAAAAGAAAAAAAAAATGCATAAAATGTGAAAAATATAACTTCTGTTAGCTGAAGAAAGCAACGTGTTACATGCATCTCAGACAGAAAGATTTAAGCAAAAAAAATATTTAAGAAGTTGTAGCCCCTTTGCTAATTTCCTCTCAGCCTACCTATGCATAATTTCCATATCACAACAGTGGTGGAAATACTCTTGCATAATAGCAGACCACTTTATATTTTCATGAAATGATACTATGTAGGCTTTATTGGGCTCTTAGCAATTCCATAGTTAAAGCTTTTGGTATTTCATATATTTGCAACAGGGCAACTGGAAAAAAAAGGATTTTCTTCCTTAAATGAACCAGTCCCACAGTATACATTTTATAGCATGCTTTGAAAACTCTAAGACATGAAGATTTCCTTACTAAAGATCCCTAAATGATATACAAGTTTTACATTAGACATGGTTTGTTTAGGAGTGGATAGTTTCTAAAGCTAGTTTCAAATCAATTACCTTAAAGAAATTGATTTATTCCTGCACTTGTCCCATTTGGGCTACTATATGAGGGGGAGGGGGTTAAAAGAAAGAGCATTTCCTCTGATGCTAACTATATGCACCAAGCTGATTTGGTGCAGAATTCATAGAGACTAGATAGAGATTTATTGCATGCAGTAAACATAGGAGAAAAACATTTTTTCTTTTCACATGACAGAATAATCTTTGGAAAGGTAACATTAAAATAATGTTTTTAGCCTTCATTAGCTACCTGAAATTCACCCTCCTGCCTGGGAAGAGATGGCTGCTTTCTGTTGTCCTTGCCAAGAGTTATTGGTCCAGCTACTCCTCCGTCTCCATATATCCAGAGAATGGCATTTGCTTCACTTCCTCCATTTCCTGTCACCATTGACACTTTCCATTCATCATCTGAAGGAAGGCGAGACTCACCACCTTGGGGATTTCTCATTTCCTCTGTGAAATACAGAACATTAGTGGAAGATGAAAATTGACATGAAACTGCCAGTCGCTGTTGTAACTTCAGCATGTAAGGAGACCATAATGGAGAGGGGATTGTATTTTTTCATGGCAAGTGGGATAGACTGAAAAGATTGATTTATGTTTCTTGTCTAGACCAAAATGTGCTGATTAGTTGAGCTACAAAACTCAAATGGAAAAGAACAAGTATGCACTCTCATACGCACTATCATCATATTATTTTTTATACATATTCTGGGGTAGGGTAAGGATGCTATGATGAATAACTGTGGCCATTAAATCAACATTTCTGGTTGCTTAACTTGCCACTTAGAAATTAGGAGAATTACTTGTAAATACTCCTCTGATCTCTTGTCCTGGGACATTATTAGCAGAATCACATGTCTGAGAATAGAGAGAATTTTCATTTAAAATGAAAAAAATACTCAGGAAATAAATTTTCTTCAAGTTAAATATTAATTAAATCCTGTAAAATATTCAAAAGAAAGCATAATATGTCCTTGCCCAACTATACTTCTATATACAATGCCAGAGTTTGGGCTAAAACAGTTCTGCATGAACGAGAGAATAGCAGCACAGTCCCACTTTATTAACACATTCCAGATCTTTAATGGCTGAGGAAATATAATTTTGGAAAACATACCTTGCGCTTCAGAATAGCACCTAGTCATCTTTCATCTACCCTTAAAAAAAAATTATAAATATATATATACATATATATATGCAAAGGTGTCAAACATCACCACTGCACATGAGATATGAAAAAACAGACTCTCTTAGGATTGAGGAGTTTAGATTTGAGTATTCTCTTCAAAGTGGAGTTTACAAACATCAGATGTCTGGAACACCACTTTTCAATAATGAGACCACTGACTATGAAGTCCTCTACAAAAGTGGGAATCCTTGGTCCCAGTAATTTATAATCTGTTCTGACACAAGTGGTAGATATAAGCCCTAAATTTGAAAAGATGAACCAACACATTGTCTATATACTGTGTCCTGCAGGGGTTCCCAAATTGCTCTTTATGAGGCCTTTTCATGTGACTGCAAAGAGACTTTTTAATATGGTACCCATAATGAATATAATCTGTGCTGCAGATTAATTTCTTTTGTATCCCCAGCTCATCCTTCACCTATTAAGTAGTTTTCTACAAACCAAGCTGTTGGAGGCCAGAAGCTCCAATCACATAACGGGATTCACTTACAATTTTGCAGAATTCATAAATAACCACTGATACAGATGTGTTGAAGAATTCCTGACGCACCACTATGTATGTTCCTGCTACACGACAGACCCCACTATCAGAGACGTTTCCTTTTTTATTTGCTTGATTAAAATACTGCACTGGGTTTATCTGGGATGAAGTACTTCCCTTCACTGCTTAATAAAACTGCTTTTAACTCTAAGGAAAAAATAATAATAGTAATAATAAAAAAATCAACAAACCACAACCTAAAAAAACCCAAACCAAACAGAAAAACACGTGATGTAAAAGCAATCACTTGCCACCAGACTGACACTCAGCTAGTTGCTGAGGAACGACTACCTTGGAAATCCTCCAGTTTTATCACTGAGCATGACAATCTTCAGTCAGTTGAGGTCACCAGTCTCAGCTGTGTCCCCTCCCAAGCTCTTGCCATTGTCGAGGCCCCTCCCAAGCCCCCCTCTCCTCCCTGGAAGTGCAGAGTGAGAAACAGAGATGGACTCAGGCTGTGCAAGCAGCTGAGCAACAGTTACAACATTGGGTTGTTACCTGCAGTGCTTTGGTCACCAGGCTAAAACACAGCATCAGACTGCTGTGAAGGAAATCAAGTCCATCCCAGCCAAGGCCAGTACAAGCACTAAACAAAATGAAGCAATACCTATGACATGCACGTATCTGACTGTGGTTTGTTGCCAGCAATTAAACGTGTGTGTTTCTGAGTGACCTGCCTAAGGTTCTATGGTGGTCCTGCTCTGGCAGGGGGGTTGGACTCTTTGATCTTCAGAGATCCTGTCCAACCCCTAACATTCTGTGATTCTGTAAGTTTGAAGGTAAAGTTTAAAACAGTTTTCAATGCTTGAGATTTGTTTCTTAGTAAATTTTTATGAACAACAAATTCCATATCCTGCTGAAACAAGGCTGAAGTAATGGGGTAAGTGAGGAAGGGTCAGTTCAATATTGAGACATGGTCCTGATCTTCTGCTTAAATTTCCTCAAATGTCACTTTTATTATATTAAATAAATGGGGTTTTTTTTCTTCTTAAAAGTTGATCTGAAAAGGAATTATATAGTTTCTTGGATCCTCAGATTGTCCTGCAGGTTAAATCAACATTGTATTAAAACACTGGACCTGAATTATGATCTACCGGCAGTGAAGTCTTACCTGATGTGAAATATTTGCACAAGGAATTGCAAAGGAATTAAGATCCAATACAAAGTTCTATAATAAGAAATTACTAACTTCTGGAATCAGGGGAAGTTTAAGCCCTGGTAAAGACTTTAAAATTTGGTTAATTTTTAAGAAATCCAGAACAAGTAGTAGCATGGCTTTTACAGCAGTGCTTCTAACTGTAATAATATGACTTCAGAATGCTTATAGGAATTCAGAAATAGGCAGTACTGTCTTAATAATCACTGTTTCTATTGTATTCTTCATCATGCTGAGAGCAGGTGTGGGAAACTGTTCTTCTTCCCCACACAAGTCTAAACAAAATGCCTTTTAAGCCAGCAAAGCCCTTCTGCTGGTTATTCCCAGCTAACAGACCCAAACCAGGCCTGCTGCTCAAGGACAAACGGCAGCAAAACAACAGGTGTGGTACAAGGCAGGAAGGCTGGGCAACAGGTGATGCATCGCCCTGCCAGTCACCGCCCGAACCTGGGGCTGCCAGCCGGCTCTGGACATGACACTGGCTGGACAGGGGGTCACTGGGGTATAAAAGGCGGCGAGTTCAGCAGGTGGGACCGAGGTCTGCTCGGACGTTCCTGCGTGGGACACCCCCTGGGACTCACTCACTCACTCTCTAACTGTCCTGCCGGGCTCAGCTCCTCCCTCTCCTTTGATCCACAACCCTTTCTTGGAGACAACGCCTTAAGGGCACAGCACTTTTTGCATCACCGCCCTAACAGGACACATCACCTCCCTGATATATCCCTGGTAGCCCTTTGCCATTTGCACATTTTCCCTAAACCTCATCCCTCCGTTTGTGTTAACCCTTAATAAACCGGTTCATTCCTAAACTAGACGCTGGTCTCAGTAGCCACGTGTGGGCGCGGTGGGGGTGTATCCAGCTACCACTCTAAGACACGGTCCCGCAGCGGCCGCTCCTCTGTGAGAGGCAGCGCCACGTGTGACCCCCGGGCTCATCCAACAGCCCCTCCAGACTGGGGGGGAAGTCAGGGAGCCACGTCACAGCCCATAGCCCCCCTGGCATCGGCTGGCGACAGCAGGTTTTCTGAAAGAAAAAAGGAAATCTACACACCAAAAATAAAGCAAAAGGCAAACCTCTTCTGTTTATCTGAATAAAAACTTAATTAGACTTGTCTTTCAGTAATTGAAATAACAGAACTGTAGCAAAGTATTTGATTCGGTATAATAAATGTTTTGAGTACTTGACAATTTAACTTTCTGTAAGTGTAGTTACCTAGTTTATCCCCTGTAGCTCTGAAAGCTAGAGTTCATTCCTGCTGTCTAAAATCACATCTTTCTTCCAGCAAAAGGATGAAAAAAATTATGAAATGCATAGGTATTCAAGAAGCATAAAAAATCCCAGACTGCTCCATATGCTTAGCACAAGAGTTCCATACTCAGGCTATTGCTACCCAAAGCAGCTACTGAAACCTCAAACTACTACCTCTTGAAAACAACTACAATGCACAGACAATTCACAGGCTCAGAATGCTCTTTGCCTCATCATTTACTGGCTCTTCCTGCTAATGGAAATGTGTGGCATTGATTTGCTACAGGCTAAAAATATTCCAGTCTCAAAAGAGGATTTGATGGTTACCCTGCATTAGTCATGGGAGTTTACATGCTTCAGGACACCACCCTGTAAACCTATTGTGACAAAAATGCATTCTGATAGGCCTGCAGGAGAATGAAGTCACAATCCTTCACACCCTTTCATAAAAAATAACTGTATTTTTAAATTTACTTATCCTAAATCTAAAGCAAAAAGAAAATTATCGTGTCCCAGAAAATTGTATGATTGAGGAACACTTTTGAAATGAACCACCGTAAAAATTAATTGCTAGAGCAGAAGCTTTGAGAATACAGTTCATGCATTTTTATTACATCTTTTTGTATCATCGTTTCCAATGTAAACCAAATGGAAATGAGATGAGATTTTATTTTTATCCTTTTTTCTCTTGGAGGTAAAATATATTGAAAATAATTGCAACTAACATTATTAAACACATACAAGAAAGGAATATGGAGGATATAGAAATAATTTCTCACAGATACAATTTGTGAATACCAAACCAAAAAGATGTTCTCAATGTCACGGACTGCATTTATGTCATGGACTCTAATGACATGCCTACACTTGTTTTCACTGTCACACACAGGCATATTTTCACCATTGAAATATGTCCATGATTTGAGAAACACAAGGAACAAGCAAAGAGGAAATACCCAGTACTGAGTCATTTGGGAAATTGTGTAAGATTCTTGCATGCTTGTTAGTTGATACATAATATGACACAAGTCTATATTTTCAGCAGAACTGTTGATTTTGGCTTGCTTTTGCAGCTGGTAACAGAAGAGTTAAAAGGAGTTTAAAAGAAAAAAAAACAAACACAAAAACAAAGCACTTTTTTTTTGTTTAAGTTTTTTGTGCTTCTTCTCCTTTATCCCTAGACTTTGTGGTCCTTTACACACGTGTTATTTCTCTTCTAAGCAGCATATTTGATCAGTCTCAAGTTTATAGTGTGGTGTCTTGCAAGCATTTTAGTTGACTTGTCTCTGACACTCACCCTACCTCCATCCTGTGAGCAGTTAATTAGGGGCTGGGATCTGCCATCATCCTTGCACAGTGAAAGAAGTTTCTTGAGGAAGAGAACTCGCACTGCAATAGGAGAAGCCCCAGCTTCTCTAGTGCTGAAGTTTTCCGTTGAATTAGTCCTAAATGAATTATTATTTGTGAAAACAACCAAAACCCAGCTACCCATTAGCAAACACAGATGTAAAAAAAGATGGCCTGGTCAGCTGCAGTACAAACTGTTAACTGGGAGTGAGAAAAGCTAATGAGTGTTTAATGAGTATCAGTTCAAAAATTACAGCTCACCTCTACGTGTCAAAAGTTGGTTGTCTTTAAAGTATTCCAAGTGAAAATATCACACTAAAAATGAGCATTTTCTTTGAAGGGCAGAGTAACTTTGATATTTCTATTCATTTTGCATAAGCAGAGTCCACATTTATGAATGTCAGAAATACTTCTTACAAAGTGCTATTGACACTATGTAACCAATTTCATGGCACATATTGCTTCTATAAAAGGATCCTTTGTATCCAACCCTAAAAAAATCCAACTTCTTTGGAAATAGGTTTGATGGTTTGTGTATTGTTACTGTGGGTTTCAAATACATCATATCTCACTAGTTGCTGACAACCCACAACACTTTGGGAAGGCTTTTGACACAATAATCATAGAATCATGGAAAGGTTAGGGTTGGAAGAGACCTTAAAGATCATCCAGATTCAACCCCCATGTGTGGGCAGGGACCTATACAACATGAAGTCTGGTAGACTAGAAACAGAAAGTGAGCATTTTGCGCTAAGAATGGAAACATTGCCAGGAACAATTAACAATAATAATAACCTAACCTTTGCTTTTAATTTAACCAAGACACATTTTAGTTCAACTGAATTTATTTGAAATCTTTCCTGATACTTCATGGTACATCCTATTAACAAGCATGCCATATTTGATGTCTTGTTCACATTGCCAGACTTTTCCTGTACAGCTATATGAGGACCAAGCTCAAAGCCAAACCTCCATCCCACCTGAATTAGTTGCTACATGAATGCCTTTGGGAGTACCTCTGACCAACTAAGCACTCCTCCCACAGCTGAAGATCTAATATAACATTGTCTTTAAAGCTCACTCAAGATATCAGATATTTTTCCACCATGTGAATGTGCCTCAATGTGCTGTGTGGAGCTCAGTAGTTTCCATCTACGCCATCTGCTTTTCATGATGATGTGACCACTCAGGCTATGCAGACAGTGTCCTTGAATACATTGAAATAGAAGTGAGGCAGGAAGCAAAGCTGATCATCCCCACTCCTTAAGAGATGTAACATTCCCCTTTTTGTTTAGTTCCTTAGTCATGTTTTCTTTCTTTATTAGGATGCTGAACATTCCTGTAAAATTTTTTAGTTGAGGAAATCATTGTCTTAGATCATTTATGCAACATCTGTAGCTAAAGAAGAAAGTGGTTTTTTATTCTAGTAAAACACATCGGGCAGACAATCACTCCAGAAGCATGACCAGAACACAGTTAGGGCAGACATAATACAATACTAGAACACAACTAGTTTGCAAACTGTTGCTTACTTGAGGGTAGAAAAGTTGAAAGGTTTTCAGATACTGGCTTCTGGGCTTTTGCTGGTTGGAGTTGAGATTCTATGAAGTCTTTCTTCTCTTGATTGGGTGCTGCAGATGTTCCCATAGGCTCTTCCCGGCCAACTAAAACAGTGACACGTGAATTCTGTCACTAACTACAAATTGTTTGCTTTTTCTTGTTTGGAAGCTTTCCATACGTTCAGTGGCAAACACTAATAACAAATCTCCCAACAGTTCAACATGGTGAACATCAAAATCTTTTCTCTATGTCTTGCACAGCCACTAGTAATTACTAGCTTATATTGTTAGCCTCATGCCACAAACAGTGGAAAATATCTGTCATACCAATAAAAGTCCATTTACTGCTTTTAAAATCTAAGTAAGAATTTAATATTGATGTATGAATAAAATGATTTGTCAAAATCTAGTAGAGATAAGCTTCTCCACCCTCTTTGATGTTTCTTTAAGAGTGAGAATGCTAAAATGAAAACAGCTAGAGGCCGTTTCTGATAATATGAAGTGGCAAACAGGCAATCTTGGTTGCTCTCATAGAAAATATTAGCTCCTTTTATCTTCCTTTTACTGAGTAACAAAGATTCAGGAGAACTCAAGCCTGTAATAAAGTAACATTTAGCTTTATTTTAATGGCATCAGTAAGTCCTGCTTTGTTGAGAACTTCCATCGAAAACCCTGCTCTTTCAAAGGGGAACAAAGGAAAATACTTCCCTCATTTCTACAAGGACTCAGTGACCAAAATACTGTTGACCTCTTGTTGCAAGTAGGGACTGAATAGCAAGCATGCCAATACAGTGACTTTCACAATGCTTCTGTATGTCCCAGTCAGCATATAGATAGACAAAATAATAGTCAGACTGGTTGTAAGTTTTGATACTTTCCCATTGCTGGTCAAAGCATTCAGGATGACCCTCATGTCTGACAAAAATCTGACCAGATTCTCAATTTCAAACCAATGGCCAATTTAACTAGTTTTTCTGAGATGTTTCATTTTTTAATCTCTGTGACTTTATATACCCACCAGATAAGAATACAAGTACTATAATTCCAGTATTTTCTGCAGTTATAATCCCAGTCAGCTCACTATGTTTGGCAAGCAATTGTTCATCAAATTCAAAATTTTACCCTCCTGAGAGATAATTTCTGAGTCTGGCTAGTGAGGGAGCTTTCAGACTGCAACAGCTCTCAAATCTGACTATGGGACAGAAGAACCACATAACCACTATACTAGTAGGAGAAATACAATGTAATTTGCACCTTTAAAAGAGAAAATTGACGCGGCCAAGCAAGCCCTCTCTAAAGTCTACTACTTTCCCCATAAAATCAGGAAAGAATGTGGAATAGCTGACAACAAGATGTCTCCCAGGCTTCCATAATCTGAGGCTAGAATGGGAAATAGACCCAGGAAGTCAGCTCCATCTCTAACTTGTCACCTGCTTCAATTCTTATGCTTGAAAGTTTATTAGTTCAGTGAAAAAAAAAATAAAATTATTCTGCATCACCTATTGTTACAAAAAGAAAGAAATAAAGAAAAAATTAACTAGCTACATAGAGAAATTAAGTGCGGACGCAATAAGCTTTTCACCTTTAAAATTACTACAACACAACAAAGGAAATTGTGTCAATCTAGCTTTTGCACTTTTGCTTTTAATTTGTCATTCAGAAACACTAATCACTAAAGCAAACTGTAGAATATTAAGAAGCTACATACATTTGATGACCTGTGGGTAGAAAAAAATATTTCTTTCTTCGGTGTTAATTACTGGCTTAGTCTGGCCATCTGGCAGGAGACCAACGTATATCCCTTTACTTTGCACTGATTCTAGACTTACAGATCCAGTTTCCAAATTCTTCTCAATTTTAAAGTGACAGTATTCATCACCTGTGCCCTAGGAAATTGAAAACAGAAATATGAATTTAACAATTGCATTGATGTTGCTAGGCAAGTTGGACATTTAAGACTTTGTTATTAGAAGTTAATAATATCATTTCAGATTTACTTTAGGTTCTTCACTATGTCCTACATTATTGCACACACACATATATATACACATACATATATGTATGTATATTTATATATATATGTTGGCCTTTCTTATTCCCTTGTGAACAGAAACATCAATCACAGAGTTTGAGTAGTGAAAGATCACATGTGAAAGCATTCTGATTTCTGTTAGAGTCTGGGAGTTCAAAGGAGTGTCTCACTTAATGAGCTTACATCTAAATGATTCATTAGTGGGTTTTATCATCAATTTATTTTGACTCAATACCACTTTAAAGCCCTGAACATGTTTGTGCTCTGCCACATTCAGAACTATCAGTTTATATCAGCAGACATAGGATTTGTAAACATTGAGTCTAATAAGCAAATATGTTTCATTCTCTTTTTTGCTCTCAGATGTAAATCTGTCCTATTTAAACTCCGAGCAGATGGGGAATATTGTAAATCCAAAAATCAGAATATTTCAACCATCTCCCAAACCTAGTTTTATTACTAAATATCCTGGTGAGGTGTTCCAAGAATAAATTCTATGTGGTTGCCTGATGAAGAAAACAATCAGATTCTTCCTTTCAGACAAAACAGAAAAATTTGTAAAAGGTAGGATGTCAAAAACACTTCAACATCTTCCAAGCTCACAGTAGTGTAACTGTGGTTATTTAATAAACATCACATTAATTCAGCAGAATCAGCTATCTGACAACAAATAAATTTTAGCTACATCCATATTCTCAATTGTTAAAAAATATAATCAGATCTTTATAATCAAGTTCCAGATACACATGCAGTTTCTCTTGCTCTATTTTCTATCTAACTTTTCTGGGATAAATGAAGGAAAAGATCTGAAAAAAAAATTAAAAATTAAAAAAAATTAAAAAATCTCAATGTTTTATCCCACTTTTATCCAAGCAAGTAAAACAAAATTCTCTGCTATCATGGACAATTTACTCAAACTACCTGCAAAAAGAAATACAAACAAGATCTGCTTACTGTTCCATTACACTGGTCATCTTTAATCTTCAGATACATTCTTGGGTTTCTCACACTTTCAAACATGCAGACTCCAGAGCCGATTTTATGCACCTTCCAGTAGGAGTCCTGCTCCTTCTGACCTGCTCCGCTGCAACTCCCATCAGGTCGACAGGACAGAGCCTGGCAGAGATTTGTGTTGAGCAGAATGATGGCACCGTGGTGAAATACGCCCTTCAAATCAGAGACAAGAAGTCCTTTGTGAATAGCACACTTTTCTCCATATTAATCTTTGACATTGATATTGTTCATACTGATTTATTTTAAGCACGTATTAATGCATTTCTGGGTATAAAATAGAAATGAGTAAGTCCCGGCCTTTGAATATTTGTTGCTTTCTGTGCAGACACTAACCCGGGCAGTGGAAATCCTTTCCTGCTTTGCAGCTTCCCTGCTTTTTGTTGCTCAGCAGCGCAGCCCACCCTCCAGAGCACAAGGAGGATGGCAAGTTAAGGAACTTGTTCTGTTTTCAGATTAAGCGATTTCCCATGCGGCTCTCCTGTATAAACCCACCTTCCTACGTTTCGAAGGTTTACTAAAAAGTTGAGAGATGCATTTTTCCAGCCTGACAGCCCACCCTGCCTGCAGGCACCAGCTGCGGGACCTGCACCACCTCGTCTCACTGAAGGAACACTCCTCAAATGCCACCTACCTGTTCAGCTGTAGCTGAGCTCCACCCGGTGGGAGAGGATCACTCTTCTAGCTCGCAGTCCTCTCACATTTGATTAGCTACAATTTCCTTTATGCAGTAAATTTTAGAAGATGATTCTTAATTTCCCTTTGCCCATCTTTACCTTGACATGCACAACGAATTCTTTGGTAAGTCCAGCGTATCCTGTTGTTTCATCAGCGACTTTGCCTTGAAGATTGAAGGTAACAATGTGACCTGGGTTCCTGGCTGACTCAAGAATGGCACAACCATTTGGTTGAGGATGAACACAGAGTTCACAGCAAGTCTTGTCTTTTCTCTAACAAAGTCAAAGTAGGAATAATAAACTATATTAACTACTAGATACAGCAAAATCCAGAACAGAGAGTATCATGGTACGGTTTCTGTATTGTTCAATATTACCAGTCTAGTATGAAAATGTCTTTATATTTTTCAGATTTGCAGCCCTGATACAAAAGTCCTAAAATTTCAAAGCACAGAAAGAGTTCATCTTCACATGACACAGACCTGAGGACAACATGAAAGATACCTGATGCCTCAGTCAGGGAGAGAGTTAGTCTCAGCCTACAAACATAGCAAAGAAAATTGGAACATAAAATTGATGAAGAAAACAGGTGAAGTACAGCAACTGTCTTCTGCCAGCCTTCCTTCATTTGCCTCAGTGTTTCTCCTCATCTATTTTTATTATTCCCACAGAAAACACATACTGAGTCATAAGTTCTACATGAAAGAGTACAGCAACCCACTATCCATGCTTGTCTATTCAGGTTTGCAAACTGTATGATCCCATTGTATAGAAGACACAATACACAAAATACATATTCAAATATTTTGTCATATTTTTGTCATATTTTCATATTTAAATAAGACTAGGATTTTAATAAACTTAAAATGCTAATAATTAGCCCAATAATTTAAAAAACTTCTGACTTGTATGATCTAACATATTTCAGCATCTTTAAGATTTCAAAGAATCAATATTTCTAGGCAACCTTTTCACTGCCTCTGAAGAAAAAGCTTCATACTCAAAAAAACATCTATTAGATTTGACGTATTTCTAAAAGTAAAGGAAAAATCATATAGATTTTAGAACTGGTGGTGAAACAAGTGAGCAGGTATGTTCTCAAAGCAAAACTATGTATCCTAAGGTCAACTGTCATTTTTGTACTGCCATTTTGTTTTACATTTATCTGTCTTCATTACAAGGGCCCCAAAAAGTTTTAAATCACAACATTTTTCACATTTTTCATGTTCCCTGGAAAAGGGAACATCTTGTGCAACAGAAAATAAGAAAAATCAAGTTCTGTGTTTTCTATAGGTTGCTCAAGCTCATAAAGAACGTTGGTAGCATAACAGAAAAGAGAAAGTTCAAATTTAAGTACCCAGTTAATAACCTCTCTGTAGTAAGATGTACTGCAATACGACAGACTGCAAGGGGCTCTCTGTGTCAGAATTACACTAATGAACATGAAGGCTAGGAAGTCCTGCAAGGAGGAGGTCTGACAGTTTGCCCGGCAGCCTAGTGCTGTCCCTATTGAGAAATCCACCTCTACTGACACTACTCTGTTCCCTCTAATGCCACTGTGCATCAGGTAAAAGAGGAATGGAACTAGTTTTGACTATGAAATTATTCGCTGAATAAATAAGAACTCAAAAAAGCGAAAGAGAAACAGCTTCTTGCTTCATCAGTAAGAGAGTTTCATCAGAACAAATTCATTTCTACAACTCTGTTTGCCTACTGCAAAGTGCTAAGGAAGAAAGACAGTAGCAATACTTTGAAGATGGAATGAAACACATCAAAATGGATCAAAACAGATCTGGAAAATTTCAGCTGGCTTACAACAGGCATGTCACTTAGAAAAAGACACAAGGGAAAAATGGGAATTTAAAATCAATCCTTAGACTTCATACTTATCCAAACAGAGGAAATTGAACTATAAAATGATATAATAGTTTTTGTTGGAAGACACGTCTAAAAGTCATATAGTGCAGCCCCCTTATAGTGAGCAGAGAGATCTTCAACTAGATCAGGTTGCTCACAACCTCATCCAACCTGACCTTCAATATTTCCAAGGATGGGACATCTACGATCTTTCTGAGCAACCTATGCCAGTGTTTCATCACCCTCATCACAAAAATTCCTTCCTTATCTCTAGTCTAAATCTACCCTATTTTAGTTTAAAACTATTATTCCTCGTCCTATCACAACAGGCCCTGCTAAAAAGTTTGTCCCCATCTTTCTTATTGGCACCTTTTAATTGTTTGAAAGGCTGCAATAACATATCCCCGGAGCCTTCCCTTCTCCAAGCTGAACAACCCCAACCCTTTGATCATTTTTGTGACCCTCCTCTGGGCTTATTCCAACAGGTTTCTGTCTTTCCTGTACTAAGGACTCCAGAGCTGGACACAGGACTTCAGGTGAGGTCTCACCAAAGCAGAGTTTGGGGCATCATCATGTCTCTTGACCTGCTGGTCATGATTTTTTTGATGCAGCTCAGGATACAGCTGGCTTTCTGGGCTGCAAGCATACATTTCTGGTCTAATGCCCCAAGTCCTTCTCTGCAGGGCTTCTCTCAATCCCTTAATCTCCCAGCCTGTATTGATATTGGGGGTTGCCTGGACCCAGGTGCAGGACCTTGAATTTAGCCTTTTTGAACTTCATGAGTTTCATGGGGGCCCACTTCTCGAGTTTGTCCATGTTCCTCCACATGGCATCCCAGCCCTCGAGCATGTCGACAAGGTATGAGAGCATTCCAGGTACCTTGTCAACACATGGCAAGCCAATATAAATTACAGCTTGAAATGGCCTGCTATTCCTGCATCAAATTATTTAGCCTATTAAAAAACTCTGAAGAGTAAGAACTAAACTGAGAAAACAGACAAAGTCCTACATCTAAATTTACCTATTCATTGGCAATTTCCTAGGTTCAGTTGTACAGCTCTTAGTGGAAGCACAATTATGATAAAGATTAAAAAACAGTATTATTTTTATTTAGACAATGACATGTAGTTATGAAGCAGAAATCAGTAACTGCATTTCCTACCTTTCCAATTACTTGGCCATTGACAAGGGCAAGAGCAAGACGTGGCATCTGATGACTGCTGAATATACATCTATTTCTTCCTTTGACACTTACATCAAAAAGACCTAAGAGTTACATGAAAAAAAAGAGTTAGAAGTATGTGAGTTTATTAATTTGCATTTAATCGCAATTGATGATTTATCATTTTCAAGGGAAAAGAATTAATGAAGTGTTTAACTCAGCAGTTTGACCTCTGTGATCAATTAATCCCCACATTCCTTCAGGAAAGGGCGTCTAGAGACTACTGTCTACTTCACTGCCTTGAGATGAAAAACTCTGGGAGCTAATGATAAGGAACAAATTTCTTTTGATCAGTGTACATGTTTTAAAAAAAAAAAAAGAAAAAAAAAGGATAAAAAGGATCTGAGGACTCCATTGTAATTAATAGGGCTATAACAATGAATTTACATGTTAAATAACAGATCATGTAGGGAACATAAAGCTCTCAGGTAGGAAAAGATAATTCATTTTCTCTGTATCAATATTAGAATTTGTAAAGCAAATTTTGCAGCATAGCTCATGGCTCCTAACATTTTTAATCCAGCCAGTTTTCCAAACAATTACCTCTTTCAGCTATACAATACTGATGACAGCTAAAGCAGTGCCATTTTTATTGTTTCCAGCAGCAACAGCTGATTTTTTAAACAACTGCTATACCAATACATTATGTTGCCCATTTGTAAGGCACAGGTCTCTCTGGAGGACTCCTGTGGTGCCCACCATGGCTGGAGACCAGCAGCAGAACCCTTAAGTGAAAATTAAACAACAGTTCCCCAGTCAGTATTTGTGGACTTCAGTGGCACATGACTGCTCTTGATATTTTGTAACTTACTGCACATATGAGTAAAAGAAAAAATCTCAAAGAAGTTAAGGGTGAAATAAGTTGTTGTGAAGGCAAAAGAGTTGTATGAAAGGTGTGCACATTCATTTTATACTTGTGTTCATTTTGTACTCTGAACTATAAAAAAAGAATACATTGTTATTCCTGTGTCAGTAACTGTTCATCTGATATCAGGGCCACTTTAGCATACTGTTCAGAAAAATTGAGCTCTCCTTGCTTACCAGTTTAATTCTAAGTATTACTAAACCCTTGGGCGGTTGCAGATCACACTACTCATTTTTCTGACTTTCAATCCAAGTTAATCAAGTTAATTAAGTTAATTATTTTGATATTTCTAGTACATTTAGTTATATTTATCATCTTTAACTACTGACATTTAGTAGTTGTGCATCAGATGTGGTACTTGCACAATTACAGACATTACTAATTTAAAATTGTGGAAATAATACTCATATTAATTTTACATCCAACATGTAAAAATGTGCCCAAAGGGTACAGAATGCAGTAAAAATATCGTGTGTTTATGCTAGAAAAATACCATTAGAAATGCAATAATTTATAGAAAGGAAAGTGAATCTGGATGGAAATCTGGAAACAGTCTGCAGTATGAACTTGAATTCTACATATTAGAAGATTATCAACTCTGCATTATCTAAATGATCTGCCTGAAGTAAATCAGACACAATTCATCAATCGAAGACACGGCATTAAAAAGCAGCAAAGATGTGCTTACTGCATCAGTGCAAACTGGAGACCAAAATCCTACAAGCAGGTGGTTTGATCTTTCACCAAGTAATTCAGTTTGTGATCCTAAATAGATCTCCTTGGAGGAGGGACACTAACATGTGTAACTGCCTTCAGTCATTTAAAGCGCCTGTAAATCTTAAAGCTGTAGACAGGAGATTTGAGATAATCAGTGGCTGAGTAACCAAATACTTTGAACTCAAGGACCAAAACTGCAAACTAATAAGAGTTTTAGTAACAGAGTAACACCTACTTTCAATGTCTGTGATGTTACTGATCTCCCTTATTATGCATTTGAGCTTTCTGGTGCAGCTTTTCTAAGGTGTCTTTATAGGGTATGCTGAGGAGTGTCGATTGCCCTGCTCTCTATATACTCTTTGGTGTGTCCTGAATGATTCTGTTCTATCACTTCAAGAAAGAAGCCTCTAAGGTCTCTGGGAAGATGTCAGAAAGGCTGAGCAGCTCTATCACTACAAAGATACCAAAAATGTGTTCCTAATATGATATATATTATAGCTAAGTGCTAGTAACACAGTAGGATGGAAGTTTAAGTTCCTCCAGAGGAGGCCATTAAAATCAATGACAAGATGAGAACAAAACAAATGTTATGTATATAATTCTATATGTGTGTGTATATGTTCCTTATTAATGGACTATGCCTGGAAAACTGAACTTGTTAGCTTAAACGAATCTAGTTACAAAGGGCTGTAGGTGTCCTTGCCATGGCACTTCCATCAGAACATTAGACCGTAGATGACATGAAGCTTCTATTTGGCAAGCAAAAGTCAGTGACAAGATACTCTATAAGGGGGTTTTTGTGCCTTAATGTGTAAAGCAAGCACATATTGTTTAGTTCTTATAGTCATTAATACATGTAAATATTTTAAATAAGGAAAATGTTTATTATCTACTCCTATTCATTACAGGAATCACTACATGAGATCACAGTGAACGTAAGTCCTCCTTTCTCACATTTTTTATATATATATCCAGATGAAAAATACTTTACCATATTTGTTTTTCTTGTCACCAAGAGCATCAACTCTGCTATCTGGACTGAGGCAAATGAAACCACGGGTGAGCCTGTTGTAAAACTGCAGTGTATTGCCTTCCTGAAATTTCCACTTTTCAGCAGCCCACTAGGTTTGTAAACAACAAGCAAAAAAGACTTGTGACAAGATGATACACAGGAATTTTAAATAAATGAAAACGACTCATTTTGATTTGCTCAAAGCATAATTTGAATGATTTAAATAAAAATTTAAAAGTATGTTCTTACAGTTTCCTCTCTCTTGAGTTCCAGCTCCTCTCCTGTACCGATAAAAACCATGCCATTAATTTACAGAGCATTCTCATTCCATTTGACCAAGTTGCAGTGAGGCTGGGTTCTCCTCCCCACTAATTTTCACTTACTTCCTGGAAATGTGCTGGCATCTGTCACAGCCAGTTCTCTAGCAATATTGCCATCATCCTGCCCCTGGTCCAGCCACCTGAAAAACAGAACCCATTTCAGTAACTATAACCTTGACTGGCAAGTCCCACAGTACTGTATACACGTCACTTGCATACTGATACTCTCTGTTCTATTTATTAGAGTCTCGAGGCTGACAAACAGCAGTACTAACATCCAGCTTCAGTGAAAAGAGATTGACTTCAGCAAAAATGTTTTTGTTCATTTCTTCTTGATGACATTTACCCAAAAAAATTCTTTACTGGACTGCAGTACAAGGCCCTAAGCCAATTATTACAAATCACAGAACCCATCTTGATGCTAAATCAATAACAGAAGGTGCAGTGTTATGGTTTCTCTTCCTGTCTGCAAGAAGGACACAGCAGGATGCAAATTCTTTCATGTCCTGCAAACCCCTTTACAAGGAGGCAAATCTAGCACATACAACAGTTGTACCATGTCTGCACTTACACTTTTACAATGCCATTGTACCTGCTTCACATCTACTTACATACTTTAAGTCTAGCTCTGTTTGAATCAAAAGGATTCACACACTCTGGAAGCAAGATCAGCAGGCACAGCGTCGGGCTCTAACAATAACTAGCACATACCCTGTATTTTTCTGCCTGAAATGGATTTAAACTAAATTATGTATGAAGCTAGTATTATAGATCTCTTCATAGCAGTTCATCTCATGTAGAATTCAGAATCAAAATTAGGTCAGGCAAAGATGAGGTGCTGCATCGGATAGGCAGAAAGCCCTTACTCACATAAATCAGTTTCAGTGTGCACATCACTCACTCTGAGCTGTCTCAGGCAGTTATTTATTCACTCAGAGAAGTAAGAGGAAGAAATAGAACTGAGGTGCCACTGGCAAGCTGCAGCTAGGCTCATACGTGACTGGACTTTACTAATCCTAATATTTGCACTGATCTTTATCAATTATAATTTTTCCATAAGGTGTTAAGAATTAATCAGGCATAGAAAAGAATAGAAATGAGATGTGGAACAGAAGATTCAGAGCAGCAGTATCTGCAGGGGAAAAGGCAGGGAAGTTAGGATTGGTTCAAGTCACATTGCAGCTCAGTGACAAGCTGCAAGGCAAATAGTAAAGAAACGTGGTCAGGTAGCTGTGTTTGTGATAGCCATTTCACAAGATCTTAAAGTCTGATCATGAGCTCATTGAATCCCAAGTTAATGTCCATGCTAACTTCAGTAAAGTAGGATCAATCTGCTAGAGAGACAGCAACCCACTCTTCTGAAAAGCCCTACATCACATGACATGGAAGAACAGATGGACTTGCTAATGTCAGATCTGAGGTGTTCCGTCAATAAAAACACATCTTGAATAGTTCACAAGGTGCAAGAATGGAAAGTTTCTGGGCAGAACTTTTTCTTGCTTTTTCATTAGCTCAACTGCATCAGAGATATGGGGCAAGTACAACTCAGAGAGCTGTTTTAAAATGAATCAGACCGTTTCAGCATACTTTTTAGGAAACACGAATTTCCCTTGACAGGACATTCCAGAAGAAAAACTATGAGTAATTACAAATTTATTAGGAATCTAACTGAAATGAAACACTACTAACCTGTGACAAAGAAAGGTATAATCCAAATCTGTTACAGGATCCTTGATTACAATTTTGTCCAGAAACCAGCCATTTCCTTGGAATAAATTTAAAAAAAAAAAAAGTTAGTTCATGAGAGGCAGATTTAATGAAGTCTGACTCCCTGTGGCTTTCCCTCCTCTACTGGAACTACTGCAGAATCTGCAGCTCCACTGGCAAGTCACTAGAGTCACAGCTGCCCTGATGGCTGGAGAGAAGACTGCACCTTCTCTAGGTTCTGTAGAGCTTGTTTAAGGGCCTGCAAGCTGCTAGGTCACTTCCTGGCTGTTATGGCCCTCAGAGCTGCACATGTCCCTAGAAAATTGTCATTGTATGAGACTTATCTGTTTTACCAATAAGAATATCAACAAGACTAGATCGCAGTTTATCACGGCTCAAAGTATGTTGGTATGTTTTACAGTATTTAGGCTCAAGAGTTTGAAAATAGGTCTTGTGACTGCAAGTAATTTGTGTTTCAGCATTAAGATAGTGTAGCCAAAATTTTCAACTGCGTCTTTACAGTGCTAAAATCCTAAAATTGTAATAGCCCATTTCATCTATAACATCGACTGCACAAAATATATTCATTGTTTTATCATGCAGACATTCCGCCTCTTCACAGCTTTTCCATGACAGAAGCAGATGGTGTCCTTAACATAATAATTGAGAGTACAGTGAAACCGAATGCAAAATATTTGAAATTTGTGAAGATAGAATAAGTTAGCTCTGTCACTTGAACAGTTTCCTTAGAAGCCCTTGTCTTTCACTTCTAAAATGTTTTCATACATTCAGTTTTATAAACACATACTGTATTTCAAAGAAAAGGTTAATAACTTTGCAAGCAGTTTTCAGTGACTATACAGAGAGATTTCTGACCTGATCCAAGACCATTGTGTCCTATAACAATCTTGTACAAACGTCCGAGGTGCACAGCTTCAACAGCAAAGATGTCAGTCTGTAATCAATTAACATTTCAATGAAATCTAAAAAGGAGAACATTCTTCAGCCATGGAATCCCAAAGAACCATAAAATCCCATAGAAATGTGAAGATCATCCTTTGAAATACCAGCTAATGATAAGGTGAGAATAAACTAAGAAGGACAAGTTTCCGGAAATAAAAGAGGTAGGTAAGCCTGATCACTTTGCTGGTGGGAGTAATTCCATTGAAGTTAATGGAGTCTGAGTCAGAAAAAAGAAACCTGCTGAAAGCTTAATTGGCTAAAAAATTACAAATTCCAGCAGATTTCAATATTAGAAATGCAGATATAAAATATAAAGTTTTGTTTTCTCCTCACTTATTAAATAAAATATAATGAAGAATCAGAAAAAAAAGTACACAAAAGCTTACCTATTCCATAAAGGAAAATTCTGTCTTCCAAAAGCACTGGCATACCTTTAGAAACTTTTTTGGCTTAATTAAGGAATTTTGGGGAAACACTGGAATGCAGTAATTATCTCATTTGTAATTGCACCTTGCCTAGGATGACCACCCACCTGAGAGAGAAAAGCCAGCCAAACATGTCAGAAAATGTCCTGTCTTTCACTTACTTGTCCTTTTAAAAATTTCTTGGGTTTCTGTGATCTGAGCAGCTGTCTTGATCCTGTATCACCTCTTTCTCCATAGACAGAAATATAGACATCAGCCTCAGTCCCAGCATTCCAGAGTTCTCCTGTTGTCACGTGCACTTCATAAATGGTCACTGACAATTAAAGATGACAGCCTTTCATATCACAAACCCTATCATAGTTACAATAATGTCTAGCTGTTGATTTGCCTGTAGAGTCCAAATACATCTGTGTCAAGGACAGTTAGAGTATAAAACCCTAGAAATCCTATTCAATATTAAGAAAAATAATATACAAACTTGCCTTGGGATTACATTTATGGTTTTTATCCCAGACTATTTCTACAGGGAATGCAAACAGAATAGAACTTTAAATGCACAATAGTATGTCTTTGTCCTGCAGCATCATTTGAAATAATCATAAAGCTGAAAAATAAATACCATAACTCCAAGATTAGCCTCACCATAATGATGAGATCAAAACAATAGCAAGCAACAGAAGCCATTAATATTTTGAATGCACTGGTTAACCAAAGAAGCAAATATCTAGCACTATAGTTTTAGTCTTTTAGGATGTCAGAACTCAGAAAGCTGCATTATTTCATTATTTTACTGATTTATGCAATAGAATACTAGAGACTTCCTCTCATACATTCCATATGGAAATTCTTCAAAGGCTATAAATCTGGGAGGAAAACCTAGGACATAAATTAAATAAACTGGTCACTTAATAGAAATGCAAATAAAATTTAATTTGAGTCAAAATCTAATGAAACTGGAACAAATACATTAAAATATGTATCATATGTGCCATAAAAATATGTATAATGTACCACTAAAATGTGTATCATAAAAATATCCATTAATAGAAAACTGTTGTCATTAAAGGCAGATATAACATAACATTCAACATTAAGATAAAAACATGCAATTTTAATCTTCAGGAGAAACATGAGAAAGGCAAAGTTTACACCAACATACAGTAGCAATGTTTTGTTAGACCAAGTAAGGTACAGAGACAATGAAAGTGGGAGATAAAACATCATTTCCTGGCACACAAGTTCTTCACCTGTGTATAGGTGTCCTTGTGCTTCTCTGTTTTGTGAGTAGAACAGACTTTCTGGACCACTGAGTACAGAATAACATCAACATAACATTGACAATAGTCAGTTATCAGTTTCCTTTTCAAATATGTTGCGAAGCTTGACTATAGTCCTCTGAAGGAGATTGCGCCCAAATCTGACTCTTCTCATGGACAAACACCTTCTTTAAATAACTAGTGAAAATGTATTGATGATTAGTCCATACCTTCAATTGTGCTAAGTGGCTGTTCAAGTGCTTACCAGTTTCCCCTTGATGCTTTTTTTTATGATTATCTCACATTTGTTTACATGGCATTTGTGTGCAGGTTATCATACAAGCTGTATTTGAAGAATTTGGTTTGGATAATGGTAACAATCTAGTTAAAACTGTAAGCTCTCTGCACATGTTCTTTTAACATTCCCACAAAGAACTCTAATACTAGTTTGCTTCCGGCATCAGAACTAACTCATTGTGAGATCATAGAATCATAGAATCTTTCTGGTTGGAAAAGGCCTTTAAGATCATCGAGTCTAACCATAACCTAACTCTACCAACCATTAACCTAAGTCTACCAAGTCCACTGCTAAACCATGTCCCTAAGCACCACATCTACATAATTTTAAACACATCCAGGGACAGTGACTCCACTGCTTCCCTAAGCAGCCTGGTCCAATGCTTGACAACCCTTTCTGTGAAGAAATTTTTTCAAATATCTAGCCTAAACCTCCCCTGGTACAACTTGAGGCCATTTATTCTCATCCTATTGCTTGTTACTTGTGAGAGATGACGACTGAGTACCTCTAAACTCCACTGAAGTATTGTACCATAGAAACATGGTACCATAGAAACATTCTATAAATAAATCAGGCATAGAGGATTAAAATAGTTAACTTAAAAAATCAAGTAATTTTCAAAGTTTTTTACACTTCTCTACCTCTCATAAGCCTAAGGATCATCCTAGCTTTATAATAAGTATTTATGAGTATTTATAATGCTTAGAGCTTTTATCCTAGGAAGTCGTGATTCTCTTAATGGAATTAAGCTGCACCACAGAAAGTTTAAGTTGGACATTAGGAAAATGTTCTGCACTGAGAAGATTCAGTCACTGGAATAGGCTCCCCAAGGAAGTGGTCACAGCACCAAGCCTGTGAGAGTTCAAGAAGCATCTGGACAATGCTCTTAGTCATATGTTTTCATTTTAGGTAATCCTGAAAGGAGCAGGGATTTGGGCTTGGTGATCCTTTTGGGTCCCTTCCAATTTGAGATAGTCTATGATTCTCTCCTTCAGATATTCCATGGAAAAGTGTGCACAACAAAGCTTAAGAGAAGGAACTGTTTTCTTTACATCTATTTTTCTCTATAAGAGCATCACATTTGTAAACATGTCATTCTGAAATTAGAAAGTGTAAGGATTAAGATTATTTACAATTTATTTCTTTCCCCTATGCTTATGAATTATGAGAGACAAAACAAGGAGGTAAGATTAATATATTTTTTTCCAGATCAGATATTATTATTTGGACAAAAGCAAATCACATTTAAGGAACAGAAGCTTTTGACATTCTTTAGTTGGCAGCATGGTCATATACTGTTTTTTTCCCAGAGTACACCTGTTTATAATTCTCAAAATAGTTTTCATTTAAGAACTGTTAATTAATACTATATTTTATGCACATCATTTACCATGTCACCACCTGGTCTGTTTACTTCCCCAAATGTTTCTTTACGATACCCACACAAACAGGTACCCTATAAATAGCCCATGGCAGATGCAGAGAATTCATTTTGCCAGACCAACAATCCTGTGTCTAAGACCACAAAAATCCTCTCTGTTCCTACAATTCTCCTTCATTACCAATCTCTTTTCCAGTTTTTACAAGAAGAAAAGCAAAAGTCCACAAGTCATCAAAAAATGTGTAACTCTGATTTATCCCCAGCAAGTATTTCACCATCATGTAATTAAAGATTGCATCATAAAACATGAGCAGGAGAAAAAAGTAGGATGGTTGTGGATAAAAAGTGAAATGAACAGTGCTCAGTCCCCCAGCATTAAACACACAGTCTCCATGTAATACTTCTTTACAGTTTAATTCAGACTTTATTCCTTTGAATAAAAAAGGCTGTTAAATTAGAAAGTGTTTCAGCCTCTTTTTATTCAGAATTTGGTTTTAAAGTGCCTCTCATCATCTCTCTTTCAGATTGAATCCAGACCTCTTCACTATTCTGTTATCAAACTATGTTCTCTGAAGTTAAAAGCTGTGTTCTCTCTTCACTGCCCCATGTAGAAACATACTGTTGGCAAAAAGACCCGGAGCCTGGCTGTCAATTACTAAGTTGGAGATGAAACTGCCTTCTCCAAAGCCTTCAGCATGATCTCTCTTACACTGAGGCTGGAAGAAGTTCTTTTCTTCCTCCCTTGTGTGAGGGAGAAATTGTTAACTACAAAATGCAGATTGAGGGGACAATGTAAGTTTGCTGTTGTACTATACAATGCACCAAGATCACTTGATAATAAAAACCTTAGTTGTACCTTTATCTCAGAAACAGCCTACTCAGAAAGAACCTAAAAATAAGAAGGTGGGTAAGGTCAGTGTTCTAGGACATTAAGCAAGAAAACATTTGGGGAAGAACAGATAGTGCAAGCAGGGGATTGGAGCATATTCAACGTAACATGTTAAAAATCATTAAGTAACACTTATCTAAAGGGGAGGAGGGGTGGTGGTGTCTGGTCTGTCTCTGACCTAAGAGACCAAAGTTATGAGGGAGGAGGCTGATTGCCTCTAAGGCTTTTCATGTCCTCAAGGGTATGAAGATCATAACCACTCAAGATAAAAAATCATTGTGGTTAGGGCTGGCCAGCTTCTCTTTACACCATTCTATGAACCATTTACAGCTGCTCACTACATCACTGGAGGAAATCTCTCCTGCTATTCTTTTTCTCTTAAATCCATATTAATGAGGCACAAACCTGTTTTTCTGCTCTCAGCTTCAGGCTCTTAATCTCAGTGCTTAGTCATCACACATAGGCATAAATCCAGCTCCAGGCCACCTAGCTCTTTATTACAAGAGTGATTGTCCCATGATTTGCTTCCCCACATCCATGGGACACTTTCTGGACTTCTGCCACTCAGTTTAGTTTATATCCCCTTCTTCTAGCCTGCACCCACAATAGCTGTTACCATTGAAATGCCTGTTGCCATTTCAGTTTTACAAGATCAACAAAACGAACCGTAAGAACGTCACCAAGCATTGCCGTGGTATTAAACATTCTGAAAAGGGGGTTCTGTAGCTTTTAGAGACCTTTGAATGAAAGTTTCTGTCATCCCATTACTCTTGTCCTCTGATGTTGATATGATTTTTGGGAGAAGGGAGAGGAGGAAATCTGTCCCAGGTGGATCTTACTCTAGTGAAAGCTCCAACACAGGTGTGGTGTTATGGCTTTTCCCATGCTACCATCACACCCTACATGGTGAGAATCTGCCCCAGCATTCTTGCTCCCTCACCCCCATCTCTCCTAGGATACACTGATCTTGCTGTTCCTTTGTACTTTCCTTAGCCAGAAAATAACAATTTGGAGAGAAGGGAAGAGCAAGCACAGACTTTTAATTCCTTTTGAATTGCCAAAGCAGAGATCCCATATAGCAACAACATCCAGCATGGGTGACAGGGCCTAGCGTGGTAGAGCAGGACATTAAAACAGTATAACAGCAGCAACACCCAATAATTTTTGTATTGTTTGGCATGATTCACCTGTAGGATTACAATACACACTTTATGTGAGTAATGGAGCTTTTAACACTTCCAGCCTTCCAAAATATTGCTGAAGTTTTGTGACACATCCAGAAATGCTAAGTATTCTGGAAGCCTGCCTCAGACATTTACAAGAAAAAAAAAACCTAAAACAGCAGCTACAATAGTGATACTGGAGCTATAAATCAGTTACTGAAAATAAAGTTATCATGTGACTCATGTATGATGGCTTCATGGTAGTTACACTATGTGACATGTCTTTACTATTGCCTCTATTTTAAAGCAAACACAAATGCTGAAAATCTTACCAAAGAAGTCTTTTTTAAGAACCTGTGAAATTCAAAGCATTCCAAACTCTCCCATCTCCTTTCCAGTGACTCCTAACCTTTTACTGCAGTATGCCCAGTAACCACAGGAAAACAACAAAGAAAAAGTATTGTAGCAGCCAAAAAGTAAGAGAGAACCTGATAAAAAATGAAAAACTCACCTCTGCTGGCATTTGTGCCTTGACATAACTGACGTGTTACTGTGCTTACCTGGAAGAATAGGCTGACCCTGCTTTATAACAGGAAGTTCCATTGATATTTCCCCACCAGCCTGGTCCCAGGCCAGCCATCGATGTGCAGGGAAATCAAACTGCTCCCCTGAGAAAATGTCCAGCAACTGCACCTAAACAGCACCAATAATTGCAATTTTAGTTGCTGATCTCAGTCCAGATAGAACAGAACACGAAATGTGTGGGATGCTGTTGAAATCTGTGCAGGTCAAGCTTTGTGGCACAATCACAAAACTGTGGGTTTGGGTCATGTCTACTCCTTGGATACAGCTGCCCCGAATCTCACTTTTCACTCAGTCAGATTAGAAAGTGCAGAGCAGAGTAACTCAAGTGCAGCCAATAAACAGATTTTATCAGCTCAGGTGCAGTCCCACTAAGTACAGCCAGGTTGTTCCAGCTGCCATGTGGGCTGGCACTAAGTGGCATGGCTTACCAAACACAGCTGTTCTTAATGGGAAGCTTGGTAATTCTTGTGGATTTTTCCCCTTAATTTATTTCCTTATCAGAACAGGAATTAAAGGAACAGGTTTTGATTCTTGAACACTACTTGTGACAAAAATAAACTGTGAAAGTGCTAGCCCCAGCACCAGTCTGCCACACACAATTTTCTTGCATGACCAACTTAAAAGCATAGAATTATAGAATCATAGAATGGTTTGGGTTGGAAGGGACCTTAAAGATCATCTAGTTCCAAACCCCCTGCATGGGCAGGGACACCTCCCACCAGACCAGGTTGCTCAGAACCTGGCCTTGAACACTTCCAGGGAGGGGGCATCCACCACTTCTCTGGGGAACCTGTTCTAGTGTCTCACCAGTTTCACAGTGAAGAATTTCTCTCTAATGTCCTGAACTCTTCCAGTTTAAAGACATTACCTCTTGTCCTATCACTACAAGCCCTTGTAAAAAGCCCCTCCCCAGCTTTCCTGAAGGCCCCTTCAGGTACTGGAAGGCTGCTATAAGGTCTCCCTGGAGCCTTTTCTTCAGGCTGAATGACCCCAACTCACTCAACCAGTCTTCATAGGAGAGGTGCTCCAGCCCTCTTATCATCTTTATGGCCCTCCTCTTGACTTGCTTCAACAGCTCCAGGTCCTTCCTGTGTTGAGGGATCCAGAACTGGAACAAATACTCCAGGTGAGGTCTCATGAGAGCAGAGTAGAGGGGGCAAAACACCTCCCTTGACCTGCAGGCCACGCTGCTTTTGATGCTGCCCAGGATACAGCTGGCTTTCTGAACTGTAAACACACATTCTCAGCCCAAAATTGCAAAGAGCAAATGACCTAACCCTGACTGGTGAATCATTCCCTAAAAAACTGTGCCTGATTGACTGAGATTTGGTAAGAAGAAAATTAAATTTCATAAGCCAGAAACCAACGGAACACACTAAAGTATTAAATCCTTCTTTAAAGATTTTACTTTTTAATTAATAATGAAATAGAAGTGAGAAAGAGAAGAACAGCTTCTCATCTTCTCTTTCTTTGTTTTTGGGTTTTTTTGGTCAAACTTCTTCAGTCTCTCAATTAGTCTGGATAAAAGGAGGCTGAGGGGAGACCTTGTTGCTACAACTACAACAAGGAGGTTGTAGTGAGGTGGGGGTTGGTCTCTTTTCCCTAGTAGCAAATGATAGAACAAAAGAAAATGGCCTCAAGTTGTCCCAGGAAAGGTTTAGATTGGATATTAGGAAAAATTTCATCACTGAAAGGGATGTCAGGCACTCAACCTGGCTGTCCTGGGAAGTGTTGGAGTCACCATCCCTGGAGGTATTTAAAAGATGTGTAGACATGGTGCTTAGAGACAGGCTTTAGTGGTGGACTTGGTTAGGTTAACAGTTGCACTTGATGATCTAAAGGTATTTGCCAATCAAAATGATTCTATAATTCTATCATCCTAATTTAAATTCAAACCAGGTGGTACAGCCACTATTCAGAGGACGGTGTACAACAAACCCACAAAGTCCCATTTGTTAAATCAGATGTTATGATAACCAAGATTCTAATACCAAAATCAGGTGTACAAATTAATCTTTTCTCTAAGAGAAAACCCACTATTCTCTTCTAGCTTCTCAACTCAGATATACTTTAGAAATAACTGATAATCTGTCATTCTGTGTCACAGACAGGACAAAGCTATGAAGTATTTTCCACCCTTCCACTGCTTACACACATTCATGAGAAGAAAAACAGCAAAAACAAGAGAAAAAAGTATATCAACTTATATTCTGACTCCAGCATTCCCTCAAAACCCAGCACAGCTGGAAAACAAATACCTAGGCTTTGTAATCAGGCAATCTTCAGATGAATTGAAAGAAATATAGAAATATAATATCTATAATTCTAGCATGCAATGTCTTAGACAGAGTGATACTACCAGTGACAAATTATTTCAATGTGGACATGCATTGGCTAGAGATATGAACTCACAGGATCTTGCCTAAACTTCAGTTAACACTGTCCAGACCTTAGTCTGCTTTCTGAGTCTCATTCCCAGATGAAAACAACTAGTTAAAGCATCAACACCCAAGAAGTTTGAAAATTAATCAGTAAACATTTAGCTTCAGAGGACACTTTGCATTAGTTAGATCTAGATTTACCCTGAAGAGTGATTTTAACAAATTTACCAGAAGCTGCTAAAGCCCATCATAAACTGCAGTCTCTTAACTATAGAATAAGAAACCCTGGCACAAAGAGGAAAGTGTTTCAGGCATGCAGAGCATTTCATTGGCACACAAAGTACATCACCGATGTTAAGGATAAAAGCCAGGTCCTTTCATTCTCAGTCCAGAAACCTATATTCTATGCTTCATGACCAGACCTTGAAAAAAAAACCTACCTGATTTTCTTTGTTTTAGTATCTCTGCTCTACTTGCATCAAGATCTTTTTTTAAATGAAGAGGGAAAAGAGCCTGTTACTGCTTTTTTCTCTTCAGAGGCACAGAACTAGAAACATTTGCAAGGTAGCTGTGCAGCTGTGCTAACAACCCAGCACCAGGCAGATTTAGGAGGACTTGGCTAGTCTGACTTCAATAACTGAGTTTCAGCAAACTCCATAGACTCTGTAGCATACAAAGACTGCAGAAGACTCAGATTACAGTAGCCATCTTAGGCACTCTTTCTTGCTGCCCAGCCACACATTTTTAAAGAAACATAGTACAGCTCTCAGTAAACTGCAGACAGCCAAGACACCATCCTAAGCTGCCTTTAATTCCACACAAAAACATTCTGTCATAGATAATCTCTTACATGAAGCTGCAAGCAATTGATAAGGCTAATATACTTATCCCAGGGATTTTTTTCTGACTCATATTTTGACTCCACTGTTATTGTGACATCAGTTCTTTCTCACTGCTTTTACCTCTTCGCAGTGCCAGGCAGGGGAGTTTCCTGTATTTGTATGTCCTATGCGGATTTTGTAGAGATGTCCTATGTTTCTAGTATTAACCTGTAAAAAAAAAAGCAACTGATGAAACACAGACAATTTGTTAAAAAGAAAAAGACACGTAACAGAAATTCATATAGTGACTGTCAAGTGAAGTTTTTGTTTAGAGGAATTAAGTATGCTGATACTTAAATAAGTGTTTTCAAAATATTTTACTCATTAGAAGCTTGTCTCCTTTAAAGGACAACCCTCAAAAAAACTGTTGGCCTGCCAGCCTCATTTATCTGGCTCCAGGATGCTGCTGTAGCTGTTTTGTTCCCCACTGAATATTTGCCTCAGTGAGAAATGAATACAAAGTGTACGTATGACTAAAAAGCAAAAGTATCTTGACTCTGAAACTTGTTTCAGTTTAGCATCTATACCTACTACAAAATTATTTCTGCCTCCCAAGCACTTCCCACATACCTCTGAGTTCCTCCCTACCTCTCCAGGAGGGTCTCTTTTATAATTTTGGAAAAGATGGTGTTCAGCTTTGGTGTTGTTTTTTTTTTACAAATCATTTCAATTAAATCAACTTAGAAACCTGTATTTGAAAGATTAGCTCTCAGGCAGGCTGGATGAATGTGTCCAGTATAGATAACAGGGTGCTGAGAGAATAGCTTTGTGTGAAGGTTGTTCAAACAACTAGTTATAAACTTAAGTGTAGAAACAGAAAGCTTGTCTTTGAGGAACTGGAAACACACCATGAGTGTCTTCCCATCTTGTTCTATCATTTCTTCTTATTATTATGTAGGCTGGATTTTCTGCCCTTTTGTGGTTTTCTGTAGAACTAATTTTCATGTTTTCATTTGCAGTGTAGACATAGGTGTGACCTGAGTTCTCTATTTCATGAACTTCCCTGCACTCAGTGTTATAAACAATAAAGAGACAGAGCAGGGAGGACAGACCAGAGTTAACTGAGATCTAGCATAGAGCACAAGCAGAGAGGTTTTACTCTTTCTTTACATTTTAGAGTAGACATTCCTCAACTGTATGCAGTGCTATGGATTCTCATTACTGGGACCCAAACTAGCAGCTGCCTCCATATTTTGCATTTGCAAGTCATTGGAGGTGAAATTAATTGCAGTAACGGGAGCAGGAAACAGAGCCAACAACACCTATTGTGAAAAGGGTATGTTTACTTGTCAGGTACCTGGTTACTTATTTTATCTACTCTTTTCAATCTTATATCTTATTTTATATACATATTTTTATATATAACATATGGAGAACAGCATGCTATCAGAGGTGTCAGATTCTTCAGAGAAATTCCATCAGGCTGAAAAGGGCTAATAACTACATTTCCTACATGCTAAGCAGCACCAAGGGTATTGAGAAAAAAATGAGCACTTCATCAGTGCTGCCATTAAATACCGTTTCTCTGAAGGGGACATGCTATGCTGGGTACTAACAATGGAAGCACCTGTTTGTGATGTGGCCCTATAGCTGGCACCTGCTGGGGACACCCAGTGACAATCCTACATACACACTCAAGCTATCCAGCTTTTGACAAGAGACCTGTTCTGGCTCACTTAAATCACCATGCCTGAGACTGATGGGGGAGAAATGTTCTTGTGTAACTGGGAGCAGAAAGAGCTCCAGATAGACAGACTTAATTAAAGTATAACAACTGTCATTGTTTAAATAAAGCAGCAGGTACTTAGCAAAGTTAAAAATCATAGAATCACAGAATGCCAGGTTGGAAGGGACCTCAAGGATCATCTGGTCTAATCCTTCTAGGTACTACTATAGTTTGTATGAGATGGCTCAGCACCCTGTCAAGCTGAGACTTAAAACTGCCCAATGTGAGGGAATCTACTGCTTCCCTTGGGAGAGTACTCCAATGTTTGATTGTCCTCCTGGTGAAAAATTTACCTCTAATGTCCAATCAGAATCTCCCCAGAAGCAACTTGTGCCCATTACCCCTGGTCTTTTCCATGTGACTCCTCGTAAATAGGGAGTGTCCATCTTCTTAGTAGTCACCCTTTAAGTACTGGAACATGGTAATAAGGTCTCCCTGAAGCCTTCTCTTCTCAAGGCTGAAGAAACCCAGTTTTCTCACCCTCTCTTCATATGGCAGGTCCTCCAGTCCTTTGATCATCCATGTGGCCCTTCTCTGGATCCTCTCCACACACTAAAACTTCACTTCCTCCTTTCCTTTTTAATAATGTATGCCCCTTTCAAATGTTAAAACTAAATAATTATCTGTTGTCCTATATTTATTGGCATTTTCTTGGGCATTATATAAATTAACCAGTAGCTCTTCTTAAAGAAACAAGAAATATGTTGGTTCAAATCAGCTTTGGATAGGTGAGTGGGAAAGGAAACTAGATCTAGTTCTACGTTTAAGTCCTGTCACTTATTTCTTTATTTGTCTGTCTTTTAATCACATAGATTTTGAAATGTCATACAATCTAGCAGGATGCAAGAGTGTAACACAATGAATATGTTTTACTTACTGTGAAAATGTCTTCATTGCCTCTCTGAAATAATTTTCCCTCCTCTCCATCAAGAAAAATAGGCCCTGAACTGCCGTGATGCCCGTAAAATGTAATATAAACCTTTGAGCTTGTTCCTGCAGCTGGCATGTCACTGGTGAGGACTGTCACCTTCCATTTCCTAGCTATCAAAAGACAAAAAGACTCACTGAATTACTTAAACTCAAGACTCTTAAGCAAAATGCATTTTGGTAATCAAAATTCTAAGTAATATGTCAATGAATATGGAAATACATATTTCACAAAATTACAGCTAGAAAATATTGAGTTTGATATGTTGGGCATGCAAAATCAAGCAACGTCAGGATGTCATCCACATCTTCTTCTCTGCAAATGCCATATGGCCAAGTCAAATTTGCATGAACTTAATTCACTTTTCAAACACAATTTTGAAATTCGTTATTAAATTGTATTAAACATGGCTTTCTGTTTACCTAGGATATATCCGCTCTGCCCAGTGTGGTGCTGAGTAATGACAGCCATGCAGGGTTTCAACAAGGTAACTCTGGAACTACAGACTCACTGTTAGGGTCTCTAAAAGCTAATCAGCTCTGCTGAAATAAAAGTTTTTAAGAAAGGATTTGTAACTCTGGAAAGGTGTGGTGGGCTTCACAGACGTCACAGCTTGTTTGGAATCCACTGAAGGATTATCAACATATTCTTGTATTCCAGTGTTAGTTTTATGCCCTGAGAAACCAATACTCTTTCCATGGCTGAATTACATAATTATCAAGATCAAGTATTTGGATTTAGGCTTTACTTTAGTGGAAGGTGAGTATCAATGGCATGGATTAAAGGAAATGGTGTCACTGAGGGATGGCTGATAACAGAAAGGAATATTAAGAAAACACCTTCAGTCCCAATGTTTCTAACTAGCTGACACCCATCTCAAATGGCATGCATTTAGGTACCTCCCAGGCCTTACAAAATCATTTTACACCACCTATTAATGTAATTGTTTCTTAAAAGAGAACTTCCTTTACAGTACAGCTGCAGTAATAAAGGGCCTTGCTGCCTACAGAAGCCCCCTATCATCTCATGACTCACTATGCTGCACATTTTACCTACATTACTGACTTTTCCCTCCATCTTTGTATCTTTGATCCTGTCTGCTCTGGCTAAACCACTAAGACAATATAGTGATTATGAGTGAGCTCATCATGATATATTATTTTTGTGTTTATTGTCTATTTGAGATACTTAAAATAGATCTGCGTGTCTTACACACCAGGCAATAAGCTATCCTGAAGTTCTCTTGTGAGATTCAGCAAAACCACTTTTATTTTGAGTGTCACTCAGTACTTTCAGTGCTAGCCATGGGCATTTTCTTAAAGGAGTCAGTGGATGTTGATGATGATATACAGAATAATGTTGCAGCAGAATATTATTTGAGGAGTAGCAAAACCAATTATTTGAGTGATTTACATTTAGTTTTCTGTGGCATAGTGGAAAAAGATAAGCTAAGTTTCATTTTACTTGCTTATTTTTAACCGTGTCCGAAAAGAAAATGTATTTAAGAAATTGATAATTAGGCTGACCTAAGTGCAATGAGTGTCAATATCTTTCTATCTAGGAAATAAATGTGTTGAGAATATATGTCCTCCTACACCACTTAGCAGTTGTGTTTGAATAATTAATACTGCTTGTAATAAAAGGCAGAAAACAAGGAACAGCAAAGGCACAGTCTGAAGTCTAACATACTGAGACCTAATGGTAGAACCTATGTCTTGTTTGTCTTGCTGCAGCCATTGGTTTATACATATTGAGGCAATTTTTACTTCTCTGTGGCCAATGTGCTGTGTAACCATTTTTTATGTAAGCCTGTCATGCACTGGCAAAGGCACCTGTTTGAAAATTTTGTTGTGAGATACTGCAGAAAGAAAAAAAGAAAAAAAGAAACAAACCACAATGCCAGGAAATACTGTATTTAGATGAAATGCTAGTCCTGACTGTTATTGAATTAGATTTTTATAATTATTTTTTTTTATTTCTCTCAATATTTATGTTGATTCACAGTAAAATTAGTCCACAATGCCTTTGATTTTAAAATAACAAATTTATAAAAAAACTAAGGGAAGAGGTTAACAAAGTCAATTTAACTGAAAAATTAGGTATAACACAGGAAAATAAAACAAATTAGTGAAAACGTTATTTAACCACACACATTAAAAGAGAGTAACCAAAGAAAGACTGTGTGCTGAATTTGAAAACACAAGCTAAGCATGACTTTGCAATGAAATGAAAACTGCCTCTTTTTTCTTTTTTTTTTTTTAAATAAGAATGGTGACATACAGTCATTGGGAAATGTCAGCACTGTTGACAAGAATGGGCTATGGAATGGGAAATATAAAAAGAAAAATCAGAAAGGGATGAAGAGTGCTCTGAGATACTAAAGTCCATGTACCTTACACCAAAGCAATACTAGGTAATATTTTTGAACAAATTTTAAATTAATGGACAGTTATCTCCAGATATATACAGCTAAGCAGAAAAATAATATTAGTAGACAAGGAAATTACAATTATGTGACTCTAAGATGCACCAGGAGAGAGATTTCTAAGTTGAGAAATTTTATTGTCAGTGTCCCATAAAGTTCTGGTAAACATATTCAAAAAAATACTTCTTGATACTAGAAGAAGTCCTGAGAAAGACAATCATAATGATTAAAGTAAATGGAGAAAGTGTTTGTGTAGGTGAGAATGTCTGATTTGGTTGATAGATACCAAGGAGAAAAAAGACATATCTACATAAACGGCAATGATGGCTCTGGAACATATGTACATAAGCTAACCACGACTAGGCTTAGGATAGACATTAGGAAACAGTTAAGACAGACATCAGAAGAAGGACTCAAGCTCTAGAACAAGCCCCCAGTGGAAGCCATGTTGACTACATATAGCAAGTTTTAAAAAGAGATTTATTAAATGGAATTCCCTACCTAATTGTGTGGTTTCTTTATAGCAGGGCACTAAGCTAAATAAACCGAAACTTCCTGGGACTGTAATCTATATGTTTTACTGGCTGTTTGTTTTTTAATAATGGCTAGAAGAAAACCTGAATTTCTTCTAGAAGTATGGCATAATCTATATAATGCCCTTGAATGCCTTCTGAATTTTTTTCTGTCCTGTTCTTTACACATACACTTGTCAGTTCCCAGTATATTTTATCCTGACCTCTTTAGAAAGCCTCTACTCCTTTTGCAGTTAATTTGCAGAATTAAGCCACCTGTATAAAGCAGCTTGTATTACTCATCATGGTGCTTTTCCCTCTGTCAATTAGTAGATTGCTCTAGTCTCAGCGTTGTGAGGTTCTCTCTTTGGCCTTCTCCAGTCTTACATGACTAAAGAAATTTTATTTTATCTGCATATCTCAGCCACTTAATATTCTATAGCACCCCTGAACCTTTAATGAATATATAAACCCTATGACATTATGGTAAATCTCAGTGTCAATCTTGTCTCCTGCTGTAAGGTAACCATTTTGTTACTTTTTCAGTTAGCATTCTGAAACCAGAAGCAAGACTTTCAGTTACTGTAACAATCATTTCACTGTTTGCTGTGGTCTCTGCTAATCGTAACCTCAGGCAGTACCTCACATCTCACCTTTTAAGTGCTTATTTTGCTCAGTAACCCTGTAACAAGCACCTGGTTAAAGGTTATTGAACCTTGATTTAAAAAATTTCAGGTGCAGTGAATGCAGCACCGGAAGCTCTAAATCTGGCAGAAAGATTTCAAGAGCATGAGCTGTTAATTTGCCCATCTAACATTTAGACATTATTTACAGCATAGAAGCCTGGTACTCGGAATGCTATATGGCATTTAGTTGGATTCTAGTCATTTTGAGCTTCATTTTCCAAACATAGGTTTTATTTCTCTATTGACATGTAAAGAGATGAAAAAATACTATCGAGAATCTTCACTTGGAGCAGTCCTAAATCATGTGAAGGAGGACACAAAAAATGTGGAGATGGAGGGAAGAACAGGAAAAAAAAGGCAGCATAGAAAATAACACACAGCAATTTTGTGTGAAATTTATTAGACAATATATGTTGCTTTATGGTTGTAATGTTAGTTTATTACACAGAATACACTGCTTCAAACAACAGAAACAAATCAGTTATTTATGTTGAAATATATCTGCCACTGACCTCCTAAAAATGATTGAAGAGTGCTTCTAGGTTCCCTACCTCTACTGCAGACCCCTTTTGCTCCAGCTCCAACTTCTACTTTGCCTCTATGTGCCTTCTGTCACGGAGGGAGGCAATCAAAGCCTCTGAGTCAAAAAGGATTTGTGTCAGCCTTTAATCAGGTCCCCAGTCTGGATAACTGAAGGATCACAACCCAGGGCTTATTGCAGCATCTGCATGCCAGTTGGTCTAGGCACAGCCTCCAAGAGTACAGGATGGCCAAAATCTCATTCTCTTACTAAAAAATAGCAGCTTCCGTCTTCAGGCATATCTCTAACTTCACCAACATTGAAGCAAGATACTCTGCAGTGTTAGAGATTAAAATCTAACAAAAGCCCCTGAAATAATCTGCCTAATCACAATATACATTAAATATTTTCCCATGTCATATTTAAAATAATGTAATGAAAATTGTAAACCATATGTAAGTGCTTACTACGCACACATAATATTAAAAAATGCTGTAAACAGGTATCCAAAGTCATTCTAATAACATATTGAAAGATCCTGAATCATATTACATATGCCTTGGATTCTCATGACACAATATATTTACAAAGAAGCCCAAACAAAACAGACACAGACTACTTTTGAAGTACAGAGGTTGAAGAAGAACATAGAACTAAAGCTTGTACTGCATGTACAAGAATTTTAAGAATAAGCAGTGCTGCCTCAGAAGGGAATATGGCAAGGGTAGTCAGGAAGTCCATGGACACACAGTCTCTCTTCTCAGTTCCCGTGGAATCCCAGAGGCAAAAAATACACTCCTTTTCTAGTTTCCTCTGAGTAAAAGAGGCAAACTTCTTTTGGGTTCTGGATGATCTTATACACAGACTAAAAATCTCTTTACTCACACAAATATTCTGAAGTTGGCCTTTAAAAACTGACATAGCGAGTTGATAATTTTAATCTATATAAAACTAACATGACTTCTGTTTCCTAGTTTTCATTGTATTACAGATTTTGAATGCCATTTCCTGCTTTTCATTTCAAATTAAACAGATCAGTTGATTTTGTTCTAGAAAACGCATTTTTACTGAAAGACAATTCTCAAATCCCTTCTTAAATGTCATAAAATATAGGAATCTTGTCTTAGAACTTGGGTGAGTATTTTAGCTTTCAGTTGTCTGTTCTAACAAGCAGTAGTTGTTTCTCTGAAAATGAGATGATTGGTATATCTCAGCAAAAACCTGTTTTGTAGCCAAGAAATCACTGTTCTAGAATAACAGCTTTTATGCACATGTTGGTTTCCAAAAAATCTAAGTAATTATCTCTATTTCAGCAAAGATATACAATTGAGGTTTATATTTATCTAGGTCTGGGCTGAATTCATCTTGAGACTTTTATTTGGCGTGGCATTTAGCACTTTGTTTTGTGATTGATTTATCTTTCTGAAGATGTTTTCACTAGTCTAATGTTATAGAAATTCCAAGATCTCTATTCCAAGTCTTTCTCATCTTTGCTATTTCCGTTTTCCATTGTACAAAAGGAACCATCTTCTTTTTCTGCTTCTTCTGTAGGAATGGCATTTTCATTTTTCAGATTTTCAGAGGCATTATGTTCAGTGTTATTTAAAGAAGAGTCACACTTCAGAAATGTTTCAGAATGACAAGTTTCTGCTGGATCTGCCAACACAGGAGAAACTTTTTCTCCAACAATATGAATTAGGCTTATTCTTAGACTTTGGCATGTTTTTGACTTTCTGTTGGGTAGCTCACTATTTGTGCCTATCTCAGGATGACTGGGTGTGTGTTTGGATACATTATTCTGACAGTTGCTGACTTCCACAGGTTTTGCATTCATATCCTCTATAACATGAAACTTCCCTAAACTGCTTGTATTTTTCAGAGTTGAACATGCAAGTATTCCAATGTTACCAATAAAATCTAAGGTGTTATTAGCATAAAACCTATTGAAAATATTATTGGCAATCTTATTGATACAGTTACTCTTCAGAGTCACATGATTATTTCTGTCTGTTACTGAATCTTTGCGTGACCATTGTAAATGTTTACTCGTTTTGGCCAACAAACATGGCCCCAGCTGGTTCTCGATATCAGATGCCTTTTGGTAGGCATATCCTCTCTGTTCCTCATTAATTGGTGTTACTATCACCATCAGTATTGGACAATGTTGGCCACATATAGCATGGAGTTTATCCAGAGAATCTTCTTCCCGAAGAGCACTTTGGTTAGCATTACTACCATCAGTTGGCTGAGACCGTATGGGTTCATCATTTAAAGGCTGTTCCAATGGATGCACCTTGTTATCAGGCAATCGAAACTCTCCAGATGTAAAGGATGGAAAATTGGCATCAGCCTGTGTGGAAGTAGAACCCACCATGACTGATGGTTTGATCTTTTCTTTCTTTGCTGCAGGAAGGGAAGTGATCTTACCATTGCGGCTAGATGAGCTTTTTATATTTAAGTCATCCTGAAACGGATCTGAATCACTATGATGAGGTACACTGAAGTAGTTGCAATAATTTGCAGAGGGTTTAACCATCTCTTCAAGTTCTGAAGAAGAGATTTCATTGAGGGCTGGGTACTGATTCAGATTGCCAAAGTGCGAGTATGGAACATCATCACCGTTAGCATCAAGGACTGTGTCTGTTGATGTTGTATCCAAATTACCATACATTCCAATCCGTTCAGGTGGTGATCTTCTTATTAAATGATTTTCTTTGAGAAGCCATTTACCTTTATCTATCAATATTCCTTCTTCTTCATTAGCCTGTGAGATAGGTTCACAATGTTGCTTTGGAGATTCCTCTGGACAGTCATCAGTATAACTTGTCTCCTCTCTGTTAGGAGTAGTTTGTGGTGTTGGTAAAGAAGTACTTTCTCTTCTTGATATAGTGTCCTCTTTGTCTGTGTTTACTGGAAATTCTTGTGATGGCATTGGAGAATGTGAAAATTTCTCTGCAGAATAAGACCTATTTTCTTGAGAAAAAGAAATTGTTTTTTCAGCCACTGCAGAGTAGAATTCTTCAGTATCTTTTGGAAATACTTTTGACACATAAGGAAATCCTTTGTGAAATTCAGGCTTAAATGAAGCTTCCTGCTTGCCATAAAGTCGTTCAATAGTTCTTTTTACATAGCCAGTATTATAATGTTTTTCAAGTATTGCTTCTTCCTCGCTTTCATTGGTCAAATCACTGGATGCTCTAAAGTTATGATCACTCTCTTCAGTATCTGGTCTGTAATCTGACCAGTCTGAAGTAGCAGGACTTCTTAAGCGTTTTTTCAGTTGAGAAGCATCTGAATGCGTTCTGTTCTCCAGCTCTTCTACTTGCAATTTCTGTTCTCCTTCACTCATATCACATTCTGTAATTTGTTTTGATTCATAGCAAAATGATAATGGAGAGGCTGTAGATAACCTCTCAGATATTTCCTCATCAGTCTCTGCATCCTTCTTGTCTGCCTGTATGGAATAATCCTCATTATTGTATTCTACAGAGGATTCAACAGATAGTTCAAGTTGATTATTTGGGGTTTTCTCATTACCTACTGGCTTTGGATCAACATTCTCATCTTCACTTTTGTTAGTAGTAACATGAATATTTTTTTCACCTTCTAACTCAGAAGTATCATGATCTAAAATACAGTTTTTGTCATTAGACGTTACACTATGAGCTGTTGAGTTAGGTTCTACTGAAATTTCTGACTCTTCATTAGCAAATGATGTATCTGTGTTTTTATCTTGAGACTTTTTATATAGGCTATCAGGCATATCTTCATTTCTTTCAGGTGACTCTACAGCTAATGCAGGGTTACAGATATTTGAATGAGTATTGGCATATTGACCATCAAGCTCTGTTTTGGGAGCACTCAAGTTCAAAGTCTCTGTTTCTCTGCAAAGATCTTTCTGTATATCTAAAGAACTTTCTAATTCACCAGTCAATTTTAGAGCTTCTTCAGAAGTTGTATTGTCCTTTGGAATGCAAGGCTCAATTGAGTTTTCATTTGCATGCAAATGTATATCATTACGAATTTCAGATACAGGCATATCATCATGGCAATCTGTGGAGTCCTGCTTTTCGAGTTCTCCCCCAAAGCTTAAGCAGTTATTTTCTGTTGATTGTTGAAAATGAGATAAGGCAGCCTTTAGTTCATTGACTTTTTCTACTAATGAATTTTGTTTCAGAAATTGTAACTGTGTGAATATTTCAGAACAGCTGCAGGTTGTTTTTTTCGTATCGTCTTTGATTGTCTCAATCAAATTCTCTCTCAGATTCAGTAGAAGTAGCCAAGCTAGGAGGACATTGGAGGAAGAACCAAAAGCTGAAGGAGAAAGATCAGAAAGGCTGCAGGCTTTTCCTATACATCCACTATGCTCCTTCTGGAGAACAAGCAAATTTGATTGTAGTTCATGCAGCATCATGCTAGACATACAATTATTCTGAACATCAAATTCCATTTTCTCATTGACAATTGCACAATCAACTTGAACAGCAACTTCAGATTTTTTCCTTTGACATAGGTTGTTATCCTGAATATCGACTGACATCTTGTTATCATTGTCTTGTGTTTCATGAAATAACTGTAGCTTACCATCATGATGAAATTCTGACTTTAGAGAATGCTTGGCTTCTTCTAGTATTGTTGCATCAGCATGAATCAAAGAGTCAGTTTGTTTCTCACCTGATTCTTCTAAAGTTCCTATTTCAGAAATAGGCTTTAATGTTTTTTTTGTTGGATTATGCTCAACCAGATGGTTTTTTCCAGTCACATGTAATTTATTTATGAGAAATCTTGTTTCTTTATCTATAGAAATATCAGTATTTTCATTAGGAAAATGAGAGGCATTGTTGCTCTCTACAGTCACTTTTTTTTTATTTATAGGGGGTAAGACAGTATTTGGTGACAAGTTTTTCAGCCAACTTTGGACATAGTTTTCAAGAACATCCTCTTGAAAATCCTCCTGTTTTAGAGCCTCTAGTGTAATGGTTCTCTCTGATATGTTTAATTTATTTGCACCTTTACTTAGATTTTTCTTCATTCCTTTTTGTTTTTTCTCTTTCTTTGATGATAACTTTTCCAAAATATTCTTTTCCTTTTCTTTTTCAAAGTTAAGATTCTTTGGCACTTCTGACAATGGCTTTGAAAACACTGATGAGTTAGATGTCTGTTCAAAAGAACTGGTTGAGAGATTTATTCCTTCTTTCTTGCTACTCAGTGTATCCTGACTGTGTTCAGATTCATTGTTCGAATCAGCTGTCACTTGACCATCTTCACTCTTTGCAGATGAAACCACACTATTCTTTTTGCCTGACTTCAGTTTTACCTTGGCCAACTTTTTGTCATTATTTTTTTGTTTTTTATTAAATGATAATCCATTTTGTTCCTCTGAATCCTGGTGAGAGAACTCATCTTCAGGAAATATGCTTTTGTCTGAATTGACAGACCCATTGCTGCTTTTTACAGATAATTCTATTCCTTTTTTCTGAGGCATTTCAGAACAATTATCCATGGCCTCTGTTGTGGAATCCTGTGTAGTTTTTCTTGTGGTATGTGTTCCTTCACCTTTAATTATTCCTGAAATTTCTTTATCTTTTTGATTTTCATATGTACCTTGCTCTAGAAAGTTAGATGATTTTCTCTTCTTCTTCTTCTTCTTTTTGGTGAGGGAAGATGCAGATTGGTTGTCATCCATGAGACTTGTTGCTGTCTCAGATTCAGTCCTGTCACTGATCTGATTCTCACTTTCAGTAACACTAGGAAAGAAGCCAGTTGGATTTATTTTCTCAGTAGCAGTTTTATTACATGGGGGTACCATCACCTTCATCTGGCTAAGTTCAGGACAGGCTGAATGCATTGAATCTTGAGAAACAGGTAATAAATCAGCAGCTTCGCATATAGTTTCTTCTTTTGACTGACATAATTCTGAATATTTAACAAAAGAACTCAATGATCTTTTTATTTGTTTAATGTCACTTGATTCATGGATGTGGTCTGCTGAACCTGGCCTAGCTGCCTGGTAAATTTTTGAGGATGGTATGAAACCACTAATGTTAGCTTTGCAGCTTGATACTAAACTATTATGTGTATCTTGTTCTGCAACTGATTTCTCTAGTGCCTTCTGTACCAGTTTGTCTTTGTCAGGCATTTCTACCATCTTCCTATTTGTGGTATCTATTAAATCATTACTTCTGTGGCTTACTGTAAAATGCATTTCTTCTTTTATATTCTCTGAAGAAAGCTTTAATAAATCATTGTCACTCATCTCGCTAAACTTTGAATTACTGACACTTGATTTTTTTCTGCTTGAATGAGCTACCATGCAATACTCAGATTTATTTTCTCCATTCTGTATTTCCTCACTGTAGGAAAACTGTTCTACTCTCTTCTCCTGAACCTCTTTCTCAGATACCAAAGTGACACTTTCAACTACTGCTTTCTTTTGTCTAACACGCCTTGGCCCAGGGGTGGGAGGCCTATAGAAGCGAGGCTTGATATTATCCTCAGGTACATCGCTTACATCTAGGTCTGCAGAACTGTTGTCCTTACAGTTATTACAACCAGCAGTTTTTAAATCAGACTCTGATTCTTTGTCTGACACTTCTGCACTGAATTGCTGTAATGAGTCTCCCTCTTCTTTATCGTAGCTCTTCAAAAATGGAGCATGGTTTGGTTTTGTACATTCTGATGAATTTACATTGGATAAGCAGTCTTCCTCATGCATTGTGGAATTGAAAATGGTGGTGTTTTTGTCATCAGAAAGGCCAGCACGGCTTACAGTTGTTGTCCATTTAATGGTTTCTTCCTCTTTAATTTTGAATCGAACTTTCATTTCCACTGTCATACTGCCATCTTGATTAAGATGAACAGATTTCTCAATGTCCTCTTCAAACTGAGCCACAGATAAGTCTTTACCAGTAACTAACTGATTTCCTCCTATACTGTTATGACTCTCAGGAGCATAGGAAGAAACCGAGTTGTTATCATTTGAGTTATCATTTGAGTTGTTATCATTTGAGTTGTTATCATTCGAGTTGTTATCATTGCTGGACACTTTATCAGAAGAAACTGAGAATATCTGAGATCTTGAGCTAGAGCCCATTTCAGCTGTCACTACAAATTACATTGAAGGAACCCAAATTCATTCAATAGGTGGAATGTTGAGCAGACAAATATCATGCGAAAGGATCCGGATGGTGAGACAGCAGACAGTAAGCAAAGGAAGAGAAAAGAAGAAAGGAGAAAATTAGTACAAGGGAAGATAATGAAGTGTCTTTCTTTTACCAGAGTATTAGACAGCAAAGAGAAAAACATGGCTAAACTCACTGATCAGTTTAAGAAGCTGTTAGAGAGAGAAATATAACAAATTTTTAATAAATAATCAAGTATTTAACTGCTTTTCCACTTAATTTTATTTTGCAGTAGCTTCTTTCTAATGCCAGAACTATAGTCTGATTTGAAACTCCAAAGCCTAGGAAAAGTACTAAATGCTTTAATTTTATACTTAGTGGGGAGCTGAGACTGCCTTGAACTTTTCAAGGGATTTGCAGGCACTTGCTTGTTTGGGCTTCAAGCTACCAACTTCTTCATGCCTTAGAGATCATAAATATATCATTTCCTATTAGCTCTTGCAGTTAGTTCTAAAATGTCAGCCAAGGTGAGCATATATCTCCCTGGGCTTAATCTGACACTTCACAGCATATGAGTAATTACTGTGAGTAGTGCTACTGACATGTGAATAACGGGTTCAGATCCAATCCCCTGGACTGACCTTCTACAGAGAAGTAAACATTGAAGCACTTGAACTTTTTATAAAATCTGCATTTAAATGATGACATCTGAGACACCTTTTATACTACAGTACTGTAGATGATGGCTCAAAACTCAGTAAAGCAAATGAGAAAACCTCCACACTTCAATGAGTTTTGATTATGGTCCAGTATGTGTTGCATACACATTAAATACTCCCAAAGTACATTTTGCTTACTCTGTAAGAATTTGGCTTTTTAAAACAAAAATAATTCTATCGCATCTCTCTCTAGCAGCTGTCATTGAAGAGATGAGACATAAAAGAACATGAAATAAAATTAAAGTTTTGCTGTCTTCCAAGAAGTTCTGCATGTGTGAAGGAAACAGTGCATGCACACCCACAGAGATATCCACAACTGCTACTGATACCTAAATATATAGAAACCACCATTTAATCAAAAGGTTTCACTTGCAGAAAGGCATTTTAACACATATAATATTAACTTATCTACATTGCTTGAATTTTAGCGCTTTTTTTTCCTTAAGTGAGTCACAAATGGTGACATACCAAGATTTTCACAGTTAACATACTACTCTTATAGATACGTATCTATAATTTCAGGCAGAGTGCCTTGAAGTTTCCCTGGCATATGCTTTACCATGAACTGAATCAGAAACAAAAGTTTGTACTAACTCTTCTAACGCAGACCAGACCTTCTGCTTCCCAAAGTAAAAATCTCACCTTCTCAGTCTCGGGAAATGGAATTGGAACAACGTGCTTGGAATTTTATTTTCCAGTTTCTCACATCATCAATAATATCTCCTACATAGAATACTTCTGAGTTTCTCAGATTAAAGACAAAAAGAGGTTGTTGTTTTGTTTCCCTGTCTCTAATTGCTGTTAACTAAAGATTAGGAGAAGGAGCTTACCAGATTCCCAGCTACTCACATTTTCTACCATTGCAAGGCTCGATCTCTGGCTCAAAGCAAATTTTGAGGAGGATTTTTTCTGCAGAACTTTCACTCTCAAAATGTTCCTATACATTCTCTCTTGACCCATTAATTATGCTCTGCAAACAGCTCTCAAGCTGTGCAAGTCAAAGAACATGAAGGCTGAGACTAAAACGGTTTGGTGACGACATAAACTGTGAGGGATGCAGAAGAAACTCCTTTGAGTAAATGGAAGCCAAGTGTCTTATGTATCAATGTTCTCCATGACACAGTCACATTGACCATGGAAAGTCTCAGTCCAGAAACAATTACACTGTTCCCTGGGGTATCCAGTACAGCATGCACCTATATGAAGAGTACAAGGCACCTCTGGGTTAAACAAGTTTTACCTTAGATGGCAACTCTGCCCTACAGGATGCTATAATGTGGAGGATTCCAACACTACCTAAAGCTTTGATACTGTGACTCTTTGTTCCCCTCAACCTCAGGCTATTCAGTTAGCCTGCCACCTCTCCAGCAGCTCTTCATGTTCTTGATCATCCACTGGTCATTTGCCACTCTAACTGATGTTGTCAGTGGCATAACTCTGTGAGTAATTAAAGGGAAATACACATTTGTATATCTTTCCCAAACTTACCAAAAAACATGTATTACAGCCATGAGGGTATAGAAAGGGATGACAATCTAGATAAAAGCAGCTTCAAAAATGTGATGAATTTCTGAATGGAAAGTTAATGTTTTTCCTGTTTATGTGAAGCATGGACATGAGAAAAAATGAAAGTCATGACAATGACAAAACAAACCTCCACTTGCTAAGGTAAGTTCTGAAAACAGCACAAAGGTTTTACTCAAGGAAGTCAGTCAGTTAAGAGCCTGAAGTAGCCTGTGGTTTCTCTTTTACCACTGACATTATTAACTATGACACCCCAAAATTAATAACAATAAAAATCAAGTGCATTAAAATAAAATATACTTATAGATTTGCTTCCATGTTTTAAATAAATCTGTTTGTTTGAATGAAAATATGCATTGTATCTAAGTACTTAGCAGAAACCTAGGTTTTAAAAAGAACATTAGTATTTTGAACTTTCTTATGCTTATAGAGGAGTCAGAGCAGATATAAACAGTTTCAACTGGCCTTTTTGAATATTCTTATTTCTAGTAAGATTGTCATGGTCTGTGTCTTACTCTGAGAGAGATAAACCAATTAATAAAATACTAATTAATTTAAAGAACTTACTATTTTCACTTTCTGACTTGGCATTTGTGTTTGGGTACACACGATTTGCCATTCCAAGCAATCTAGCAGGCTGCGAATACACAAGAGAATCATAATTGCTTGGTTTAAAAGGCTCTCTCCCTGCTGCAACTACAGCTCCAGAGCACAATACCAGGGCCTGAAGATTAGTAACCTGGAAAAAAAAAAAAAAAACAACAACAAAGTAATATTAAATTATCTGCCTTAGTAACCACAAAAAATAATGTAAGAGATTTATCCCTTTCATGCTTTAACATCTTCATTTTTTAGTCCCTACAGTAGTTTGTAGCAGGCTATTAAATATGTATCACATCACAGAATTAATTTTTCAATCCCTATAAGGCAATTCCTATCTCTGTGAGGGTATATCTTGTATAAATGCATTAAAAAAAAATTCAAGTAGCAACTTGAATCCAGAACAAAATGTTCTTATAATTTAAGTGTTTGCACATGTAATTTTGTTTCATCGTTGCACAATGACTGCTCATAGCCATGAAATAAGTATATGTAGTAGGAGGTAGGTATGCATAAGAAGACTTTTTGAGGAAGAAAGAGGAAATTCAGGATACGCCAACAGTACTTGACCTGTACTGCCACAGAGCAATAAGACAGAATCATAGAATATATGTTGGAAAAGACCTCTGAAGGTCATGTAGTCTAGCAGTCTGCTCAAAGCGGGTCTGACTTAATCAAGGTGCTCAAAACCTTGTCTAACAGTTCTTAATTACAATTCCAAAATGTATTGCAAAATAAGGCCTACAAACTGCACTTCACTGCCTTACATGTGATATGGACAGTTTCCCAACCCAATGTAGATTTTCACCAAATGGAGGGGAAACATGAAATTTCCTTTAAACTTGTGGAGCTCTGCATGGAATTTTATTTCTAGATGCATATTAGGTGTAACCACAAGTGATTTTCTGTAATTTAATAGAACATGAATAAACCACTGAGATAAAATTACATAAAACAGCATGTGAGATCAAAATCAGTATTATTAGCGTTGCATCATTTGGGTTTAGAGGTATCAAACCTGGTCCACGGCTTGCAAAGTGTAATAGACATTCAGATGTCATAGTTCCAAGTTGTTAATGGCAAATCATACTCTGCATTTGGGTAATGATAAAATACGTGTGGCTATTAGATGCTACTTATCGTATTTTTAAAGCATCATCAGAGACAAACAGCATTAAGACTAAAGGAAGTTTCTGTGTAAATATGTAAAAGTACAGAATTAATAGCATGCCTGATAGAGGCTCAAGTAAGAAAAAGAAAAGCACTTTTTCTCGATGACTTAAAATATAATGTCTTCACTTGCTTCTCTCTGATCTCAAGATTGCAGTGTTTCCTCCAGGCTAGGAGCCTTTCTGAAAGGGAAAAGGCATAGAAAGGAAACAGCTGAAATTCAGCACATCCATCTTACACCGGCCAGTGTCCCAAGCTTGTAACTTTTAAAATCACTTTTTAAATTAAAAATAATCTAGAAGCAATCACAGTAATATTGTCAGTACTCATCTTTGCTCTCACCTTTCTGCCATCAGTGGTATACAGTTTCACAACTGGATATTGCATTAACTCGCTTATATGATCCAGAAAGGCCTCAAAGGTATGTGTATTTTTCTTTCCCAGAATCATGGTGCGTCTGTGTCTGACATCACCATTTTTGAAAACAAGCAACTTTTTGGGGGTTGTTATTTTTCTTTCTCGATGGCCAAATCCATCTTCATTCTGCCTTGCTAATTGCACAGCTCGGCGACGCGCGCTGACAGGCCTACTGATCTGCCAGGGCAGTGGTTTTTTGCTTGCCTGTTCCAGGTTGATGGGTTTCATTCTCCTCTGGTGGGAACAAATATAAGATTTTCCATCTTCAAGATCCTCCAAATTGGTGATGCTGTGTCTTCCTTTCGGTGTACTAATATTCCTTACTCCAAAAGGTAATGGGACTCGCTTGGATAAACTATCCAACAAGGCATCAAATGTTTTGTAAGACCGGTTGTTAATGACCATTTTGATCCCATTAAACTGAGGATCTCCACTTTTATAGAAACAAATCCGTTTTGCCACAACAGGTTCAGTAACATTGAGATGGCGAGTGGATAAACTCTGTTCACTCCCAGAGGAGTTTGGCTGATTCACTGAGTAACTGGTTGAAGGTGTTTCACTCATTTTGACAGCAATCTGGAAGAAAGAGGAGATGGATGTAAAACTTTTCCCATGACTTAGTAATAACACAATCTTCATTTTGAAAGGTGCAGAAAGAGAATGTATAAGAAACCAACAGCAGCAAGTTGTGCCAAAAATCATCAGATTTAAATGGATCCAAGCTGTTATCTCTAAATTCCACAAAGACTCTAGTACTGTCAGATTAAGTTAGCATAGCTCTACTCGCAAATATTCCCAAAGCTCTCCAATGTAATTTCACATCTCTTATCATTTTGGTACAAGAGACCTTTCCTTAGAAGGTACTTGTCAGTCCAGAATGACAATTAGCTATTTTCTTTCTTGAGGATGAAGCTAATGATAACATTTAAGACATTAGCCAGATCCTTATTAAGGGGCACAATTTGTGCTTAAGCATGAGCCATATTCAGTCCAACATAACAAAACTGAAAGACAATACAATTAATTCTGATCTCATGTACTAGTTTTATACCAGGACAAATCCACTGGAGTAGAGGAAAGGCTCCTGAGTTACTACAATGTAAACTACACCAGAATAAGGCCCAAGACATTTTTTAGATTTAAGTTGCATCATAAATTGACAGACCATTTGCTTTTCTATTGTATGTTTTATAAATAATGATACATTTAACCACTGCAGTGTTTGCATTTATACTGAAGAAAAAAATATTGATAAAACAAGGCTCGTTTTAGTAAGAGGAAAGTCTTTAAATCCTTCATAAAGACACACAAAAAATCAGGTATTCTTCAAAAGAAGTAGCCTTTAAATTAAAACATTTAAATACCAGTCTTTTAACCAACAGATTATTTCTGACAACTACGTTAATAGTCTTCATCCTTGAAAATAGAGCACTCTGACTACAACCTTTCCATTTTAATCCAATCCACGTACAGACAATGTAATGACAACTCTTTAAATTAATAAAATCACTTTATCTTAATGATTGGCTTGCTTTGACTGCAACACAGGATAGAAATGGCTAGTCAACTAATAAGCCTCAAGGAAGCAGTTTTAGTGTAGTCTTACTGAAAAGCTCTATAGCAGTCTCACGGGGGATGGCTGTCATCAAAATACTATACATTAAATTATTTTACAGTGTCATCTTTCTGCAGCTGCCATACTGACTAATGGAACAACCTCTTCTGGCTACTGCATATTTTTCTTACTGAAGCTATGGAAGACAATATTTTTACCTTTTTACTACTACATTGTGGTGGGTTAACCCTGGCTGGAGGCCACATGCCCACCAAAGCTGCTCTATCAATTCCATTATTAGCTGGACAGGGGAGAGAAAATATAATGAAAGGCATGTACATTGAGACAAGGAAACAGAGCTCACTCGCCAATTACCATCCTGGGCACAACAGACTAACTTGGGGAAATTAGTTTAATATATTACCTACCAAATCAGAGTAGGATAATCAGAAATAAAACCCACATCTTAAAACACCTTCACCCCACCCTCCCTTTTTCCTGGGCACAATTTCACGCCTGATTTCTCTACCTTCTTCCCCACAGCAGTGCAGGAGGACAGGGAAAGGGGATTGTGGTCAGTTCATCACATGTTGTTGCCGCTGCTCCTTCCTCCTCAGGAGGAAGACTCCTCACACTCTTCCCCTGCTCCAGCCTGGGAACTACTCCAACTTCTTCTATTGATTTCTCCAACCCTCGTCCTTCCTACAGGCTGCAGATCTTCACGAACTGCTCCAGCGTGGGTCCTTTCCATGGGATGCAGTCTTTCAGGAATAGACTGCTCCAGCTCAGGTCACCCCACAGGATTGCAAGTCCCACCAGGAAACCTGCTTCAGCTTGGGCTTCCCACAGGGTCACTGCCTCCTGCTCCAACTTGGGATCCTTCGTGGGCTGCAGATGGATATCTGCTCCACCATGGACCTCCAGATGCCGCTCCTGTAGCCTCCCTCCACTACCAAACCCATGCTACACTCAATACATTCCACCTGTTGTCTCTGTGAATCATATCTTTAAGAAGGGGAAAAAAGTTGTTGTGCAACAGTCATTTCAGCCAATTACGGACAATGATCAGCACACAGGAAGATATGTTTCCTTTAAATACGTTATTTGTGCTGCAAACTCCACTCATTCTACAGGCTAGAACTGAAATATAACAGGTTTGCACTAGAATGATGTACACAAAGACTGATTCAAATAATCACAATTCCATTTAAAATTAAAAAAAATTTAAACCTGCAAGTATTTAATTAAGGAATATGCAGGGAGATATTTTCAAGCTAGGCTGCAGCAACTTATACAACCCAGTCCATTATGGCTAGTGAAATAGCTCACTTCCTGGGGTAAGGAGGAGCTCCACTTCAACTGAAACTACTGAGAGCTATGGTTGCTCATCTTTTTTGACACAGCTTTCATTAGCTGTCTAAATTTTCATTACACTTCTAAACTGGGAGGTTGACAAGTGAGTTAAAACTAGGAGTACAATTTGAACCAGCCATTTTATGTTTCATATGTGATTCTGTTTATACTGATATTCCTCATGCTGATTATACTGATAATCCTAGAGGAAATCCATAAGGGCATTTGTCTTGCTAGCTGCAATACATTTTCCTACTCTCTCTGCACGGCAAATTTTCTACACCAATGAAAGTAGCAATCAGAGTAGAAAAGTTCTCGAGTGAACTAAATGCTGTGTTACTCTATTTATCTAACCAGGAAGACCTGAGCTTACTAAAAGTCAAGTTCAGGATCTGAATCAGGGGCCTACAAGAAAGTCGAGGAGTGACTTTTTACAAGAACATGTAGGGATAGGACAGGGCTTCAAACTGGAAGAGATTTAGGTTAGACACCAGGAAGAAATTCTTTAGTGTGAGGGTTGTGAGACACCAAGTTGCCCAGTGAAGCTGTGGCTACACCCTCCCTGGAAGCGTTCAAGGACAGGTCGACTGGGGCTTTGAGCAACCTGATCTAGTGGGAGGTGTCCCTGCCCACACAGGGACACTGGAACTAGGTGATCTTTAAGGTTTCTTCCAACCCAAACCGTTCTATGATTCTATGACTACAACCCCATGGTCCCTGGGAAAGAGAAGAAAATTGGTATCATCAATAATGAACAGAGACAGAAATGAACAGACACAGCTCCTCAGCTACTCTGTACTATGATTTTCTACCCTTCATGGAAATTGAGTGGAATTTCATCCAACTGTATGATTATCCACTCCTACAAAAGATAAAATAGGTGGATTTTCTCCTTACAATACTGTTAATAATCACTTTTGAATTAGCCTCTCAAAAGTTGTTCCAGATATTTGTGCTTGTATAAAACATTCAGTTGTATGAGCATCAACATTCAGAAGACAAATACAATACATTTTACATAAAGGCAATTATTTTTGAGTCTTGACACTGTGGAAGTAACAAAATCAAAAACAAAGAGAGAATACGCATATAAAGAAAAATTACAATTTTCACTATAAGCATTAAATAATTTGAATACACAAAAGTAACTAACAAAAAGACGTTTTCCTTAGCAAAACATAAAGTGAATGATAAAACAGATCATTCCAGCAGAGAACTGATAGTTGCGTAACACACCATGAGTGAATACTCTCTAGTAATAATTTTAATAGTTAAAATTGCTTATGCATCTGTCATATATCTTATAATTCCGTCTCACAAGTAGCAAACATTTCAACAAATGGGTAATGAACATATTGTAAAAGTTACTATTTTATACTACAGGTGATCACACTGTAATAGCTTCATTCCACCTTAAATGTAGTATTCATTCTCATACTTTAATGATTTTATTTCATAAAATTAAGAAATAGCTGATATCACATGACACAGAACATCTATTAAGATATCTTGGTAATAAAATCTATTGAGGTATTTTGGTAATAAAATTCATTAAGGTATTTTGGCAATTACAATGTTAAGAATTTTATCCTGCAAGAAAATCAAACAGAATTCAGACTTTAATCCCTTTGCCTGCATTCTCATAAGCAAAACCACTCATTCAAAGTTTATGCACAAAGCTGCTAAATTGTACAAAGACACAAAGTGGAACACTTTGTTCCAAATGTGTAAGAATATGCTAATGCCATGTAGCTGGTAAGTATTACATATAATTTCATCATACTCACCCACAGTCACATCGCACTTCAATAAAAGTGTAGTTAGCTTGTTTTCAGAGATTTATAAATTGTACATGTGATTGTCTACACCATATGAAATGAACAACCTTAGTCTTATTTCAAGTGTGCGCAGCTAGAAAAAACATCATAATCCAGTTGCTTAATCTCAGCTAATGTTAATCACCAGACCAGGTTCACCTCAGGTAGCCATTGTTCAGAGCAGTGTGTCTAGCATCTCATTCAGCAAGTCCCCTTATATTATTTTTAAATTCAATTTTCATTTTAAATAAATCTTATATATGATTTTCTGTTTACTTAGATTACTCAACTCAGAGAACTGCATAAAATAAAAATATGTTTGGAGAACAGAGGCCAACTAATCTATCTTCTTGTCAGTGTAAGGTTATCCTCCAAACTAAACTCTATATATATAGACAAATGTTAAATATGTTAAACTGAGGTGCTAGCACTCGTGTTCTGAGACTATTTAACTAGCATTAATTCTTGCTTTTGTTTAGTCATTTGGTCAAGGTAATCCTCTTTGTGCTGAAGATTCTCCTATATTTTCTCTATCCAGATATCACAATGAAAATAGTTCCACAGTTTCTTTCACAACACTCAATAAAACAGGAGTTCTGTCATCTATGAGACATTCTTCACTTCAATACATAGGAAAAAGGGCAATGCAACAATTACAAATATTTGTAAATATAGTGTATGAAGAAACAGGAGGATTATGTCCAACTATATCTTAATTATACCACAGAATGTGGGTTTTTTCTTTTTCCAGTCGAAATACTATATCCCTGGATAGTAACTGTTCCATCTAATTGCTACCACATGTATAATCTGATTTGGAGCTTTGCTTAATCAGGATTACAGCAAGCTCTCAAAACTAGCTATGTAGAACAGTGACAAAAACACTGCTCAGTAGACACTACCACTGCATGACATAATGAGTTTTTAACTATTTTTCTTAGTAGAGAATTTAACATTTAGAGAAGTTTTAAAATACTGCTTCAGTAAGATGCATAGGCACAAACATTCAATTATAATCTTGCACAGATATTTTGCTATAAATTTTGCTTTGTTAACTACTATAGTAATGTAATTATTTAGGTCCTTAATCTATCTTATTTAATGTACTACTTATGTTAAAGTCAGTATTCTGTTGTTTACACTTGATCAGAACATGAATAAATGCAAATTCTATGGGTTATTCTGCTGCCTTATAACTTAACCACTTATACAGGAATTTTTATAGAGCTGGTTTTCTTTTCAGTGCAGGATTTAAAATATCATTGCTACCCTCATTAGTTTTTCAGTGCATGCAAAGCCCATTTTGATAACAAGCAATTCCTTCAATAGCTTCTGTGTAGCACTAGTATTTGAGGCCCAAGAGATAATACTTCCGAGACCTGGTAAAGATGGTAAACAAGTGTCACCATGGTATGAATGCTCCTTAATTCTCTAAGACCTCAAAAGGCTTACAAAGCTTCCGTCCAGACACATGTAAGTTAGAAGTTCCATTGCGTTCCTTCTTGTACTCCAAATGCTTCATATATTCTGAAAAGACAGACTGATTGATAGTTGATAGACTGTCAACTCAACAGTAAAAATAACATCAATAAGAATGATGTTCAATTCAGACTTAAAGCTAACAAGCCACAAAAAGTTATCACAGTCCTATAGAAATCAGTATCAACACAAAAGCGCTTTTCAGTCCATTTATGTGGGCAGCTTGACTGACATCCGTGGAAATATTAAAATGATGTGATAAGAATTTAGCCTTAATATTTGGAGAACTGTTGTTCTTTTTATCTAAGCCATTCACAAAGACAAATTGGGGAACATAAAATTAGTCCAGAAAAATTAAGAAGGCAAAATCCAGCCACATGAGAAAACATGTCAGTGATTAAAATTGTAATTTCAAGCAGGATGACAATTCCTGGGGTTGCTGTCATTTTCATTTTTAAATTACATGCCTGTTTATCTCCAGAACTTCAGTTCTCAGTTTTGATACTAAACGTTATATGTAAGCTGTATTCAATATCCCTCTTGGTTTTATTGTTTCATAAAGATTTTGACTGGACAATAACTGAAATTATGAGCATAATCCTGTGAGGCAGTCAGCAACTTTCTTGTGAAAAAGGAGGGGGAGAGGAGAGGGAAAAGACTATGTTTGGCTCTTTGTCAACATAATGACAGATAATTACAAAGGATCTACTCTGACAACAGGCATCAGTGGCAGTTTTTCTTTTGATTCCAAAGAGGGTCCTCTGGGAAGACAGTATCATGAAGATGGCCAGTTAAAGGTCCGGTGCCTGCTGTTAGCTTGTGACACCATTTTATCTAGCAAAAGGCCTAGCTCAAGCACCCTGAGCAAATACTTGGCCTGCAGTCCCTGGGCTGAACCAAAGCTCAAGTGAAAGTTTTCAAAGTCAAGAGAAAGTTTCTAACTGACTCCAAAATTCTTTGTATCAGCCCAGAAAAGTACAGCGTATTTTGATTAATTGTTCCTCCTTTTCTGTGGACTGAAGAGGTCCAACCCAATAGATCTAAATACAACCCAACATTTTCCACCTCATTCTACAAGTCTTCAGTGTTTCTCAAGATCAACATCATATCCAGGAAACTGATGCCCAAGAAAGAAAAAAAAATCTGTTAGCAATGACAAAATCATGTTGCTGATATACTATTTTTTCCTTAGCCAGCATCCCAGGTTGAGAAACATAGGCAGCCTTTCCTATAACATTATCCTGAGTTAGAACAGGGTCAGAACCCTGTGTGATGTGACCCTCCCTGCCTGGCAATCCTATGGCTCTTGAACAGCACTCATTGTTTAAGTCAGAGCCTTATGGAACAGCAGTTAACACTTCAGTATTTTTATCGTCCAAGTATGACTCACTTCTTTAAAATGAGCAGTTACTAAACCAGTTAAACTACTACTGCTGACTTCATGCCCCAAGAAAATGCTGATAATATGTCTTATATTTCCAAGTCCTTTCAACCTCTTATACCTCTGCTTGCTTTTGGTTTTGTTTTTGTTTTTAATTGGACCACTCAGTAAGCTATGGAACTAGGAAACTGCTATCAAGCTAAATAGGAAATTATCCTGTTAAAAGCAGGGGCTTGGGTCAAGTTCCCTTCAGTGAGCCCAACCTGTTTACATCCTTTCCAGTAAAGCTTTCCAAAAAATGTGCCACTGTTAATATGTTACTACTGATAAGATTTTGAGCCATTGCATTACAACAGTATTTTAGTGTTTGATATACTTGAACTTCTTATCAAGTTAATCCCCACATACTTTTATTCATTAAATTCTCCAACATAGATTTGATAACCAGCAGCTGTGGATGCAGAATAAGAGAAAAAGAAAAAGTATGCCTCTGAGGGTGGAAAAAAACAAAACCAAAGCCCTGCTTTTAAGAGAGCTCTGCCCGGATGGTTAGCTGGACTGTGAAGTTCCTATTCGAGCTGTTCTGCTTTTTGACCATCACTAAATTTAATTGAAACCTGAATGCCTGATTATGTTCAACAGATAGCTTCCTATGGGAAATTTCTGGCCTGGCAGAAGTACAAATTGACCCAACATCTCTGAGTGGGTTATAATTTCATTCTGGAGACCACAGTTTGCCTCAGAGTTTAATGCATAATCATTCTCAGCTGAATTTTCCTTACTTTCTTGCCTCAGATTATGCACCTACACTTACCCTCTGTTCTGTAAGATATACCAGCTGAAGGGAAGGGTCAGTCATATTTTCATTTTTTCTGAGTATGGGCATCTGAAAAAAGAGCCATCCCCAACTACATTTTCTTTGTTTGTATTGCATATACGTAATACACTGCAGTGCTATGTGAATGATTACAAGGTGTCTGAAATGCTTTAAACTGAAAAAAAGAGTGACTAGACATTTTCCCCTGTTCCTAGCTTTCTTCTTCTACAATATTGCAAAAATTTCTTTTCTTCCTTTAATATTTGCCTTCATGACCTTCCTGGAGTTTTCACTAAATAATGCAGCCACTTGTACTGACCTTAACATACAATGGCTTGTAAAAACCAAGTTGTGTTGCAACTAACTGCAGATCTAAATGGTGCTGGCAGCTTATTAAAGGTTGACTTCTTCCTGTACTGGTTAGAAAAATCCTATGTAGACCTTAATGCTTTACTAAAAATTTCACTCATTAAGACAGCTAAGGTTGTCACACATTCTTTCTTATACTCGTTTAACTTCCTTGTACTTCTTACCAATCTGTTCATTTATAACTGTAATTCTATCTCCCAAAGAGCATGTGCAAAGAACAGGAAGAAGCAGGCAGCACGAGTTCCCTGCTGAAGCTGCTATCACCTTACCTTGAAAATTAACCCACTGTGCCTCAGTTTGTCTGTCTGAAATTCTGTGCAACAACCTTGCCAGCTTTCCTAATTCATAGAGACGTTGTGAAGCATAAGCTAAAGAAACATCATTGAAGTTCCAGCAACGTAAGTGACCATACGGGGCAGATCTTTTGGTTCCTCCTGGAGGACACCGTAAAATCCTTTCCTGGGGTCTGGTGTTATTTCCTTGGTGGAGTTCAGAGGCTGTTTTTAGGGAGAATGAGTTCATAAATTGAGACCAAGAGGGAAAAATACCAGGCTTAGACATATTATACAGCTTTCCCTCCTACAAACACTTTAAAGTCTTGGATCAAAATTAACATCTTCAAACACTTGCTCTGATCTGTTGCCTACTCCTGCAGGTGCCTGAGCTCATGAGGCTCCTACATTGCTAACAGTACAGCTTTGCTTCTGGGCACGTGTACAACCATTCCAGCTCTGACAACACTAAGGTGCTTAATGTCTTAGCTTTGGTGCAATGCACAGCTCACCAGTGCTTTGCTCATCTTGACCGAAGAAACTGGACTGTCCCCTCCCACTGCTCAGACAGCAAGCTGTTGCTGTCCTCCATTCCTCTGGCTGGCAGTTAGAGAGCTCTCTTACCACTCCAGATGTGCAGTTCACTGTCTGATTTAGAGCAAGGATTTAAGTGTATCTATCTTCACTTTCAAGACAGTGAACTAGCTCGACACTTCTCCTACCATCTAGATGCTGTGCAAGAAGAGCCTGATATACGTGGACCATCTAATTCCACAACAGACTTCATAGCTCCAAATGCCCAGTGGCAAGACACACCTAACTTTAAGCCTGGATTTAGATACACATTTCTTTGATAGACTTGGAAATAGCATCAAATATGGACCCTGACATAAAGGCCCTGCATATACCCACGATTCAGGAGCCAAGATATCTGACTCAAACCTGAGGATGTCTGGAGAAAACAAGCTGACCACCCAAAGTGTTGTATCACTGCCCAAATCCCCAGGACAAGTCTTTACTCACTTGTGTTACCTGCAGGTGCAAGCAAGAAAATCTGAGAAAATATGGGTACTACTGAATCATATTTTACTGTCATATTTGCAGTACCACATGTGAAAAAGTGAAGGTCAATACAAGCTCCTAAAATCAACCCAGGATTCCCACACTGAGATACCTGAAGATAGTCACCACTTTCATATTACTGTAGCTCTCCAGGATACTTGGTTTTCCCCCTTATATGTTTATACTCCCTTAAATTTACACATGAATGAAATAAGTAGATACTTCTGCATAAGTGTGTTTATATCCAAGTATATATATGCACACACCCCCACATACACACACGCACACAAATTCTACTCAGATAACTTCAGTTACTTCTACATCGTTTGCATTAAATCATAATTTTCTTGTGTCTTGATTATATATTCTCAGACTTGTTGTTTCCCTTTCATTTGATTTTGATTTGGAAGTACATTCCTCTAGACTTCCTCAAACGTAGGGGCTGGTGTTTTACCAAAGGACTGACTTTATACTTACATTTAATTTTGAGCCTATTAGATAAATTTTAACTATATTTTTTTCTATAAGGACATCCAGCCTGTATTTCTGCATTGCATTTTTGGCATAGTGCCAGTTTCTAATATAAAATAATACCCAAAAGTGTGGTAATTCTCCAGTGAAACAACATCACAAAGCCAAGAGAGAGCAAAAGAGTTAACTTACAAGTCAACATATCAGCTGCCATCAAAAACTAGGAAGAGGTCAGTGATAGAAAGGCCTGGCTGTCATTACAGTTTTATAGTTTCTGCTGTTCCATCACAGCAGAAAGTGGATGCATTTTAAGCCTTACCCCCTCTTATCATAGAATCATAGAATGGTTAAGGTTTGAAGGGACCTTAAAGATCATCAGATTCCAACCTCCCTGGTATGAGCAGGGACACCTCACACTAGAACAAACTGCACAAAAACTCATCCAGCCTGGCCTTGAACACCTCCAGGGAGGAAGCTTCCACAACCTTCCTGGGCAACCTGTTCCAGCACCTTAGTACCCTCATGGTGAAGAATTTCTTCCTGATGTCTGAACTAAATCACTCCTCTTTCAGTTTACAACCATTACCCTTTGTCCTGTTCCTGCCCTCTCCGGTGGGAATTGCAGAAAATTTGTGAACTTAAAATGTACATTTAATTTTGAATGAACAAAAAAAATAGTTTTCCATAATAGTGAAGTGTTTACATTTGTACTTATTTCAGATTTCAAAAATACAATCTTTCTGCTTTTGCACATTCTATTCATCTCAGTTCAGCTCTACCACCAACCATTCATGTTACTCTTTCCTCTTGCCTAACATAGCATGAGCAGATCCAGGAATTTTACCCAAATGTATTTCTACTCTTTATGCTCTGTTTCCCAGATGAGGAGGACTGCCACACTGCATCAGCAATGCCTGTACCAAACATTTAGCTCATGCTTGCTGTCAAGTTCCTGGGGAATATGACTGTATACGGAAAGGAGACATGCTCAGATGCTCCACTCCCCTTCAAGATACTGCCACATTATATTGTGCTATTCTGTGAAATGCTTTCCTGCTCTTATCTTCCCTATACTGAATCTTGAATGTCTATTTTCAACTGACTTTTTTTTTTGTTTAAAAATTATAATTTTTAAGGAGCTAATTTTTTATGCTATTATCTTGTTGACTTATTCTTGACAATTCCAAGTACTAATTAAGAAAAATGCTCAGATTTTCACACCATAATGATGTAAAGTATTATTCTTCTATAGATCTAACATGGTCTAAAGGAATGCTCAGTTGAAGCAATCTATGGAGATTAACACCTTGGAACTTTGTAGTAATAATGACCTACAGGATTGTATTGTACTGACAAAGAAGGTAGGCTGTATAAGCCATATTGACCATCAGACTCTAAAGACACATTTATGTAGCTACACTTTTTTTCTGAAGAGCAGTAGTTGATTCCCTCTTGGTGCAGGCAACATCTCTGTCTTTACAGACACAAGGCCTTAGAGAATTAAAAAAATAAGTCAGAAATACAAAACCTTCTCTGAAGCAAGCAGTTCTTGGAATCATAATCCTCATGGCTTTCACTTTGAATGTGTTAAGAAAAAAGCAAGCTGCAACAAGTTATTTGAATGTTACTGAAATGAACCTCAGAAGGTCACCAGCCAAGGTCCATCCATGACAATTTCTCAGGAGCCATGATAGAACAATAGACCCACCACACAGAGCAAGAAGGCAGGGGCATGGGCTCTGCATGGGCTGCATGGGCGTGGGCAGCTCTATCTCAGCAGATAAGCAATTCCTGGGACTTCAAATAAATCCCAGGGAACAACTAGCAGAAAGAGTGATGGTGGATAGATCTCTGCTCATGTTTTTCTCTGCAGACTGCCACAGGGAAATACTCAGATGCTGGAGGATGTCTGTTTACTTAGAAGAGACTGATCTAGAAAGAAGTGACATACTATAAGCTGGTCACACAAATTGTCTCTAAGCAATTAGATTGCCTTATTGGTTTAATGATATTTTGGGTTTGTTTTGCTTTGAGGAATTAGACTTGCTCCTTTGAAAAACACTGAATGTGTTACTCCACATCGTACACACACATTATATCTGAGGATATTGTAGTCATTGCATCATTTTTGTAAGATACATAATCTCAAACTGAACTGAGTTACTCTTTTTCCATGTTTAACTATTGACAAAAATAAAAGGTAATAGGCTTTGTTAAGAATGTTTTCTGGATACTAATTCCTAAATTTATCTCCCTTCAGAAACACTAAGGGAATGGGGATGAAAAGTAATTTTTGTGTGGACTCATTCCTTAAATTGCAAGTTTTCACAGACTTTTCTCAAAGTAAATATTGTAATCAAGAGATGATTTCTAAGATATCTGGATGTGCTAATACTGCAATAAATTATAACAACCTTGTTTGCAACTGAAAAAAAAAGCATTCCCTATCAAGATGTAACTTAGAATAGCTGCAGAGTCAAGAAGGTCAATCAAGAGAGTACTAATTAATAGCAACATGTATGCACTCTACAAAAGGAACTGATTCAAAATTGGCTGGTTTTTATTTGTGAGAACCATTTCTACCATCCTGGCAAAGTAATGCGCTGATCCAGAGCTGTACTCAAGCCCCCTGCACATGTGCACACACACGCAAATGTGCAGACAAATGCACACACATATCCTGGCATAAAAATGTACAAGGGAAAGTATATTCATAGAATCATAGACTCTATGATTCCTGAATCTGTATATTTGTTGGTGCTAAATATCTTGGCAATAACTAAATTTAGATAATCATAGAATCATAGAATGGTTAAGGTTGGAAGGGACCTTAAAGATCATCAGGATCCAACCTCCCTGCTATGAGCAGGTACACCTCACACTACACCAGGCTGCACAAGCCTCATCCAACCTGGCTTTAAACACCTCCAGGGAGAGGGCTTCCACAGCCTCCCTAGGCAACCTGTTCCAGCACCTTACTACTTACTACTCTCACGGTGAAGAATTTCTTCCAATATCTAACCTAAATCTCCCCTCTTTCAGTTTAAAACCATTACCCTTTGTCCTATCAGTGCCCTCTCTCGTAAAAAGTCCCTCCCCAGCTTTCCTGTAGCCCCCTCTGGCACTGCAAGGCCACTATAAGGTCTCCCCAGAGCTTTCTCTTCTCCAGGATGAACAGGCCCAACTCTCTCAGCCTGTCTTCATAGCAGAGGTGCTCCCACCCTCTGATCCCCATAATACTGCAACACTACAAAACTTACATGAAAGAAATGAAGATGCCATAAAGCAGACTATCAATTCACCTATTTATGGCATATAATAAAAGTATATTCCCTGATTTATTTTTCAAAGCACCTTTTCCAGGGTTGCAGAGAGACAAGCTCATGCATTGGGTATCTGTGTCGAGGTTTTTGTTGCAGGGTGGATCGAGGGAGAAATGGGGGGAGGCTGAGGCCATCCCAGGCAGGACACAGCTGACTCCAGCCAGCTCCAACAGATCCACCACAAGACACAGCAGAGACCATTAGCCACGTGTGGCACATCTGCGGCAACATATTGAAGAAAAGGCAAAGATGCTGGCTAGGCAGGGAAGGAAGGGGATGGGAGGGAGGGGAAAAAAAAAAAAAGAGAGGGAGTGAGAATCAGCAGTAGGAGCACAAAGGTGAGAGAAGAAGAAGGAGGGGAGGAGGTGCTCCAGGTGTTGGAGCAGAGACTCCCATGCTGCACCTGGAGAAGCCCACACTGAAGGAGAGATCTGAACTGTGGCCTGAGGAGACCTCATGCCAGAGAAGTTGGTTTTTTCCCTGTAGTACTGTAGGTCATGGAAAGACCCACCCTGGAGCAGAGGAAAACTAGCAGATGGAAGAAGAGGCTGAGAGGATTGGTTATGGACTGACTGTACTCTTCCAATCCCTCGCTGCACTGCTTGGGGTGTGGGTGGAGAAGTCCTGAATGAAGGAGTGAAGTTGAGCCTGGAAGAGGGAGCAGAAAGGTGCTATTTTACTGTTTGTTTCTTGCTATCTGAATCTATTTTCATTGGCAATAAATTAAATTCTTTTTTTTCCAAGTCAGGGCCATTTTGCCCACAACAGCAACTGGTATGAGATTTCTGTGAGTTTATCTCAATCCACGAGCTTTCTCATCCTGTTTTCTCCCTCTGCCCCCACTGAGGAGAGGCATAGGCAGGAGGCTGGCTCCGTGTTTGGCCCTTAGCTGAGTCTAAACCACTGCAGCTTCCCAGGAGAAACACAAATCCCTGAATTCAGAAACTGCAGCTCCTCTCTTGTGCAATTCATCTAGCTGAAAATCAAGGTGTTCCGTGAGAATTACCGCCTCATAAATATTCCTTTTTTAAACACAATGCCTGGTAGCAGCAGATGAAGATAAGAGATAAACAATGCTGAAAGCATTCTTTGCCTTAGTTATCTTCAAAGGATTCAGAGTTAAAATCCTCACTCTTATCATAGTAAGTCTTCAGTCATAGCAATATTTCCCTTGATACCAGTGGGTTTCAGAGAACTGTTCCACAAACTGACAAACTGTGTCCTTCGGCTGAGTAATCCCATTCAAGTAAATGGAGCTAACAGTGTGACCAAGGGTTTATAACCTTAGGCCACATAATTGGAACTCAAAGTTGTCTAAAGTGAAACCATTCAGACAGAGGAATGGCTAGGGATTTGAAATGCTAAAAAAAAAAAGAAAAAAAAAAAAGAAAAAAAAAGAAAAGAATCTGATGAAGATCTTACTCTGATATTTTCTAAACGAAATTTCGGTTCTTTGGTTTGAAGTCACTTTTCTCTTAACATGTTTAAAATGGCAAAGTAAGAAACAATTGCCATCAAAATAACATATCAAATTATTTAAATACAATATTTCAAACCAATAAGAGCTTTTCTTTTTCTTTTTCGTTTTCTCTTTCTCTTTTTTTCTGTCTTTTTTGTTTTCTTTTCCTTTTCATTTTTCGTTTTATTTTTATTTTTATTTTTATTTTTTTTCTTTTTCTTTTTTTTTCTTTTGCTTTTACTTTTTCTCCTTTTTTTCCTCTCTTGAGATTTTAACTCTAGGTTCACTGAAAATGAGAAAAAGACCCTAAAATCTCATAAATGCTTGCAAGATGGGAAAAGGCTGTTTTTAGAATTAAACAGGACAATCAACCATTATGATCACCTCTTGAAGAGAAAATGCTGTTTTTCAAAACATCTAAAACTAGAATATAAAAATTGAGTAAATGGGAGACTGCCACATGCCAGATGGCAATGGTTATTGTTACTATCCTAAGCCTTGGGGACTTGTACTAAATTGCACCAGTAGAAGACCAAGTGGATCTTTTTGTGATATTGTAACCATGCCATTCAGTTAATGTCTACAAATGATTCAATATTTATTACTGATGCAGGAAAAGCTAGAACATTACTTTAAAAGTCCGTACTTATAGTAACAGAGATGCTCAAAGGAAGGTCAAGAAACATTACTCAATACTAAAAGTACATAAAAGTACTTTTATGAAATGCTTACTGCATGTTGATAAAATAGATTATTTTTTTGTGCTGGCAAACAGTAAAGTCTCTTTTATGCAAAGTACATGTCTAATTGCTACTTCAGTCTTTTGCTCTTAGTAAAGTCATTAATTAGCCAATTCATTTCCATTTAAGAGGGCAAATTTTTCTGCATAAAGAAAAGACTTTAAGTTCACATGAAGTCACTGCATAACAGATGTGTACCCATCTAAGAACAGAATTTAGACAGTACATTTGCTTTCAGAACATGTGCAATAGAAACTATACATTCTTTTGTCTCATTATTAGTATCCTAAATTAGAAATTCCTATAGCATAACTACTTCTTCACAAAAGAACGGGTTATATAAAAAAAAAAAAAAAAGCTGCCTCGTAGGTACAGAAAGGACACCTAAGAGATCTGCAACATGAGGGAGGAACCCTGTCCCTCCTACAGGGGCAAAGCTAAAGTGAATTAATCTCAGCAAAAAGAAATGCTGACACAAAATCTGTATAAAGAAAATAAGCTCATTTATTTTCGCCTCCAATATTCTTTATAAAAATGAAATATTTGAGTAAACTAAATTATTGAGTATCATAAATAGATTTATATTATATATTACATTAAAAGTGTGAATTTGGCCTAGTGCTTCCGAGAGTCTCCATTAACATCTGTGAATGAGACTGACTTGTTAAAACATAAAATGTGTGATATTTCTGGGATATATATTATATTTCAAAATATTCAATGCATCTTTTATATTCCAGCCCCCACCTCTGGCAAAGACACGCCTCAAAATACATTAATCTGATAAGTCTTATTTCATAGTCATTTGTGATTCTGTATTTGCTCATTTTTTAATATCTGACTAACAGAAGAGCTGTGAAGAGGTACTTTTGAAATGTCGTATAACATTATTCATATCACTGAATTTCATCAAGTAAGATATTTATAACTGATGACAAAATTTGCTCCTGTGTTAGTACTGGCTAATATTGTCCCCACCCATAAGCCTTTAGCAGAGCCTCGGTTCAGTTTGCCTTTGATGCCAGAGCCTTATCTATAAAATGAACCCGTATATTTCCAGACAAAAACTAGAAGAAGATTAGCTCCCTCCCTGCTGAGATAAATCACTTCCCCATGTACTTGCAGACTTCAACATTTTTCATATGGTTTTCACTTTGACTCAATCTGTAAAGGAATGTGAGCTTCAAGAGAATTAATACTTGTGTGATACAATCCTAGAACTGCAGCTCAATTTTCAGAAGTGATTGGTAGCATTATTCTTTAACTACATTTAAGTGCAAGCAGCTGTTTATTCAACTCACATAAATGAGTGCAGTGTTTCTTGAGCCAGGCAAAGAACAAAGAAAAATAAACTTTTTCCATGTGTTCAGATCAATTTGACAGTTAAGCTTTAGAAACTCATATTGTAAAGCTGCAAATATATTTATGATTCTACATGTCAACATCATAACACAAACACAGGTCCCACTCGCTTCTGGAAACACTCCACTTCTCTGGCCCCAAGGTCCCAGTGCAGACGCCTTTCTCAATTATGATGAATGCTGTGCAAATTCTTGCACAGAAGGCAGTTATAGACTTCCATTACTCATAAAAAGATTAAAAATTAGGTTAGAGGAGACATTCAAATGCACTGATTTATCTATATAGAATAAAGAATATTGTCCTCTTTTAAAATAAAGAAAGTGCCAGTTAGTCTTTTAATGTTTTAGAATAAACAGTCTGTCCATCAAACAATTTATTTGTTACAAGTGCCTTTTGAGACATATGAACAAACAGATTAATAACATCCCTTCAAATCATTATAAACAGACAGTTAAGACAGAATTTGTAAGGGGTTTGGTTTAGAATCACAGAGGAGCTGATGTTGGAAAGTGCCTCTGAAGATTGCCTATTCCAACCCACTGCTCAGAGCAGGGTCAGCCAGAGCAAGTCGCCTGGAACCATGTCCAGATGACTTTTGAATATTTCCAAGGATGAGACACCACAATCTCTGATCAATCTGTGCCAGTGCTTCACCACCCTTACAGTAAAATTTTTTTCTTATGTTCCAGTGGCATTTCCTGTATTTCAATTTGCAGCCATTGCCTCTTGTTTCATTAGATACCACTGGGAAGAGGCTGCCTACGTCTTCTTCTCTCCCATTAGCTATTTATAAATGCTGACAACATCCCCCTGACTTTTCTCTTGTCAAGGCTAAACAACCTCAGCTCTCTCAGCCTTTCTTCACATCTCAGATGCCCCAATCCCTTAATCATCTTAGTGACCCCCTGCTAGACTCACTCCAGGACATCCATGTCTGTCTCGTACTGGGCATTGTTTTTTTCTTTTTCCCTTCTACCTTGGAAATATATATTTCACATACAAAATATCTACTACAACAGAGAAAATCTTGTTCCCAGGGGCTTTACACCCTTAGGCTATAGAAAAGTACTTGGCAAGCCAACTGGTACAATTTTATTGCAAAATGTTCCTGGTAGGGGAAAAAAAATGATCACACCAGTGTAGCCAAAAGCCCTGCTTTAAGGCATCCACTTGTTCATCTGCATCCAGGTAACAGTCTAACAGGAGAATCACATTCTCACATGTCCTTTCCTGCTGTAAATGTATCAGATGAGAGTCAAGGTGTCAGGGCCACGGAAACAGCCAAAGACCAAGAGCTGCCTTAGCAGCCTGAGGAGGAGAAGTTCTTCCTCTCCATTGCCTCAAGAGTTACCTATTGACAACATCTTTCTACAGGCTGACACTGCACAGAGGATTTGAATGCAACAAGTTTTAAAACAGATTTTAGCGTATAAGAGGAAGAAACATGTTTTTTCCACTTCCAGAAGTCCAAATAATTATTTCTAAATTTTTTTGTAATCCCTAATGACACAGCAAGTAAACTAAGGTACAAATTGTGGCAGCATTTGGTTTGATTTTTATTGTCTAGGGGCTTTAGCAGACAAAATCATAAATTAAGAGCATTAGGTATCTAACACATAGTCACTCGCAATCTCTAACCCTGCAAAAGAAAGACAAAGATAGGCTTTGTCATGAGATATAAGACTGTACAACAACTGTTGGAAATTAAGGAGCACAGAGCCCAGTTTGAGAATGGCAGTGAACCTGAGACCACAAAAGCTGTGTCTGAATCCAGAGAAATTAGTTAGTTAGTTTTCCTCTGCTCTTATTATTTTGATGCCATTATTAAACAGTACGCAGGCAAATCTCACAAGAATTTGATCCTCATTTCTTACTGAAAGCCTGCAGTCCCAGCCTTTAAAAGCTGATGCCTGAGCAGTTTGCAGAATAAGGCTAATGAATATTTAAATCCTTGTTCTGTTAGTTTTGGAAAGACTAATTGGAAAGGAAAGAATATGCATCATCTAAGCTGCTATGTGTCACTCTTCTTTAAAAAAACCTGATGACTAATTTATCTCAACACATGCCACCTGTCTTAGTGGGCACCCTTCCTTGTTACAAAATGATCTTAGTCTTATTTCTTTAAATCTTGCTAGAGTAGAGAGACCAACAGTCTCAATGTCACAATCTAAACCACAAAATATATTTTGGTTTGTCCAAAGTTTGCCTGTTAGCAGATAAGATTTACTACAAGGAAAACCTTATGTTTACCTAAAAGTTAAGCTGGAAATACTCATTGAATTTCTTATTCATCAAGGGAAGGATTAACAAAGTAAATCCAATGTTCTGGGATTTTTACAAAGTGCAACATTAACAGCCATTTTAGGTGAAAAAAAAGATTATACAGATTAATGTTTACATTCACTTTTAACCCAGCTATTACAAAAGCTGGTATTACTGTGTCTGAGTAAGACAGACAGGACTGATCAAAACCCCTTAAATCTCTTTCAGTCCAAAATGTGATTGTTATGTAAATATTTGTCCATTAAATTATGGGTATGAAACTATATGTATGTTACCTGGTATTGCAATGAATACTTCGATTTTCCTGTGTCACGTGTAGTTTTCCTCTTGACAAAGTCAGAAGTATGCATGATGCAGGCCCTTGCTTTATGGTTTTATATAGAGCACTACAAATTCTTAGTAAATTCTTGATTGTAAAAACATATTTCTTCTCATTAAAAACTGTGCCTTTTCTACTGAAACATTGTCCTCAGGATATGGAAAGTGAGAAAAGTGGAAGTTGCTCTATTCACATATTTAAGTCTAAAATACTAGCATTTCCAGCAAAATTCCAATCTTTTTTAGAGAGTTTCTTTTTCTAGATTAAGGATGTCATTGCTTTAATCTGTATTTAAGATGGCCTAACTTCAGGTTGTCAAGTGCTTTTTAGATAACCTGATTCAAAATTCTATGGGAAGCCAGCAGAAGGCAAGCCGGCATGTTCACAATACATGGTGCAGCTGAAGAGGTCTCCATGCCACTTTTGTAAGCAATGATGCCTAGGTTTATCACATGCCCACAGTCAGAGCAACATTTAGTCCACAGTCCATCAAAACAGAAGTCTAGAATCATCAAGGAATATAGAAGTCCTCAACTACAAAGTGAAATTGTAGGCTATGCATGTATCTACCCTAATAAGACTACTTCATGGGCAAGACCTTCTCAGTACCTTCTGTTCACCAGTGTCACATCTATCTTGCTCTATTTCAACTTTTTTTTACCCATGAACTAATCCTACTCAGTCTTCCAGGCCAACATGATAATAAATGTTCAGCTGTACATGACCCAAACAGGTTGAACTACACCCAGTGTTGATATAAGAGCTCTTACCACTTCAATATTTTAACATCTATTATTATATACCATAAATGTATCTGACAGAAAGACCCAATGAAATAAAGTACTTAAATACATGGTAGCTTTATGTTTGCAGACTGGCCTGCCTGAAGTCAAAATTAAAAGGATGCAAATGCCTAAGCGAGCAACAAGATCAGAGCTGAAAGTTTAGGCAGGCAGACCATGTGCATGTGGAACACCTTCAGCTACTATCATCAACCTTAGAATCATAGAATAGAATCATAGAATCATCCTGGTTGGGAGGGACCTTGAAGATCATCAAGTCCAACCATAACCTAAATCCCCCTACCATAACCTCATTTACCTGTTCAGTGCTTAAATCATGTCACTAAGCACTACATCTATATTTCTTTTAAACACTTCCAGGGATGGTGACTCCACCACCTCCCTGGGCAGCCTGTTCCAGTGTCCAACCACTCTTTCAATAAAGAAAATCTTTCTTTAGCACAAGTTGCCTAATGTAGCAGCTCTCAGCTGTAGCCTTACAACATTCTTTCTCCCCTACCCAAACTGTCCTAGCTGTCACTCTCTTCAGGCTCCCTGTAAAACATACCTTCTATCTCTATCCATAGCAATATTTGCATGATCTCTAACTGCAGAAAAAAATTGAAAAGTAATATTTTTTTTAATTTGACAACTTTAACAACCAAATTAAGTTCTATGCCAAAATGCAGATGCATAAACATTTTCAAAATTCAAAATAAAAATTATGTAATTGATGAAGTACCAGAGCAAATGACACTCAGCAAATAACAAAAGTAAGGAGAAATATCTAGATTTCTGATCTATCTATATATAACAAAGTGATGAAGCAAGTTTCTTAAACTGGACATGCAAAGTTGTTAGGTGGGAGAAAATAGCACTGTTAGTAAACAGTATAGTCGGTTTACTAAAGTAGTACATGGAGTGGTGCAAGTCCCGTATCTTAAATAATGCAAAAAATAAAAAATGTTTCTATCTGAAAGTTTATCTTGTAGCACAGAATCCCCTGTTTGGGGGATTCTGAGAGGCTGATAAAGTTATTCTTTAGAAAATAATTTCAACTTAAGCTGATCAGAATGAGAAAATACATTTCCATTCTAAAGCCTTGTAAGATTAACTTTTTTTCGCTCTTAGTTCTTGCTTCAGCATTTTTGTCCTCTAAATTTTGAGATTTAAAATAAATGTAAGTACCCAATTTGAACAGTGAAGTATATTGTTTAAATGAAGCCCTCGGCACTTTTCTGCAAATACCTGAGGTCAAACTATAGTTTAGAATAAGGTGCAAATATTGTGTTGAACATATCAACTGTTCAACTAGAAAAAACCCACAAGTTTTTATCTGAATTTGTCAAAATGTATTCTATGAATTTGGGCACCTAGATGTCTATGTACCGATAGGACATTTGCTGGCTGCTGAGACTAACAAAATACATGCAGTAGACCCTCATTTAGAATGCAACCAAAGCATCCTGGCATCAAGAAGAATATTGCTTTGTAAGAGACAGCTGTCAAAGGAACAAAAAGACAATCTCAAAGCTGAAATCTTTTTAAGATGAGTGGGTCTGCATATTCAAACAGCTAGAAAAAGTACATCATTTTTACTGCTTGGCAAATGTAATTCACTGGGAAAAAATCTGAACCACAAACTTTTGTTTTGAGCTGCAGGTGGTAGGCAAAGACATGGTGGGAAGAAAATATTTTCTTATGTTGCTGCGTTGTCTTTGGTCTTTTCTGTTAGATTGCTTCAATTTAATTTCTATACTCCTCATAACTATGTTGTATTGAAACACAGAAGATACTAATTACATCTTTGTGGTATTTAAAAAGATATGGCCCAGCAGCAAAGTACCTACAATCTACTAAAGAAATGTATCCCCATGAGGAATGATGACATGAAACACAGCAAAGAGTGCTTGGGTGAAGGGACACAGGATGTACATAACAGAAATTATGCAGAAATTCCTGCTTTCATGAAGTGTTATTCTGAAAGGCTGCTGCTAATGTGCTATGTTTCAGAGCTCACCCTAACAATTTGTCATAAAAGGTATCTCTTAGACAGCTCTGCCTTGACTTCAGAAATCCTTCAGCAGCAGAGTTGTTGTGTGTGGATAGAATAAAATAATCTGTTGGGTCATCTGTCAGCAGCAAAACTGAATGGTGGAGGAAAGAGATTGCTTTCAGTCAGCATGATAAAGTACAATGTCTGAGTTGGATCTTCACAGCTACAATGCCCATTTTATGTGTTACTATCCTCCTATACCAGGATGGTTTTCAACTGTGTGAAGAAAAAAAGTTTTTAACTTAAGAACCATAAACATGCCATAAACACAGCATCTACAGATAGTTCCCCTGGCCTATCAAACTTGCCAGATTCCAGGACTGAGTCGCATCCTGAGTCTCAACTTGCTCACAAGCCATAAAGTTCAATGCCTGCTGCTGAGTATATTCTCGCTTAGCTTTTCCTTATTCCTGCCTTTATCTGTTTACACTTCTGAACTTCCATGACATCTTATGGCAAAGATTTTCACAATTTCAAGTTTTTGGGGAAAAAGCAACCTTTTCCTTTCAAACTAACTGCCTGAAAACTACATTGGCTTAGTTATGGGAAATAGCGATTCTCAATGTCATTTTTTATTTACTTAATCTTATTTGATTTTACTTTTCTCTCTTATTACTTTTGCTCATCCTTTTCCCTCTACTAAACCAGCACAACACAGCTGAAGTTAGATTGAAGAATTGCACCAGCCACACATTACTCTCCAATACAGTGACAAATGTACACAAATGGACTAAAAAAAGCATTCCTGACATACACCATTATATTTATCACTTCCATGAAATCTGGAGGATTATGTTCAGCATAATTTGACAGAGCAGAACAGACATGGAGAAGGGAGTTATGAGGATACATTTTTTAACACTATAATCTCATTTAAGTGTCTACAATAAATCTACAGTGCACACCTTCAGTTTCTTGGGAAATTTGTTCTGTTTCACCAACTGCTTTTAAACCATCAGAATGTACTTCTTCCTTCTGTCCTCAAGTTTTGCCTAGTCTGCTTTGAGTGATCTGTTTGAACAGTCCACACAAAATGTGCATGTTAGATAGAGAATGAAATTCTACAACTATTTACTCATTTTAAGTATTTTATTAAGAAAAAAAAAAGAAAACAGAGCCCAATGTTATGGTTCTTATATGATCTATTTTTAGTCATAGTTCTATTGTTACAACATAATTGGTTCCTTGCACAACAACAAATAGCTTTTCTGTGCTATTTCATCATTCATGTGAAATCTAATGGGTGGCTATTTGCATCATTGAATATTGTACAGCTATAACTTGACAAGTCATTCCTCCGTGATCTTTATCACATTTCAGATCACAAAATGCAATCACAAGCTAGATGGCACCAATTGTGCTCCCGTGTTTGGTTTACAGTTTCTAAGGATACTATTTATCTTGCATATTCTGCCGACACAAGTGATAACCAAGGCAGTAGAATACATACAAAGAAACAGAGAGCATGTATTGCCATGGCACAAATAATGCATTGTATATTCACTTCAACAAGGAGGAGCTCAAGACATTTTGAAAATGTTAAAGCTGTACAAAAAAGCCACTTGCTTTTTGATGTGTGAATAAAATTGGTTACATCACAGGAATTAACAAAACTTGAGAGTGTGGTTTTTGTGGATATAGCTATATCTTTTCCCTTAGTATTAGCCATTGTCCCAAGACACAATCAACAGAACATAAGTTCCTCATAAGTGTATCAGTAAGAGTTAAATACACCTAGCCACTGTATCTGCAGTCTAAGTTAGGTTACTAGGGACCTCATGGGAACATTTGGCATCTCTAGAATAATTTACTGGGTTTGTCTTAAAAGGCAAACATAAACTTGCTATGTTTACATACTCAGCATTTAGAGGTATTTCAAACTCCAAATCTCTGTCTGCATAGCATAGCTAGAGCAAAATCAAAAAGGATGTACTGCTGAGTTCACTTCTGCACTAGGGTAGGTATAAACCATCCCATGTCCTGATAAAATACATCTGCTACTGCCTAATCTGGAGTGATTAATGGATTTTCTTATCGGATATTGTCCTACTTGGCACAAACAATTTCTTATTTTCTAAAACGGACTTTTGAGCTTGGCTCTCAAACAAACCTCAAGTCAGGTCTCTGTCACTCAAAATCAGTATAAAAATTTAAGATCATTTGTGTATTGATTTTCATTTTAATTTACTGGTTTCAAAAGACAGTTCAGTGACCATGTTATTCAAACATGCTCTTTCATATTTGTTCTCTGGCAACAGGGCTAACAAAACACAAGCATCTCTGCATAACAATGATTGGAACACAAGTCCAAATCATAGTTGGAGAAGACATCTAAGATTACCTAGTCCAACCATCCATACAACCCACCCAGCCAACCAACAACAACAACAAAAACCACAACCACACACCCCACAAAGCCAAGAACACACAACCCACAAAAAACCCATCATGCCTACTACAGCATGTCCTGAAGTACCACATATACATGTTTCTTGAATACCTGCAGGGACGGTGGCTCCACCACCTCCCTGGGCAGCCTGTTCCAGTGCCTGATCACTCTTTCAGTAAAGAAATTCTTCCTAATATCTACTATAAACCCCCTGGCGCAACTTCAGGCCATTTCCTCTAGTCCCATTGTTATCCACTTAGGAGCAGAGGCCAACACCCACCCTCCTACAACCTCCTTTCAGGCAGCTGTAGAGAGCAATGAGGTCTCCCCTCAGTCTCCTCTTCTCAAAGATGTAAGGAAAGGCAGTTTTCCTAGCACAGCACTTTGCAGGCTTGTGTACAACTTATTGCAATAATTTAGCCATATTAAAATCAACAACATTGATTTCTTTACACAACAGCAACTCAAATGTATTTTTCATCTTACCAAACCACTGTATGTATTAGCCATAAATTTTTAAGTTACTGATTTAAGGTAAACTGACTTCATGCACTGCAAAACAAAAACAGAGAAGCTGCCTGAAGAGTTTCTACCTACCCATTTAGGTGATCTTCTAGTCCCCTTTGTGACCTTAATCCTTACGGTTCTATATGCTTTAATATCACCATGTTGCTTAGACTGAAAAACAGGATACAGAAGATAGGGCAGATAAAAAGCTTCTATCCCTTCATCACACTTTGCCTGTCTATACACTGTGGGTGCTGAGACAGTAACCATGTTTAACAAGTTGTTTGCAAAGTGCCTAGCACAGAATGACCCTGATTTCATTAGTAGTGTGTAGGCTCTGCTCTACACAAATACATACACCTGCAGTTGCATGTTACTCTTTATACTGTTTATGATGTCATAGTTCTCATGTGTAGACAAGGATGGCGTATCAGCGTGTGTTATGCAAAAGCTGTGAACAGTTGGTAAAGCAAGAATTGTGTAATTTTAAAAACTATATTAATAAATTCCAATAGAAGGAATAAAACTGCAGCTCCCCAGTACAGAACACCTCAAGTAGACCAGGGGAAATCAGTGATAAAGGCCAGCTAATATAGCACACTAATCATAGTGCCTGAATTGAGAAGTTTCTAAAGCTTCTGGCATCTCAAGAGCTTCAAGGATTTTCTTCCACTAATCACAGAGAACCACAGCTTGTGTATTTTATCACTCCTATTCCTAGAGGAGGTGCATAGCCACAGGTGCAGTTTCCCAGAATTAGAGCTTAGAACACACAGAGATGGAGCATTTTGCTGCGAATCTTCCAGCCAGGTTTTTTCTTACTATAAAGAAATAAGAAGCTTTGGTGTCTGTTTTTCAAGATGTATCTGGCCACTCAACAATACCCTAGTGCCATTCTCATGGATTTTGGACAGAATACCCTTCATATATTTTGCCAGGCTGGAAAAATATATTAACCTGAATTTTGTGTATATATACACACATAGCATATATACATATATGTATATGTATATGTATAACAGCACTGACTGATAACTATCACTGCTTGGTCATATACATCCCACATTCAGCCAAGTGCCAATAGCACTGTGAGGCAGGAAAAAAGAGAACAAAATAGACAACTACTCTATTCAGGCTCACGCCTGGCACCATTGGTATAAGCAACTATCCTTTCATTAACTCAATAAGAGTTGAAAGAAAAATTATAAGATAGGCCACACAAGCCAGTAAATTATTTTGGCTTGTCTGGACCCCATTGTGGTTTCTAGAATTTCTCAAAAAATGTATCTCTAATTTTCTGCAAATGTATCTCTAATTTTCTGCAAATGTATCTCTTTCAGTTCCATTTGAGCTGCACAAATTGTGAAATCAGTAATAACTTTGAAAAAATAGTTTTCACAAGGGCAAAGTATTTTATCTTTATTAAAAATGCAAAGGAAGAGTAGGCAGGACTGCAGTTGACAGTTACAAAGGAAAATACTATGTGAAACTGTTCTTCCTCATTTATATATTTTTCTCAATTTTATGCTCTAAAAGAATGTGCTACATCCAAGCATGCCCTGTAACTTTTTTGAGTGATATCTCTTAATCTCGTCTATTTTGAAGGTGTGTTCATAATAAATAGTACAACATTTTTCAAATATATTCACGTAAGGTTAAGCATCTAAATAAAAAGTCTCTTAAAAACAAACAAAACAAAAAAAAACAAGCAAACAAACAACAACAACAACAAAAAGTCTGTGACTTAAGGCAAAGAAAGTTGTGAGGTCTCTCATCCTGTGGAAATTGAATTAATTATTAATAAAAACAGATATGAGGTAAAGTTATTAACTTTCCTGGCCAAATTTTAAAATATTAGTACACATCCTTCCTACAGCTGATAGAGAAAATGTTAGGTAGAACAATGACTACATTGAAAAACTTAATATTTATCAAAATGCTACAAGAAAATTTTTCTGACCCAAGCTCTCCCCCCAGAAAATCCCACAAATACAGTGTGCTTCAGTACAATCAGAATATCAATTAATCCTGATATATTATTACTCTTTAGAAAGAATCATCAGGAAAAAAGTGAAACAGGTATTACCTGACCCTCTGGAAAGCAACTTAATAGCTACCAAGGTCTTCAAAGTGCAATAATATGTGAGAGAGGAATCAAAGTTCCATAGATGGTATTTAAGGGATGGGTACTGCTTCTTGCCTCTCACACATACGCCAGATACAAACTGTTCCAGACACTGTCATCCTAGCTAAAAGCAAATGTTGCCGTTGGTTTAGTATCATTTTCTATAGTGCCTATAGCAACATCAAAAACACATTATCAAACACTTAAGCAAGAGACTGATTGCTCCGTTATCATAGTTTCAGTTGTTAATCTTTGAGTGGTGTGTAAATGCCTGCTATTCTGTAACGTGTCTTCTGGGCTACAAACTTTCCCTTGCGCAAACATTCTCTTTCGCAATGCAGTTCAACACTGTAGAGAAATATTTGATTTAAGCTTTTAAGAACATTGTTTATTTAAGATCTTATTCTACACCTCCAATACTCACTTAACAGCTTATGGGCATCATAAAGAGTTTGGCATCTCTTAGAATCCAACATTACTTATTAATGATACAGATCAACTACTTGAGCAAAGATAGCATGCAAAACATTGCATAAACATCAATGAACCTTTATAGCATTTTATTGATAAATTGTATTAAATGTATTAAATGTGGAAAAAGGCAGAGAATAATGCACTAGAGAGGCAAAGTATTTGAGGGCCCAGTGACAGAGAAACATCATATTCCCCTGACCACAATGGTACCAATTTATTTGCTTGAGTGAGATATCAGGCAAAGGGGTTTGCTCTTTCAAGAATATATGACTTGCTGAAGGTTCAGGAACCGTGGAAATCCAAGACAAGATTTTTAAAGAGTCTAGAAACAGTTCCAAATGCCACACCCAGGCCAAACAATCTATGGAAATTATCAAATTATGTAATAAAAAGCTATTTTATATTACTCATTTTTAATTACATGTCAGATCCAATAAGGTACCTTACTGAGAAGCACTGTAGTTTAGAATATGTTTCATTTAAATTGCTTCAGTTAACATGAAAATGTAGGAATGCTCCAGTGAATCAGGGCATAATAAAATGCCTAAAATACATGACATAATATATTCATATTTCAGTGTGTAGATGAACAACTTCTTGTCTGAAATAGAAACTGGTTTTGAAGAGTAAAATACCAAAGCATATGCCTTGGCCAAATTCTAAGGTATTTTTTCTTCTCTTTTCAACATTTTTTGCAGGACTTCTTTCCAGCACCAGAAGACAAGCAAAAATTCAGAGAACCAGAAAATAAATTAAAACACTATAAAAATTTTTAAAAATAAAAATAAAAATAAAAATAAAAATAAAAATAAAAATAAAAATAAAAATAAAAAAATAAAAATAAAAATAAAAATAAAAATAAAAATAAAAATAAAAATAAAAATAAAAATAAAAGTAAAAATAAAAATAAAAATAAAAATAGAGTTCCAAAATTAACAGTGATCTACCATTAAAATAAAAAGTAGGATTATAGCTACCAGACTCTGCTCATAAGATATATTCTTTTTTTGTTTAATAGTAAGCTCTACCCAAGCTAAGTAAAAGACTGTGAAATCTAGGTAGCACCATAACTATGTATCTGCCCATCTCTGTTGAGATGGGATTACGCAAGGCAAGCTGTGAGAGACAGTGTGTGTACTGCTTGTGTCTAGGCAACAACATTACTTGTGTCAGTTTTCTTGGGACTTTCATAGCCTGTGGTGTTTTCCATACAATCTGACAATAAGTGAAAGTCTTAACGTCATTAAGAATAATTACATTTCCACTCATCTTAGGCACAAGACCCCGATGACTCACAACCCAAATAAATCTTTCTTTTTAATATAATGATTTTCAGATGCTGAATTGTGACTTCAAAGAAGCTTGGAGATGGCATCTCTGACCTTTTCCTGCTAGTGAAAGGGAAGAATATTTGCTACATGTAAGAACATAAATCACAGTATCTCTCTGAAATATGTAAATGACTCAAGTGGTATTTCCAACCCTGATTCCCCCTCTACTGTTTATCACCAGGTAAACATAATTTCATATGAATAGTGCATGTAAAAACTGCAGGAAAATCTTTATCAAGGAGCACACAGAAAAACAATCAGAATACTAATAATAGGTATTCAGAAAAATAGCAAGCTGAAATTGTATTATATGGAAAAAAAGACATGAAGTGACTGGAGTGAAGTCCTGGAGCTCTGTATCTCTGGTTTGTGATCACAGGCTTTCACAAGAAGGCTCTGCTTTCCTTACTTACCAGTTTATCTGTTGTGCACGATGATGCAAACTACTGTAGTTGTAAAACGCGTGACTGACAGTTCCTAGCAAAAGCCTTAAAGAAAACAGAAGTGTTTTTAAGCAGTGCCACCCGGAGGTGAAAGAGAGCTTTTCATCTCCCGTGGCATCAAGGCACATCTAACCTCTGCCTTTTACACCAGCTATAGTATCCATGCAAAAATCCCTTAAAGGTGTTAGAATTCTGTATTGGAAATTGTTCTTCAGAGGGTTCAGCAGTGGAGGGGGGGCAGTGTAACTTTCACGGAACCAAGTCCTATCCAAAATTTAACCTGCAGCTTCACATACGTGAGTCCCAGGACTGCAGTGAGGGCAGAGTCTCGTGGTTCATGTAGTGAGCACGGGAAATAAGTCTCTTTGCTCTGTCAGGGGGCTGTGCAGTTGTGCTGTACTATGGAAAACTCAATATTCAGACCTTTCCACCTCAAACACGCTGCCAGAGTGAAGTCACAGGGAACTAGCCCTCTTAGCCCTCCACTGAACACACACCAGTTTATTGTTGTCTGTCTTATTTCAGGGTCCCAAAAATGTGTTGCAGCCAGAATTCTAGCTGCAAGTCAGTCAGACTCTGACAGGACTGTCCTTGCATTCATGTGAGGGAACTGCAGAACCCCTTGAGGTCCTCTTCTATCTGTTGACACTGACTGATGTGGAATGTAATATTCACGTCTGAGCAAAAATGAAGTCTGGAGAGGTCCTACTCAGGACTCCATTCCCAAAAAAAAAAGGTATATGTCCAGCACCTGTAGCAAGGTACATATACTGACCACACCATCAAAGCTTGTTTCCAATAAAAACTCAAAGAAGCAGCAATCTTTGCAATGCAACCTGTGTCATACAGCACAGTGTGGGGGCATGGTTTATTTCTAGAAATATCTCTTACAGTCTTCATAGATGGGCTTATCACATAGCAAACATATTTTACAGCAATATTTTTAAAAAAATCATAACAAAACAAAATAGAGATAAAACAGAAATCATTACAAGGAGAAAAAGAAAAAAAAAAAAAGAAAAGAAAAAAAAAGAAAGAAGGAAAGGTTCTATGTTGCCAGAAAACAAAAGACTCCTTTGCATTATCATCATGACTGATGCAATGAGGAAAACATCAACACAATGTAATGAAAAAATATGAATGAAAGTAAAATAATGACAGAATAAAGTAAGTAAAAGATGGTGTTATGATAAAAGAGGAGTTATTTAGATAAGTCTACAGATATGTCAAGTCAATTTACTATATCAAGAGACAAAACCTATTTAGTCAAATAAAAATCAAGAGGAACTGTACAGTGCATATTTCCCTTTAATGAGAGAGGACAGAATGTGTGCAAACTGAGTGATGTGGTAGCTTGAGGAATCAGGCTCAAAATCCATAGAGATGTGAATGTATACATGAACAAGCACTTAACACAACAATTTTTTGCCAGGCTTTCATTGAAATTACATTATTTTAGAGAATGTTTCTATTTCAATCATCCAAAATTCTTCAACAAAAATACACCTTCAGATATTTAAGATATTAAGATATACCTCATAAAAGGTATCCTTAAAGCATTAATGCCCACTGCCTGAAATTACAGTCAGCTGATACTAGGAACAAATTCACTGCATTTGTATTTATTAATTTCAAGCAAAGAGATTTTCAAGCACAGTTGCACCAGTTTAACAGTGAAAAACTCAAGGATTCTCATCCCCCTGCTAGGCTTCAACTCTTAAGCACCCATACACTAATTAATGTAGCAACTCATCCCTGAACTCTAGAAAATACCATATGAAGTCACACCTGTTTGCAGGAGTGAATTATAAAATGACAGAAGATAACAAAGTCAGTGGCACTCTTCATACCTTTCAAATTCTCTCTCACAATCAGGGTGCAAGTCTTATAAAACAGTTGTTTTCCTCCAGAAAAAAAAAAAAAAAAAAAAGTAATAAAAAAATCTGTTTTTTACAAAAATGTAGTGAGTTGCTCTGTTTTTCCATATTCCAAAATTGCCATATGGTTTTGAAATTGATTTCTAAATCTGTTTCTTCCCATGTCTTTCTAACAAGGTCTATCCTAAGAACTACAACAGCACGAAACTTAAAAAATATGAAGGATCAAGTATTGCCAAGCCATTCAATGTTGCAGTTTTGATGGCATTAACAGGGCTCATTGGCCCTGACCATCTTCATCCAGGATCCCTACCCTGCCCAGCTCCCAGGACACAACCTCAGCCCCCTGTGGCCATCAGCCCCTGCCCAGTGATGCTGGGGACAGTCTCAATTTCTCCAAAGCCATTCCCTGCTAGACCTTGGCACACCCCTTCCCAGAGAGGTGCCCCATGTCTGGGGCTGAGGATGCCCCAGTACCCCAGGCCTCCCCACTCCTGGCTAGAGTGGTGGGCCAGGAACAGGCTGAGGACACCCCTCAGCTTCAGATGCCCTGGCACTTAAGAGTCACCAGCCCCTGCTGCACCCTGACATTCATAAACAATTAAACAGACAACTTCTTCAATCTACTGAGATAGCTATGACACTATTTATCTACTTAGAATCGGTGAGTGGCTTAATAGTCCCGTGTCCAATTCTCTTAAAAGCCAACTGCAGTGCATGAACAGTGACATTATCCCGTCAGATGCTGTATCTCAAATCTCTGTCACTGCGAGTATTTCAAATGTGAGAAAGATTAAGGCAGAGTAACATGAGAAGGAAGGCTATTCAATTACAATGGTAGTTAATCTTTATATGTATTCTGTTAAACTGTATAGTTGGTTTTTTGCTTATTTAAAAGGTTTTCTGGCTCACTCTGCAGGGTAGGCAGCTATACAAGGCAGACTGTTTCTACAGTCCTCTAAAATCAGGCTACCAAAAATAAATGTGTTAATTATGCTCTGAAGGTTCTGCTACACTACAATGAAATGATAAAGAAGAGAAAAATTAAAACAGGCCCATACGGCACAGACTTCCAGAACTGTGAGAGAAATCTGGTCTTAAAGAGGATTACACCCAAACAAAAAATATTTAGATTCCTTATTTCAAGTTGCATAAACCCAGATATGTTTTATATGGCTTTAGAATGTTTCTAATTTGTCACTACAAAGTTATGTGAAGATTTATAAAGACCTTATAATTAATATTAGCATCACCCCTATTATATGCTGAGGTTCTGTGCTCTAAGTAGTAAAGATGCTACACACCACCTTTTTTTCAGTAAGTAGTAGGATCAATAAGATGCATCTTAAACAGCAAGTTTTATGTGGCATCTTATTGAAACAATGAATCCCAAATGTTCCTTTTCTCTCATTTTATGGATAGTGTATTGACAAGATAAGCAGCAGAATGTACTGGAGTTTTTGAAGAGCAGTGAAGAGATAAAAGAGGACACAGAATTCAGAAAAAACTGCTTCCAAACACTCTGCCACTCCCTATCACAACTTAGTGGGAAGGGTTATCCTCCCATCTCAGTTTTTAAAACAAGTCAAATAGTCTGGAGGACACCAAGCTCCATCAGGATACTTGACTTGGCGCCACAGTAGAACCTAGCAGTTAAAACAACACAAAATTCCTTACGGCTCTCTTGAAGCCACCTTTAGATCCAACCAATGACAGGAGCATAGAACAGGCAAAGAGAAAGCATTCACCTTAGAGTGGTATTAGAGCAATACCACACTATTACAACTGGTTGTTTGGTTGGTTTTGGGGGGGGAGTCTCTCTGTTGTCAGAATAAGTGCTTCTCCTTCATAAATCACTCTTTGCTTCAGAAAAAAATATGCAGTTGTACAAAAAATGCCAATCTGAATGCTGTCTTCTTCCTCTTCAGTTGAAATCTGCATCACAGACATCAGCCATGCATCCTTAGAGCTTTATGTCAAGACAAATCCTGGAAAAAAATATGTTCCCACCCTAGAATCCCACTAAGCAATTCTCATGAGTCTGACACAAGAGGATGCTCATTCATCTAAGAAAGGGCAGAGCTAGGATCCTAGCTCAATGCCACTGAAAAGAAACCTTTTCACTGAGACAAATATCAGCTTCCACAGCCATGAAAGCCCACAAAACTTTCCACAAGCAAGTGCCACAAAGGCTTTGGGGTTTGCCTATACTGTGTTTTCCATTTAACAGAACAGCTCAGCTGCAATGAATTTCAATGAAATAGCTAAGAGTCTTCCAGTCTTTTGTTATTAAAAGATAAAAAGCACACATAATTCAGACTAGATTACTTAGACTAGATATTAGAAAGAATTTATTTACCGAAAGAGTGGTTGGACACTGGAACAGGCTGCCCAGGGAGGTGGTGGAGTCACCGTCCCTGGAAGTGTTTTAAAGAAATATAGATGTAGTGCTTAGTGACATGATTTAAGCACTGAACGGGTAGATTTAGGTTATGGTTGGACTTGATGATCTTCAAGGTCTTTTCCAACCAGGATGATTCTGGGATTCTGTAAAAAAAAAAAAAAAAAAAAAAAAATCACTTCAGTACAGTTATCTGCAATGGTTGCACACTTCTGTCTGTATACAAACATGTTATTAATAACCTAAATCACATTTGAATACCTTCCATCAGATGTAGAAAGCTGAAAGTTTCTTCCATTAATGCCTTTCATTAGGCCTTTTAAATTTTCCCTCTTTGGAACAAGACCAGCAGAGGCAATCCTCTCAATCCTGTGTGGCCATTCAGCCTTCTTGTGGGGGCAGTGTCACAGTTGTGAGACCCTGCTGGCAGTGGGCCTGCCCAAGCAAACAGCTTGCTCAGCCATAGTATATTGTAACATTGCAAACAGTTACTAAGAAAAAACAAGCTTTACAAGTCAGAGACTATGTTTAAAAATTAGCAGTAATTAACCTGAATGAAGAACAACATTTATTTTCCACAGACCTAATATTTACAGCATCCACTGTAGTAAGTGCTAGGAGCATCTCTTTAGTAGTCTACTCTTAACATGCTTCTTTTCCCATTACACATAAAGTTTCACCATAGTTGCTACCCTAAGAGAGCAAAATCTAAAGGATAGAAATCTGATTTTTCTGGTGAGTAAACAACAGCATAACAGTGACAACAGTTTGAGGCACACAACCGCTGAATAGTTAGATCAGACTTTTGTACAACTAGAATAAGCTGAAAAACTATCTAGCCTACAACCATCACATTCATTCGGGAAACTCATTAATCTTAGTTCTGAATTTTCTCAGGAGCAATGTCTACAGACCTTTGATAAAAACAGTCAGACTTGGCAAACAAGTGAATTCGCTTGAGTCATGACAGAATTTCACACCCTACCCTTTGGCAGACCTAGTCCTACAATTTCAGCCAAGCTCATGAGTCTGATGGGAATACATCATCTTTGTCTCCACTTTCTAAAGTATGTTCTTTCAAAAGACTCATCATGTCATTGTTACCCCTAATCCCATTCTTCTGTAGTATTGGTTAGTCCACTTCAAATCAGCCAAACCATCCTCATCTCCCAAATATCTGTACCCCAACTGTTACATGTGCTGTATCTAATTATTTGTTCTAAGTCACCAAGTCATTGAAATACTGAAAGGCACTGAGCTCTGAAACCAAAGGTCACGACTTTTAGCATATTCCTGGTACTCCAAAGTATACACACATTATTAAGTCTGTTAACTTCATTACTTCTAGATTCTTATTCCACTGCTCTGCACAACACCAAGGGCTTCCCTGAGATGACCAAGCCTGATGCTTGACCACTCCAATGGCAAGTGAAAGATATCAAGGAAGATCTGCTGAAGTGGGCCAGTATTCAGTATTGGGATTAAAAAAAACACAACTGTGTTCAGAAATAGCTGACTGATGGAAGCAGGACAAACAAGTCTTAAGTCTTACAGTGGCAGTGTGAAGGTCGAAAAGAAGACCGTGTGGCTATCCCATGATTACACTCTTCGATTTGTTCACGGTCTTCGAAGACACAGAACAATAACACTGTCAAGTATTTCTTTCCCCCAGTTCAGAAATGTACTAAGTTTTGGGTTTTAATGGTTACATACGGTGAAGAATAACCTGTTTGTACAACTGCTATGGCTTAATTTGTCAAAATATCTGTATAGCTAAAACATACGAGTTTTAATATCACTATATGTAAAAAAGATCACTTTGCAAGCTTTTCCTTCAGTTCATACCAATCACACAAAGATGTTTAACAGGTGCATAACAAAAAAAAAAAAAGCACTCATTTCACCTCTTCATTCTTTCTTTCACTTTAATATGTACAATATATATTACAAATTATTTCATCTTACTCTTAGCCACTTCATACAAATGAATTTCTTCACTCAGAGCAATGATTTATTAAAAGCAACTATTAACCACTCTTTCTGGCTGTATGAGGCATCTCTAGATACATTCTAGAGCATTTGTAAGATAAGCAACATGTCATAACAGGTTGAGTAACAGTTACAGGCTCAGAAGCAGTGTCTTGTCTGCTCAATTGCATGCAAGTCACAGTAAGTACTACAGCCTTCTCTACTTGATCCAGGCTGAGACATTTCTAATGTTTTCAAACATATTTTCCCTGATGAAAAAAAGATGAATGCTAATAGTAATTCTACTATCCCACTGAACTTTAAGAGAACTGTGCAGTACTTTAGAAAAGTGTATTTCTTGAACTCAAAGGGAGTTACTTTCTACAGCTGTGATGATAGTATGAATATAGAAGAAAACCCAGCAGGCCTCATACAGCTATTTATAGTGTTGGGATTTACCCTAATGTCCCAGCTTCAGTTACTGAATTCAAATTTTAAATGTTTTAGTGCAGAAATTGCCTTTCTTTTTACTCTACCATTCTATTTCCCTGACTAACAAAGTCATTGCAAACAACATATTAATTAAAAACTTTATGTTTAATAACATCTGCTTGTCCCGATGACCTAAAATCCCTGGATTCTTTTAAAAATGTTTATGTATAGGCTGGCTGCTGATCTGTAAGTACTGCAGCAAGCCTTCCACCTGCTGGACAAAAGGCAGCACTGAGCTTCCTCCACAGGAAACAGATGCAACAAATATCTGAGTGCTACACAATGCCCAAAAAAACCCCAAACAAACCAAAACAACAACAAAAAAAAACCACCCAAAAAAAAGACAACATCAAGGTTCCCTTGTTCTTGTCTCAGTGCATTAAGTAAATAAATAAAAGTGTAAATGCAGCCATCTGATTAAAAGTATACGAAGGGGTCAAGCATTTTTTGCCAAGAAGGACCTGTTCAGCTCTCCTGATATTCCTCTTTTAATAAACTTTTCCTACAAGATCTTCTGTTTGTGCTTTTATGAAGGACTTGCATTACTTGCCAGATCTGCCCAGAGAGAGAACTTTGCATGTTGCTGAATTTGTAACTCAAGAAGATGTGAAAAAGCCATCCAGGAGTGCACAGCTCTGTACCAAGCTACAGCTGTTGCCTACTGTTCCAAACAAACAGGAACATGATCTTTACTAAAGTTCACTTAGTTATTTCAAAGCTCAGCTAGAAGTTTATTAAGTAGCTTCCTTTGAGACTCCCAGCAGCATTCTTCCCTGAGGTATTGCCTAAGTCTTGAGCGAGTCAAGGATGCAAACAGAGGCTGCAGGTCTCCTTTGGTGTTATCCACTCTCCTCTAAAACCTACACAGCATTAAGAGGGGGAAGGTTGTGAAATTGCAACTGAAGATAGGAAAATATGGGTTACAAAATCTTGTGGAGGTGTTCAGAGATCTTAAATGGGATTAGCAGGCTTTGCCAATGATGAGAGGTAAATCATAGCATGGGCTTTGTAGTTTCTAGATCTCGATAACAAAAGTTTGATAATTTTTAGCACAGAAAAATTATACTCATTACACTGCCCTTGGTGATAACAAAAACAAACAGGGCTCAGAGTTACAAAATTTATTTTCAGAAATTTAAGACCAAACCAAAGGTATGGATGCAGCTGGCTGGAGATCTCAGATTTTATGTTGCCACAAAACAGTCATCTGCATATATATGTACACATGAGCTTGCACATGTATTAGCATATACGCATGTATGTATTAGCTACATTAAAGGTTCAGCTTCACAAAGCTAAACATAGTTTAGTGAAACTAGTTTTAAGAAAAAAAAAATTAAGAGTAATAATTTGGAAATGAGCCAGTTACTCAAGATTTTTTTACATAGAAGAAAATAATAAAACTGAGCAATAAAAGAACTGTGGTAAGAAAAGATTGATAATTATTTTTAAGTAAACTAAGCATAAAGGCAATGTAATGGTATTACAATAACTCCACGGTATTAATGTGGACACAGCAGAATAGTTCACTATGAGTAGTTCATGACTAATACTTCACTAACCTGTTCTACGCATGGATAATAAAATGAAGTCACACCACAAGGCTGTTGAAATTCTATTTTATGTCAGTAGTAACAAAGGATGCTTCCGTAAAATGCTTATTAAAGTTGCATATTTTTTCACCAACGGGTTGGGACCATGAGTTAGAAAACAAATGGCAACTTGTGGAACTCAGAGGAATGCTTCACAATTTTCAGTTCAGAGAATGTCACAAAATATTCAGAACTCTGAAAGAAAGCCAGTCTATGTCATTATTAACAAATATAATTGGGATTACCTTCAATACCACAGGGCCTGCCAACCTCTTAAAAGTCCTGGATAAAATAAAACAGTGCCTGCAGCAGGACTTTGTCAATAAAAATGCTAAAATTGTAATTACATGCTAATTTATGTGCATTTACATCAAATCATGGCAACTGGCTTGATAAATGTTTTGATGGCATTACAAGTTCAACTGATACTAGCAAATAGTATCAGTGCAACATATCCAGATCATCAAATGAAGGCATTTTCCTACCTGCTCCACCCATACTCCACACGAGCCAGGCTGGCTGTGTCATTCCCATCTGAAAGCAGTGGCACATGCTTATAAGCAGGATACTGCTCAGCGCTGGACTAACATAGCCACACAGTATCTGGCCATAAGCCGTGTTTTTAATGGGATTCCATAGGATCAGCTCTTATTTCCTCCAACTTAACACTTCTGCAAGAAAACGAAGTCACTGCAGAAGATGTGAGGGGTTGGAAAAAGGCAAATAACAAGAAGGGTAGAGTTCACTGATACAGAGCAATCAAGATCACATGGTAGCATGGATGCAAGCAATCCAAATGCGTTTTAAGATAAGCAAATGTAAAGTCATGCATAGGAACAAAGACAAAGGCTCATGCCCTGAAACCCTGAAAAGGATCATCATATGGGCATGGACTTTCAGAGAATTCTGTGCCCAGAGGGGCTACTGTAATTCTAGAATGCTTAAAAAGAAGAATATGAATCTGGAACAGAAATAGGAGCACTGAATTTCCATTATCTCTGTGCTTGGCAGTGCTGCATCTTCTTTTAGAAAGGCATAACCTGTTTTCAGGTTAATACATGGAAAATAACATTCATCAGCTACAATGACATCAAAGATGGGTACAGGAACCATCCAAAGGTTTGACAGTGCAGGATTCCACAGACTCAATCTTTTCAGCTTAACAGAGAAAATCTCAAGCAATGATTTGATCACATTCTTTAAGCACCCGGATGGCAAACACTCGCACTACAACATTTTTCAGGCTAGGAGCAAAGACAGAGCAAGGCACAATTGCTGCAAGTCAAAGACAAAATTTCGGAAGAGACAGAACATTAATGTAAATAATGACTGTACTTACCATTTTTCCCCAATATTGAATAGCAAAAATCTAAGATTGTAAACTTATTTTGAATATTAAATATAAACAAAAATGGGCATGCTTACATAAAACAGTAACACCTTGTCTTATGTATTATTCAGTTCTGTGTTAGTATAATTTTTACTACAGGGCAGTTTTAAAATTACTATTAGATTGAGAGTACCACATTGCATTATATTTAATTAACAATTACATAACATTGCAAATGCTTAGATAAGGTCTTTGTCAAGGTGTGGTTCAAGTTTTCACCAAAGACTACCAACAATGTCAGAGAGTTGATCGTTTTTGCTTAGATTCAACTATATATGAGATCTGGAAAATAATACCTTCAAAAGATACATTTCAACAAATGAAGCGAAATATCCTTAGAATAAAATTTTCAGGAAAGCTTAGATAAAGGTTTTGCTGTACAACTCCTGGAGAAAACATACTGGGAAGATAATGAGAAGTCCAAGGAGATAAACATCCTGATTTACACACCTCAGGTAGCTAAAACTGTCAGTATTTCATTTGCAGAAAGAAAATTAAATATATAAAATATTTTATGTCTCTCCCTGTATCAACACATGTGCACCGAATGCATTAAAATGCTATTTACTGGTGATGATTTGCATCACTTTGTAAATTCTAAATTAAAGCCAAAACAAAAAGGTTAAAATTAAAATATCATTCCTGTCCTCAAAGATCAATTGTTTGGCCTTTTTTAAACTTCCTGTTTTGCTATATAGGAACTCTTCTTTATCACACTAGATTCACGGAACATGCTATTATTGTTTTGCTTTGCTTTACTCCCCATCAGCAAAAACCTGCTGCACCTGAACAAGACACTAAACCCCTTTTCCATGCATGTTTTCTCACAGAATAACCTGACATCAGTAGATTGTTTGCTTTTAACCCTGACACCCCACCCCCCCGACCTATTTTTGAACTGAATTTTATTTTAGGATGTCCTGACTCTGATACTAAATTGGAAACCCTGGTGTGAATTTTATAGAACATGTTTCCTTTTATAGAGGATGTTCACAGCTAATCTGTCATCTACGGGGCAGACAGAGGCCAGCAGGCTAGGAAACCCAGGCAGGTGGCCTAGCAGAAGCCTGAAACTTAAACTTCTTTGTCATTTTGTGCTAAATTAAATTGCAGGGAATCTGAGCATTTTCTCACTATACCTTTATTTATTAACACTATAAAAAAGCCAGCCCTGTAACATAGGCCAACTGACCAGAAAAACTTTCTTTCAGAAAAGTTCTTCCCCCCAGATAAAGATGGGCAGCAAATTCCCCGTTTCCCACAGATGGTTTCCCAAGAAGTTACACCAGGAAATGAAGAAACCAGGTTGGTTTATACAGGCTCCCCTCACCCCCACCCCACCAGCCCTGCAAACATCCACTTGTGCTTATAAAAAAGTCAGCAAGTGACACCAATACCTCCTCATTCTATTATTACTAATAACATAATTTAATGAAGTTATTATTCTCCTAAGTATCACTTTTTCATCATTAAGAACAGGTCAGCTATGAGTTTTGTACATTGCCATCTGAGGCAATGTAAATGCAGTTACATGGCAGTATTGTCACCAAAGCAGCCACAACTGGAAGGTCTTTAACTCCTCCTCCTCCACAGCACATCAGCCATCTCCAGAAGATACACCATATGTAGCACCACACTCCTTATATTCCAATAAGAGAAAGTGATTCTGAAAACAAAGCATAGTTTGTCCTTGCTCAGACAAGATAGTGTGGAGATAAGGGACCTCAGTCTGCAGGAACTGTCTTGAGTCGAGAGCAGCAGCAGAGAGAAATGGGTCCACATGGAGCTATTGTGCTAAGATTGTACCCAACTCCCTGAGCTAGTTCATTAAGGCAGTAACCAGGTTTCCCCACAACCCATCAGAACAGTATGGAACACCTACATATCCTCCAACAGCACCTTTGCTCCTGTTTCACATCAGCCTTCCATTATATTGAAGGACTTTACTTGGGTGCCCAGTTTGACTTTGAAGGCATCAGTTAACAAGTCTCCAGAGAAAAATACCTCCTGAAGGCTGTGCTTTACAGACAAGCAGCACTCTTCACCTTACTTAACAACTGTGCTGAACTCAAACCTAAAGGAAGAAATGCTGCTAAAGATACAACTCAGAGTAGTTAACTTAACTGAAAAATTACCCATTTTGAACACACTAATACTGTTTTCTACTGATACCATAGAATCATAGAATCATAGAATCCTAGGGGTTGGAAGGGACCTCGAAAGATCATCTAGTCCAACCCCCCTGCCAGAGCAGGGTCACCTAGAGTACATCACGCAGGAAGGCATCCAGGCGGGTTTTGAATGTCTCCAGCGAAGGAGACTCCACAACCTCTCTGGGCAGCCTGTTCCAGTGCTCTGTCACTCTTACAGTAAAAAAATTTTTCCTGATATTCCTCTTAAACCTCCTATGCTCCAACTTGTATCCATTACTCCTTGTCCTATCACTGGTCTTCACTGAAAAAAGCTTAACTCCATCGTCTTGACACTCACCCTTTACATATTTGTAAACATTGATGAGGTCCCCCCTCAGTCTCCTTTTCTCCAAACTAAAGAGACCCAGCTCCCTCAGCCTTTCCTCACAAGGGAGATGTTCCACTCCCTTAATCATCTTTGTGGCTCTGCGCTGGACTCTTTCAAGCACTTCCCTGTCCTTCTTGAACTGAGGGGCCCAGAACTGGACACAATATTCCAGATGTGGCCTCACCAATGCAGAATAGAGAGGGAGGAGAACCTCTCTTGACCGACTAACCACACCCTTTCTAATGTACCCCAGGATGCCATTGGCCTTCTTAGCCACAAGGGCACACTGCTGACTCATGGTCATCCTCCTGTCTACCATGACCCCCAGGTGCCTTTCTCCTACACTGCTCTCCAGCAGGTCAGCCCCCAACCTGTACTGGTGCATGGCGTTTTTCTTCCCCAAATGCAAAACTCTACACTTGCTCTTGTTAAACTTCATCAGGTTTTTCCCCGCCCAAGTCTCCAGCCTGTCTAAGTCTCTCTGAATGGCAGCACAGCCTTCTGGTGTGTCAGCCACTCCTCCCAGCTTGGTGTCATCAGCAAACTTGCTGAGGGTACATTCTGTGCCCTCATCCAGGTCATTGATGAAGATATTGAACAACACCGGTCCCAGTACCGACCCCTGAGGGACTCCACTAGTCACAGGCCTCCAACTAGATTCTGTCCCATTGACTACAACTCTCTGACTTCTTCCTTTCAACCAGTTCTTGATCCACCTCACTGCCTGATCATCAAACCCGTACTTGATCAACTTATCTACAAGGATGCTGTGGGAGACGGTGTCAAATGCTTTACTGAAATCAAGATAGACCACATCTACCGCTCTACCATCATCTATCCACCTAGTAATTTCCTCATAGAAGGCTATGAGGTTAGTCAAACATGACTTACCCTTGGTAAAACCATGTTGACTGCTCTTGATGACCCCCATCTCCTTGATATGTCTAGAGATAGTGCCAAGGACAAGTTGTTCCATTACCTTTCCAGGGATGGAGGTGAGGCTGACCGGTCTATAGTTACCCGGGTCCTCCTTCTTGCCCTTCTTGTAGACTGGAGTGACGTTTGCTATCCTCCAGTCCTCAGGCACCTCTCCAGTTACCCATGACTTACCGAAGATGATGGAGAGTGGACTAGCAATGACCTCCGCCAGCTCCCTCAGCACCCTTGGATGCATTTCATCCGGACTCATCGATTTATGGATGTCCAGATTATGCAACTGATCCCTAACCCAATCCTCATCTACTATGTCCTCACCTATCTTGACTACTTCTGGGGTTATATGAATCTGGGGCTCATGGGAAAAGCCTGCAGGAGTAAAGACAGAGGCAAAGAAGGCATTCAGCACCTCTGCCTTCTTCATATCCTCTGTCACCAGGGCACCCACCTCATTCAGCAGTGGGCCTATATTGCCTCTGGTATTAGCTTTGTTGGCTATGTATTTGAAAAAGCCCTTTCTACTGTCCTTAACCTGACTTGCAAGGTTAAGTTCCAAGGAGGCCTTAGCTTTCCTAGTTGCCTCCCTACATTCCCTGACAACATTCCTATATTCCTCCCAAGTGATCAGTCCCTCCTTCCATGATCTGTAGATTTTCCTCTTCCACTTGAGTTTCCCCAGCAGTTCCTTTTTTAACCACGCTGGTCTCCTAGCTCCCTTACTAGATTTTCTACCCATTGGGACACACTGATGCTGTGCTTGCAAGAAGTGGTCCTTGAATATTGTCCAGCTATCTTGAGCCCCTTTACCTTCTAGCACTCTGTCCCATGGGACTTCCCTTAACAATTGGTTGAGGAGGCCGAAGTTTGCTCTGTAGAAGTCCAGGGTTCTGGTCCTGCTGGAAATTCTGTTCCTCCCACACAGGATCCTGAACTCCACCATCTCATGGTCGCTGCAGCCAAGGTTGCCATTGACCACCACTGCTTCAACAAGGCCCTCCTTGTTGGTGAGCACAAGATCCAGCAGCGCTCCTCTTCTAGTCGGCTCATCCACCATTTGCATTAAGAAGTTGTCATCAATGCATTGGAGGAACCTCCTAGACTGTGAAAGGCTGGCTGTATAAGTCTTCCAGCAGATATCGGGATAGTTAAAATCTCCCATGAGGACCAAGGACTGCAGTTGTGAGGCTGCTTTCAGCTGCCTGTAGAAAGCCTCATCAACTTCCTCATCTTGATCAGGAGGTCTGTAGTAGACCCCCACAACTGTGTCACCCATACTACCCTGTCCTTTAATTCTTACCCACAGAATTTCAACTCGCCCCTCATCAGCCCCTGTACAAAACTCAATACATTCTAGTTGCTCTCTCACATAAAGAGCAACTCCACCACCTCGCTTCCCCACCCTATCTTTCCTAAAAAGCACATAGCCATCCATGGCCACATTCCAGTCGTGTGAGCTGTCCCACCATGTCTCTGTTATTGCTACCAGATCATAACCCTTAGACCGCACACAGACCTCTAACTCTTCCTGTTTATTCCCCATGCTGCGTGCATTGGTGTACAGGCATTTCAGGAAGCAAGTAGAGCACATCGGTGGGACTAAATCCTCCTTAGCCCATCCTCCTACAGGCCCTGGTATGTTCCTCTTGGGCTTGTCCCTAACAGACCCAGTTTTCTCCCCTTCCCCCTTCACATCTAGTTTAAAGCTCTCTCAATGAGCCCTGCTAAGTCCTGCCCCAAAAGCCTTTTCCCCCTCTGGGACAGGCGCATCCCACCTGCCACCATCAGGCCAGGTGTCTCATAGAGCAGCCCATGATCAAAAAAGCCAAAGCCCTGCCTTTGGCACCAGTCTCTTAGCCATTCATTCATCATTAAACTCTTCCTGCTTATCTCTCCATCCATTCTTGCAGGAGGTATGGAGGCAAACACGACTTGTGCTCCAGACCCCCTAACTAGCCGTCCCAGGGCCCTGAAGTCTCTCTTCATTGCCCTTACATTTCTTGTAGTAATTTCGTCACTGCCAACCTGAAAAATCAGCAGTGGGTAGTAATCAGATGGATTTACCATACTAGAGAGTTTCCTTTTAACATCTCTAATGCGAGCCCCAGGGAGGCAGCAGACCTCCCTGTGGGATGGGTCAGGTCTACAGATGGGCCCTTCTGTTCCCCTCAGAAGGGAGTCACCCACCACAATTACCCTCCTTTCCTTCTTAGTTGAAGAAGTCCTAAGTCGTGGAGCTGAGTGACAAGTCATAGGCGGTTCACTAGACAAATCTGTCACTCCAGCTTCATTTTCCTTTCCCTGAAGTTCCAAGACTCGTACCTATTCTTCAAGGGCAATTCGGAGGATGGACGGAGTTGGGAGGGTTTTTTCTTGCCTCTCCGAGGACGGACCTCCCTCCATTCCTCCATGTTCCTAAAGTTCTCTCCTTCTGCCTGAGAACAGGAGGGGAGGGGATCCATCACTTGTTCTAGCATCTCTTCCTCCTGCCCATATTAAAGGCAGACAGCAATCTAGTATTTGGGGAAGGGGCTTGCAAAGCATAAAAAGAAAATACAAATGTCTGTGTTTATGCGTATGTCTGCAAATGGGATAGAAGCATCTGTGTCAGTAAAAGTAATTGCCACTACACAAAATTACTGTTCAGCTGCATCACACGTGTTTCCATTTATTATCTACAATATATAAACTATTTTACTAAAAACGATGCACACTGTAGACAAAGCACTGAAAAAGAAGATAATATGTACATTTTAGGAAGATTCCTGGGTTTCTGTTATTGGCTATTTCTGTCTTCTCAGACACGTAGAATAAACACAGTTATACTGACTTCAGCTTTTTTATGGTTTTTAGCCCACAGTCCCAAAATCTGCCCAAATCTGCACCTATAGAGAAAAGATATCATATTAAAAAATGTATTCCCTGCATTTTTCTACACTACCCCACCTGTTGGCAGTTTCTCATTGGAGTATCTTTTCTTTTTAGAAGGATTATATTATTTAACTTTTCATTTTAGACTTCTGCTAACAACATCAAATGAAATATTTTGTCTACCTAAAAAATGCTGCAGCATTCTGAAAATACATCTTCTTAGAGTTTTCAAGATAAAGTTAATTTCTGCTTTTAACTTGGGGGTTTCTGAATACAAGAATAAGATGTCTGGCAGAGATGAAAGACAAAATTTATGAACTTCAGAATCATGATCCCTAATCCATAAATGCTGAACTAATAGGCTTTTTGACTGTCCCTCCTCTCAGTGGCCCAATACTAATTTTCTGCACAAATTTCCTCATTTCTTCTTTAAGGTAAAAGTAACAGTTCTACTAATTAAAAGGTTATGCAGAAATTCTAGATGGCATCCTGTTTTATATGTTATGTATTTCCCTTGAACCACATTTTTAAACCAGTTAAACATAATTTGTCAGCAATTACACCCTTATTTTGGATTAGTGCGTCCTTTGTTAATTAAAATAGTCCTCTAATACAATCTTGCCAAGTATTTTAGCTCTGGAGCTTGTGAGCCCCTAAGCTATCATCAACTCCACAAGTTTCTTAATTTACACCTGCTGAGATAGGATCAGCAGATGTGGGTTTGTCTAAATGAAAATTTCTGTTTGGATTACAGACTGAAGCTGCCTACCCAAGGGCCTACACACCAGGATAAACAGCCACCATAGGTGGCCACTCTCCAAATGAAAAACATTACAGAAAGTTGTCTGTACAGATAAAAGGAAATAAATTAAGGCATACTAGAAGACAAGCAATTGCATTTACCGTGTTTCAAACAATACAAAACTAATTTTGTTAAATTCAGAGTGACACTCCTGTAAGCACTGTAAGGCTCTTTAAAGATAAGGTATTCTACTGCTGTGTGTGTGTGCCTTGTAAAAACAGTTATGCACAGACCAAATGTTTCAAAACTGACTAGCAGTTGTTAGCTTATTTGTACCAATTTGATGCCCTACCTTCAGAAGACCAAATGTTAAATTTTGAGAAAAATCAGAGAAAATAATTTCCACACATACACTGCATAAATAAAGCAAAGAGTATTTAAAAACTAATAGAAACTTTATTTTCAGGTTTCTTATTGATAAGCTTTAACTTAAAGATTAGTTTTCAGTGAATCTTACTACTTAGAGAATCAAGAAGTCTATCACCTGTTACTTAGTAAAATTTAATTTCCAGAAAATATACTAATGGTGTTTAAAAAAAAACAAAAAACAATCACTTTAAAAAAATAAAAAATAGCTTTGTTTACTAAATGAAAGGAGTCAAGCATCATAAAGTCAGGTTTCCAGTGAAAGAAATCTGCATTAAGTACAACTTTATATTATCAACTTTTCTGTAAATGCACTTATGATGAAAACATCTACATGAATCCAGTTTAAAATGTTAAGATTACTCTTAAGAAAATGTATTCCTGACTCACACTGCCTCCACATTTAAATGTTCCTTTGCAACTGGCTCTGCCAGATACTTGATTATATTGTTGCTTTTCCTAATATGAATCAACTACCATGTTTGATTTAGAGATTTGCTCCCTACTGCAATGTATTTAAGTAAAGCTGGGAACTAGGAACATAACATGATAAGGTTAAAATCAACAATTACAAAGCTTTTAGTTGTGAAAACAACCAGTAAATCTTGAGGCAAGCCAATAACATTTTCTTCTATTTCCTCACCAATTAAGTGAGATCCTCTTTCCTAGTCTGAGGTGCATGTAGGTTATCAGGAGTGTGTGTGTTTTTAGGATTAGCCGTGTTCATGGCAATACAATCACCTTGAGGAACAAGGAAGAGTCTGTACAGTCCAAGTCCGGTTTTGCCATGTTCAGTTTCTCATGTCACTAAATAGCACACAGCTATTAGATTTCCACTGACTGCTGCCTGAACATTCACCTACAGCAATAATTATGATTCATGGCTAGAGTGTATCAGACAAGGTCAGTGCCTCTGGCTCCAATATATACTAAATTGAATTACTTACCATAAATCATCTCTGTTTCTCAATCTATTCACTAGGCATGACTATGGAAAAATTCACAGATACATGGGGTAGAGTCAAGCAAAACACCTACAATGGGAAGGCTTTATCAGCAGTGGAAAACAGTTCTAGGACCATCATATTTTTCTCCGCAATTCACTAACTATTTTTCTTTATAAAGAGCTGTTACTGCAGTGGTTTTATAACCACAAGAATTAGTGTGACTAGGGAAGAGATTGTTCCCCTGTAATCAGCACTGGTGAAGCCACACCTCAAATAGTGTTCAGTTCTGGGCCCCTCAATACAAGGACATTGAGGGGTTGGGGTGAGTCCAGAGAAGAGCAATGAAGCTGGTGAAGGGTCTTGTGAACAAGTCTTATGAGGAACAGCTGAGAAAACTGGGTTTTTTTTAGCCTGTAGCAAAGGAGGCTGAGGGGAGACCTTGTTGATCTCTAGAACTACCTGAAAGAAGGTTGTAGCAAGGGGGGGGGGGGGGGAGGGGCAGTAGATGATCCCAGATTTATGACCTCACATTTCAGAGATTGATGAGTTTGAGTACACTCTGAGGACAAGGTGTGGCCCTGAATCTATAAATCTTGACATTAATTAAAATAATATCATAAAAATATAAACAAAAATGAAAACTCTATTATGCTCTCTAGGCATATCAAGGATGAGTGGGTTATTAAGAGCAGTCAACATGGTTTTACCAAGGGAAAGTCATGTTTGACCAATCTTAGAGCCCTCTATGAGGAAGTAACTAGGTGGATAGATGGTGGTAGGACAGTAGATGTGGTTTATCTTGATTTCAGTAAAGCATTTGACACTGTCTCCCACAGCATCCTCGTGGATAAGCTGAGGAAGTGTGGTCTTGATGATCAGGTAGTGAGATGGACTGTGAACTGGTTGAAAGGAAGAAGTCAGAGAGTTGTGGTCAATCGGACAGAAGCTAGTTGGAGGTCTGTGACTAGTGGAGTCCCTCAGGGGTCGGTACTGGGACCAGTACTGTTCAGTAATTTCATCAATGACCTGGATGAGGAAACAGAGTGTGCCCTCAGCAAGTTTGCTGATGACACTAAACTGGGAGGAGTGGCTGACACACCAGAAGGCTGTGCTGCCATTCAGTGAGACCTAGACAAGCTGGAGAGTTGGATGGAGAGAAAATTGATGAAATTCAACAAGGGCAAGTGTAGAGTCTTGCACCTGGGGAAGAACAACCCCATGTACCAGCACAGGTTGGGGGCTGACCTGCTGGAGAGCACTGTAGGAGAAAGGGACCTGGGGGTCCTGGTGGACAGGAGGATGACCATGAGCCAGCAATGTGCCCTTGTAGCCAAGAAGGCCAATGGCATCCTGGGGTGCATTAGAAAGGGTGTGGTTAATAGGTCAAGAGAGGTTCTCCTCCCCCTCTATTCTGCCTTAGTGAGGCCGCATCTGGAGTATTGTGTCCAATTCTGGGCCCCTCAGTTCAAGAAGGACAGGGAACTGCTTGAAAGAGTCCAGCGCAGAGCCACAAAGATGATGAAGGGAGTGGAACATCTCCCTTGTGAAGAAAGGCTGAGAGAGCTGGGCCTCTTTAGCTTGGAGGAGACTGAGGGGCAACCTCATCAAAGTTTACAAATATGTTAAGGGCGAGTGTCAGAAGGACGGAGCCAGGCTTTTTTCAGTGATGTCTAACGATAGGACAAGAGGCAATGGGTGTAAACTGGAGAATAGGAGGTTCCATGTAAATACCAGAAAATCTTCTTTACTGTGAGAGTGACAGAGCACTCGAACAGGCTGCCCAGAGAGGTCGTGGAGTCTCCTTTGCTGGAGACTTTCAAAGCCTGCCTGGAAACGTTCCTGTGTGATGTGCTCTGGGTGATCCTGCTCTGTCAGGAGGGTCGGACTAGATGATCTTTTGATGTCCCTTCCAACCCCTAAGATTTTAAATTAAATTAAAAATTAAATGGAGTCTTATGTAATATATGTCACAGGAACTTGTGATGGTTATTCAGCAGCATGTGGTGAGATGTGAAATACTATGGGAATGATTTAATAAATAAATTTCCATTAAATTACACATTACCTCATGAATGACATGCTACATTCTCTACCACTGCCAAGGGGAGGTGCCTGCTCCTGTACAGGTGTTCTCAGGATTGGGAAGAGTGTGTGAGGTTACAGAAAGTTACTGATGGATGAAATATGGAAGATGTCTGAGGGGGCTGAGTACCTCGGGTTAATTTAGAAGAGGAAGTGAACAGGGATGTAGCTCCTGGGAGAGGCCATCAGATAAGAACTCCCCGTGGTGTTTAGGTGCTGTGCCTACTTCCATTTTTTCCTGCAGAGTCAGTTGCCTCACTGCTAGGATCCAACTCAAGAAATGAGAAAGCAGTTCTACTGTTGCACTTTGTTAACATATTTTGAGAACTTCATGCTGTTTTGTTGATAAAGGAAAATGCCAAAATATATGTTATCACAGTCTCTGAAATACTGTTTGTTCACTCCATATTTTATATAGTGAAAGCAATTGCTCACTCCTAGTACAATTCCATTTGCGCTGAAAACACTACTAAAGTGTTTTTTAATGGTACTTTGTTTAGTTAGGAGGAAATAAGATAAATCATTTTTCCTTGTGACCAAGGAAAACAGCTCATCACCATCCTTCCATTTGTGAGTAGAGATTGAGTTTTCAGTCTCTACTCACAAATCACGTTTTCAGATCTCTGTCCCCACCCCTACCTTATCTCTGTGTTTCTTCAAGTCTGGCATGCAAACATAGATGCAGCACTCACCTGAGGTCTCATAGCTAATTCTTACAGTGAAATAATTAACTTTTGGGTGTCACACACCTTCTTCGTCATGTTTGCCAAGATGATCTCTGCTTTTTTTCACAGCAGCTTCATTGACTCAGATCATTAGGAATGTGAGGAGAAAAGAAAGAGATTAAGGTAATGCATTTCATTTTATACTGCAGGGGACTAGGAATGTAACTTGCAGTCAGCTATCATATCACAGCTGAGATGCACTAACTCTCCACTAAGGAACAGCAATTTCTCAAAACTTTTGTGACTGAATCTCTCATAATCCCTTAGTATTCTATTAGATAAGTGGCTTGGTTCACGTGCCACTTCTGCCTTAAAATTCTTTCCCCTCTCTTCTTTAACAGCATTCATGAAGTAAGTTATTCTTTATCTTTGCACATTTATTAATTGTGCCCTTCTTCATTGAAGTCTTTCTTGTTGATCTCAGACTATTTATCCAAATTACCAGGATATTTTTAACTTCTAGTTTTATGCTTTATCACCTTTGCAGTCCTTCTCAGGTTGACAAAACCCAGAATTCTGTTAGACTCCTTATTAGAAATGCAAAATGAAAAAATGGGCCTGCATAAGGATTCGATCTAAAATCACTTCTAAACTTATAAGTGAAGGCACTGATAAGTATTCTCAACTGCGATTTAATCTGTAGCACATCTCAGTTTAAAAGAAAGTAATATATAACAACATTAAAAGTTCTACTATCATCAAGCTAAATCTACTGCTTATCCCTAAAAAATTCAGCACTTGCTCTGCTAAAGTAGGAAACCATGTTGAATTGACAAAATTTGTTCTTGAAAAATGTTTGCTTTCTTTTCATTTCTTCATTCTCTCACTATTTGTAATGTAGTGTTAATTGTTTGGTTTACTATCTTTCTGGTTATCAAAGTTAGGCTAAATTATTTGCAAGCTTCCAGGTCAGGCTTTCTTTAAGAAATATTGGGTTTCCTTTTTCATTTCAGGGGAGCTTCTTCAGGATTGTGAAACAGAATACTGTGATTATTCTCACAAAGTTACCTCCAATGCTTAGATTTTCCACCATCCATTTCCACCAGTTACAACATCATTATTTTTTAAAAACTGGAGATTATATAACTATCACTTTTGAAAATTTTACTACACCTGGCAATATAAAACTACTGATTCAAAGGCCTAGTACAGATAAAAGCCAAATTACTTTCCCACTTGAATAATTTTTCCCCTCAGCTCTTGACTACTGTTGTTTTTTCCATTAGTTCTCTTTCCTGAGTTCTTTGTATTTAAGATGCTATAAATACAGCACAGTGTTTCAGAGGATGGTCTCCTTGCTCGTGCTGTAAGAAGAGGGAAAACTTGTTTGACAAATGAGCTTTCCAAGCTGTGACAGTCATAGTTAAAACTGACACTGTTTACCTTCCTGTTATTAAGGATAACGGAGGTAAACTTTGGAAATCAGTTAGTTTCTCTTGCTTCAAAGTAAACCATGAGAACTCATGGAAGTTACAGATATTGGAAAATATCTGTAATTCCTGGATATTACTGTAGTTCTAATTTAGGAAGTATGAAGAGTCAAGTTAATGTGGTTTGTTTATATGGGACGTCACAACACTTTTATTGTTATTCATCACTTGGCACAAAAGGAAGCTTGGAGTATTTCCAAGCAATCTACAATCTGGAGTAATTTCACATAACACTTCAGACAGCTGAGGCAGTAGCATCAGGAATGGGTTTTTATCTAGCTCAGACACTGAGATTCACTCCCAGATGTCAACTGAAGAACACTTCTAGTCTCTCATAAATTCAGCTTGAAAAGGAATTACTCGTATCGTATGAGCAACCACATATTCCAACCAAGATCCTGCTGCCAACCAAGGTGCTGCTCCACAAGGATACAGGTCTTCAACAGGTCAGTCCTATGTCATATCAGTACATCTTGTGTTACTGTATTGAACACCCCTAGGACTTCTCAAATGGCATCAGTTTATGCAAGTACATCATTATTTGGAAGGTACTTGTGTCACAAAATCCATTTATGAAGAATACACTGAAAACCTTGAGGCGCTGCAGATTAAAACATAGGACACAAGAATGACTACAAACTCTTCCAAAATTTGGGGATATGCAGTGGCCTTACTGGCCATTTAATGAGGTAAATTCAAAGACAAAGTTAAAGGCAATCTTTACTGTCACCTAGTTACACAATGTCTAAAAATTATGTCCCTTTTTTGAGATGTTTGGTTCTTTTGTCCTTAGCAGAGGCAAAGACTCTCTAAACCATTAATAAAAGTTAATAGAAATGTGTAACAATCTTGATTAGGCCAAAAGTCTGAAAAAGCATCTGAAAAGATTAATACGTACCACAATACATATTTGCCTATAAAGTCAGTTTGTTAAGCTTCTCTCTAGGAAACAGGAATACAATTGTACATGTGACAGGAGATCATAATGAAAAGTCTGTTGGCTTTTCCTTCAGATCTCTAACTTCAGCAAAACAGAAAATTGTTCACATTGACAGAGATGGGTCTGATAAGTTTAAAAAATTCTCTAAGAATTTCATGTATTTATTGTGTTTACAGACCATCACCATGTTTCAGACTCTACTCCAAAAAGCAGTGTCATTAATGGCAGCACCACTGTTACAGAGATGAGCCCTAATCTTGCTAGGATAATTGAGAACCAAAATGGAAGGCAGATTGCTTGTCACTACCAAGAGCAGCTGGCAACATATTCTGAAGGTATCGAATGGAAAAGTGAGTAGGGCACTAAAGAGTTCTCCAAGGAAGAGGAGACTGCTCAGTTGCCAGGATGCAGAGGAGAGATTTATAATATTTCACTTAAGGGAAAATTCTAATCTCATCTGCACTGCTAGCCACACTTGCCATCAGCAGATCACAACCAAAGGAGAAGAAAAGCAGCCAGTGCTTTTCCTACATAAAATAAATTCTCAGGAGTACTATTATAGTGTTGTGTAAAGTGAAAAGCTATGGTATGACATAAATTCAAACTAAAGTAGAATAAATAAAGTGATTCTGTATTATGAAGGGCAGCTAGCTGCCCTTCTAGTGGTTAGGATTTGTGTAGTTATTTCTGCAATATCCAGATCATGCACACACAGCAAACTATACAAAGGACACTTGGGAACAGTAAAGTGAAAATTCTTGCCCAAGGATGTGTGTTGTAGCCAGGGACTGTTACACAAATAGAGGAAATAGCACAATTATGTCAAGGTTGTCAGGGAACAGAACAAGCCTGAACATGCTATGTTGTGTTACTGCAGTAGTTGGCTTCTCTACAGCAGTAAGTCCATATTGATTGAACTATTAACAGGATGTATATTGTGACAGCCATAAGTAATCACTCTGAAATACTTTATGTAAACCAAGGTAATTCAAATACCTCATCTTGACTGGCAAAAGCATTAAAATTGTGAGGAATGCAAGAACATTCATGTCCAATTTACCCCAAAAGAGTTTGTTTTCTGTCACATTGGATTTTTCAAATTCTACTAAAACTAAAGAATTATCTCTAGACACAAGAAAGTTATTTGCTCTTTGCTTCTAAACACAGATTACAAACAACACATTGCAATTTTCATTAACTACAAAAATGAAGATTATGCTACTACAACTTGTTATCAAGTGCTATTTAACCTTTCTCAGCCATCTAATGGTTGTGTTCCCGGAAGGGACTCCCCTAAAGTCAGACAGCACGGTGTTTGCATCAACCTAACTACATTCTCAGCATGAAGCTTATTGATAGAAAGCAGTTATTCAAGCTCCATTGTGCATATTTGATTTTTTCTTGTTATGAAAAAGAGACACTAGTTGAGTTGTGGACCTTGCTCTACATTTTTAAGAGGAGCAGACTTTGAAGCAAATTAGTAGTAGCAACTGTTGCCCTAGAAAAAGCTACAAAGTGCTCCAGGTTTACTATACTGAGGTTATAAAGAGAGGGACATGCTGCATTAACCCAAACCCTCAACAGCACTTAGCTGCTTCTCTGAAGCTTTAGTCAACAATGACAGTACTGAAAGCTACAACTCAGACGCCACTTGAAGTGTTAGACACTTCCATGTCTACCACCAGCCACAAACAATGCTCCTGGTGCTGCTAGAAACTCAAAGCAGGCAAGTTGCTCCCGGTACAGTTCCATGAATACCACTCTCAGAGCAAAACTGGACTAAACCTGAACCCTCATAATTTAACTTGGTTCAGTGTTATTGGTTTTGTCACCATGAAAGAGTTTGTGGAACTACAACCTATTTGTCATTCAAGGTGACACAGCTCTGACATAAGATTTGCAAACTGAATGTTCTCCTCTTTTAGCAGTGGTGCTCTGAGGTTGATCTCCTTCATTCAGATTCTTGTTTAGATCTTTTACTTTCCACCTTGTCAGGGCTCTCAAATTTCTAAAGTAAGTGTTTCAGGCTGTTTGGAAAATTGTCTGTCCTGAGATTAAATTCATCTGGATGAAATTGTTGTGAGTTTCGAAAAGCAAAGCCTAGTTCTCTACATCTCCTAACCAAAACAGACTGTAAATTACTACAGAACAGACTATAAGCTTACTCACATAAATATGGCAGCCCAGTCAGTACAACAAACTGATCTGAATTGAGATAGCTATCCACCACACCAATGACACAGAGATGATGCTACACTTGTTGGGAAGTTAGTAAGGAATGCTTTAGGTGCCGTCATTTGAAGTCAGACTCTTCTAATGCGGATAAAATTCTGAGACCCTTACAGGATGCTAAGAAAGGGCTGAAATAATAGAACAACTTTTTCAGGCACTTCAATTTATGGCAACAAAATAATAGGCTTGTTATTTGTCACATCTCTGGGGATTTCCAGACTGTATGTGAGTAGGTATAAAACAGCAAGTTGTTCCCTGAGACATCGTTCTGACCTGTGCAGGAATAGCAGAATGTATCTCCTCTTTTTTGCCTCAGCTTTGCATGTGGGTTTCTCCTGATTTTCAAGAGTATTTGTACTGAAATAGCATAGGAAATTTTGACTGAGAATAGAAGTGATAGCACTTGTATCTTGACAAATTCTAGAAAGTTTTCCATGCATTAATCAGCTCTCTATAGATTTAACCTGTAATTTCAAATCAATGGTGAATTAAGTGCCTTCTTTTTGAAGCAAGCCCAGGACAATGTGAATCAAGGTTCTTACATCAATATTAGTGAATATTTTTGTAGTATTACACTTTCAGACATCATACCCATTACAAAAGTATGAAAAATTGATACATTCAATTGATGCATTCATTTGATGCTGAATCTGCTTCACTTTGCTCATGGAAACCACTCACTGTTTTTGCTGTTGATTTTAAATGACCAAAATCATCATGCATTGACATCTTGAAGGAATACATACGTAATCAAGGAAATCCATGTAGTCTAGCTCACAGTAACTTACAGAAGTTATATTCTTCATTAAAATAATCAAAGCATAAAACAAAATCAAAACTACATAACCTGACTATACCTTAGGCTGTTCTCCAGTAAGAAACAGTAACCTGTGCATTTGAAACCAGAATTTGTATTGTATCAATCAATCCCAGTTCACAAATTCACAGATATTGGTTTATCTTTCCAGCTAATGTGAACACAACCTTTAGCCACAAAAACATATTCCAATATTCTTTATCTTTGTTCAACAGGGGACAAATTCTTGTTTTAAACAGGATGTGTGCAGGATAAATTTTGTTTCTAAATGGCAATAACAAGAAGCTTTAAAGTAAATCAGACACTGTAAAGTTATTCCACAATGCCTTGGAAAGAACCCAAGACTCACTGGTACCTAAATATATTCTCTATGGGTAAATGGAGCAGTCACCCTCCATGTGAACAATAACTATATTCCCCTGTCAACTCCATGGAATAGTCCATGAAATGAGTTTTCTCTCTGATAAGGAAAAGGATGGAAATTTATTTTCCCTAAACTGTTGCTTATTAAAAATGCAGAAGATGCTAGAATCCTACTTTAAACAATTACACAGTAAAATTTTATTTTAGTAAAGAACATTGTTTCTAAAACCTTACTTCATAATTTTTGAATGTCAGGTACATTGAACGATTTTGAATCACAGTACAGCTGTGATATGTAAATGAAGTATTTCATAATGAGAGGAGATATAAAAAAGAGCCTCAGCAGCTCAAGTATTTTTCTTTGCTCGTTCCTACTTCACTATAAGCAAAATACATTCCTATAACAAGTGTTCTGAAATAGTCTCAAAACAGCTGGAAAAATGCACTTAAAATGTATTTGATTGTTATATTCCTGGAGACTGCATCAAGTTTCAGGACAATCAATATTTTAAATGTATTAATATCTCAAATGGCATTTCTACACATGCATTCAAATCTTCTGTATTTTTCCTGGTGCTCTTCATTTTGAGATTCTTTTTACTAAAGGCCTCACAAGATCATTGTTAGTGTTTCAGTTTTGTATCTGTCAGGTAACATACACCATAACTTTTGGGTGTTTCAGTTTCTTTCTCAAAAGTTTGAAACTTCTGTCATTAATACTTTAAGATCTTTGGCACTTTCAGATTATAGAGATACAGATAAAATATATTCGTGTTTTAATTAAACCTAAACCAGACACCTTAGAACTACATTGAACTTCAAATACTACAAAAAAGAAAAGAAATAACGAGTATGCTACAGTGTAACACCTGGTCTTCAATCATAAGGTCTTCCATAGACAGCGAGACACCCAGTGAGAAAACTCCTGTCTCTACACAATCATGTACCTATTTAATTAAATAGTTTTTTAAATCTGGGTAAGCCAAGGTGCTTATTCATAATTCACCTGACAAGAAGTATAAATTAGCCATTACTCAGGACTATGCTGCTGTAGTTTAATTGCTTCTGCTCCACTAGCTATCTTAGACTTCTCCACTTTACTCTGCAATCTGTAACCCAGAATTTAAAATCTATGTATCAATTTACATTAATGTAGTAATCATTCCACATACAGATATCAATGTATTGGTTGCCAAAACATTTAGTATATTTCCCTTGCCTGAAAATCAATTTTAATTTAAGAAAGATGAAGATTTTCAGTAAATAAATCAACAGTATTAAGAATATCTGCAAAGGGAACAATATCACTCTCACTTAGGTTAATTTGGAAACTAATCAAAGCAATGTGGCCTCTATAGTGCAGCTCTAAGGAATAAAATAAGCAATAAAATCTAATAAAATTATTTTTTATATATTGATTAAAATATTTAAGAGCATCCAGACCTTGATTTCTAGCTTGCTATGCTGGTGGCCTTGGATGTACAACAACCCTTCATTTATCATGACAGAAGAAAACACAGTCCCTTTAAGAGCTCCAGAAAAGAGCTTTGGTAACCTGAGTTGATCAAGACAGCCAGAACCACCAGAGACTGACATGTAAAACACTTACCAGCCCATAAACTCCTCATGCAGAAATTCCAGGAAGCTAACAGTGAATCAGGGTGAGGAATTGTACTTCAGTCCATGTGACAGATGTGAGGCCTACATCAGTGTCAAAGTAGGTGCTGCACAGGTAAGGTCCAGCCACCCAACAAGGAACCAGGCAGCCACACAAACCAGCAGGATACCCAGAGCACAACAGAACCTGTTAACTTCACTGCACATAACTGAGAAAGTGCTCAGTGAGGCCCAAAAATATTGGGGAAATTACATTATCCCTATGAAGTTTTTGTTGTTGTTTTTTAAATGTTTGTCTTATGCTTGAATAAATACAACAGTTAAATTATGTTTCTTTTCCTAAATTAATGCCCACCTCCGGTAAACAGCCCAAGTGCTTGAATATTATAATTAGATTATGTCAAATGTGCTAGTGATACCTGCAACTAAATCAATCTGACTTTCCATTTCAATAACAGTAAGTCGGTTTTCTATAGCTGTAGTGACACATTTGGACCACAATTTTTTCATCCCAGACAGCTGATTTTAGCAGAGTAGAGATACAGCACACAGGTCAGGGCAATCCCAAGTGCAAATACAGGCTAAGTGGAGAACAGTTTGAGAACAGCCTTGTGGACTTCAGGGTGTTGACTGATGAGAAGCTCAACATGGAGCCCAGAGGAGGGCCACAAAGATGATCAGAGGGCTGGAGCACCCCTCCTATAATGACAGGCTGATAGAATTGGAGTTGCAGCCTGTAGAAGAGATGGCTCCAGAGGGACCTTATAGCAGCCTTCCAGCATCTGAAGGGGCCTTTACAAGAAAGTTTGGGATGGACTTTTTATCAGGGCATGTAATGAAAGGACAAGTGGGAAAGGCTTTAAGCTGGAAGAAGGGAGATTTAGGCTAGATATTAGGAAGAAATTATTTACTGTTAGGGTGGTGAGACACTGGCACAGGTTGCTCAGTTAGGTTGTGGAGGCCCCCTCCCTGGAAGTGTTCAACACCAGGTTGGATGGGGCTTTGAGCAACCTGGTCTAGTAGAGGTGTCCCTGCTCATGGCAGGCGGGTTGGAACTAGATGTTCTTTAAGGTCCCTTCCAACCCCAACCATTCTAAGATTCTTTAAGTTTCACCTAAAAATGGTCCAATATTTCTGAAAATAAGACTAAAGAAAGCATGTTCTTCTAACTGTATTAAATGGATCTTAGGACCCTTTTGCAGTACATTTTTAGTATTTATCCTGGCATAGGTATTGCATCAGTGTCAGAGGTGTGACTACCATTGTCCTCTGTGAAAAGCTGCCAAGGTCCTAAAATTGAAATTCTAAAATAGAAACTCTATATGAACTCTTAAAAATCACGATGAGGAGCAGTGAACCCTAAAAGGTGACACATGAAGGCAGGAGAAGAAGCTCATAAAGGTGGAGCTACCTCATGGGCTAAGAGCTGGCATCAACAGTGAGAGGACAGAGAAAAGAAGAGTAAAGGTGAGGGGATGCAATGAGGTGGGGGAAAAAGGCACTGTTTGGGCAGGAACAGAAACAGGAGATAATTAGGAGCAGGGGTAAGTAAACAGAGTGAGCAACTACAAATTGGAAAGAAAAAGGGATTTAAAAAAGCAGAGCCATTAAGGAAAGGGACAGAATATGGGCAGATTTGAGACAAAGGGAAAAAAGCTTCATATTTTGAGAATGGAAGAGGATATACAAACCACATAGAAGTGTTAGGCTGTCACAGAAAAAGATGCAAATGTGAGCAACAAAAGGAACATAATTCAGGCAGAGTATGATAAGGAGACTGTAGCAGTAGTACAGAAAAGACAGAGGCAAACTAACAGTTGTCATTCCAGAAATGGACATTTAACTAATTATTCCAGAGCCCCAGCATCATTTTCTTGCCCTGCACTATTGTTTCAAAAATCCACTAACAATGTTTGTTCCCCAGTCTTCACCTCGTGGCATGTCAAAACACAGGCTCATATAGCAGGAGAGGGTAAGTGCTGTTATTTGATGAGGCATTTCTCAGCTGCTGCTACAGTTCATGGAGACGATGGACAAAGTTCTAAGAAGAAATCAGTATTAGAAAGCAGACAGCAAATGGAGAAGACAGCAACAAAAGAACAGGTCAAATGAGGCAGGAAACCTGTCACCTCCAGGCTAAGGCACTTTAACAATACTATGGAGAACTGCATCCTGTAAATAAGACAAAGTTATATGTAATAACAGATGTCCTTTGAGATTGCTTGCATTGCACCAGTCTCTCATTTCACTAAACAGCCCATTTGGGATAGTGTGCAGAGGTGTTGAGCTCCCATAATTGCAACTGAAGGCAAGGGAACTTGGGCTTGGGAAGGGAAAAGTGCTCTAAGTGCTAGAATTATGGAGCATTTCTGTTTCAGTCATGATATCATGTATTATGATATATATCTGTGTAAAATCCAGATTAACAGGGCTGGAGTTCCATAGAAAATGCATATCTAACTTACAATTAATGCCTATATCATAACATTACTCACTAGAGGTTAATTACAGCTGCACTGGTAAACTTAATTCTGGAAGATCTTCATTTAACCTTACTTCAGGATTTCTTAAATGAAGCCTCCTTTTCTTCCTTATTTTTCTTTTACTGGAGGATTTTTTTAAAAATTCTAACATAATTCAGCTAGGTAGTGTGGATATAATAGCATTGTGTTATACAAAAAATTACTCTTGGGACATCTGTAATGAATAAATATTAGGAAAAAAAAAGGAATACAAACAAAATTACTGTTATTTCAATATACTTAAACATCTAGTTTAAGTACCTAATATTTGTCTCTGATATCCTTTTGGGTTTTTTAGAACAGTATTTGTGGAATGACAAGAGCAAAAGCATCTCCCACGATTTTAGAAGTCCACAACTGAAGGAGTGTGACTACCACGATGGTCATGATAAGGGCTGATCATCTAGGAGCCACAACTGGACTAATCCAATGTGTTGAACTACAGAGTTAAAGGTCATTGTTAAAACTTATAGCAGCCTAGAATCACAATGCATTCAATGTTTCTTTCTAAAAAAAATACCTCATATTAAGATATGGGGACATATTAAGAATGTCCATTTTGTTCTTAAAACACAGAGATACACGCACTTTTATTTCCCACTTGGCACCCAGCACCCTAATATTAGAAACTGGCCTTGGTATTTTCCTCATTGTCAAGCTGAAGAGAAAAGAAATGCTACAACAATCCGTCTGAGGCAACCACTATTTCAGGCAAACATTTTCAATATTACACTTGCATGCAGTTTAAAAATGTCACTGAAGTCAGTGGACATAACCAGGGTTTCTTCTGACATAAATAAACTTACATTTACTGAAGTAATAAAACATTATCTGCTCAAGTACATGTCTACTAAATCATCTGTTTGACAGTAATGCAGCTGTCTCTGTATACATAACAGATGCTTAGAAAATGGTCATTATCACCTAGTTTTTATAAAACCAACCATGGATTACACAAATAGACTTCTTGCTTGATTTCTTCATCCACAACTCAGTAGTTTAAGATAAGGTACAAGTGCAAGACAAGGTACTCATACCTTAAAATATTTATATTATGAATGTCATTGGTATTATTTCTGGTGTCATTTGCAAATTAAAATATTTGAAATTCTCTACGACAAGTATTGTAGGTTGAGCCCAATGAGTGTCTTTCAAACAGACACCAGAAGAGTTGTTAGCTTAATGCTTACCTGATAGTGTTACGACAAGAATGAGATATAGTTGTACTATTGCACTAGCAGAAACGTCACAGAGTAGTAGAGTTGAACATGCTAAAAAAACTCTGGCTAGCTATTTTACTAGCTAATTGATAAGGGCAGCTGATTGAGAGCAACTGAGATGAGCATTTGCAAGAATTTGTGTTTTTTCTCCTTACTGATATAAGCCTGAACCACATGGCACTAAGTGGCCTAAACCTGGTAGAAGGTAGAAGGCATAAAGTAAAAGAATTTGTGAAGAGAGTACCAATGCTATTTCTGAATCTTTTGGTTCAAAGAGAAATCACTACGTGAAGCAAAATAACCTTCACAAGTATCAAAATCCAATGGGCTCTGAGGCACACATGAAACTCAGTATCCCAAACTTACCTAGTTTCCTTTGTTACAGAGCCTACAGTTAAAGGCTTTTCCCAACGTCTTAATGACAATCACAAAATCCAGCTGGCACTTGGAAATCAGAAAAAAGCCCTACAAAAAACTGCAGCTTAGTACAGTTGCATATTGTGTACTCCAAGAGACAGGTCTGGCTATTGAGCTCTGTACCAGGAACACAACAGCAAACGAACTTGCTTGGTCCTGGTGACCATTTAAGAGGCATTGTCAGGGTGAAAGTAAGTGACCCAAGGTATCTGCACTCACTTTACTCCGCCTTAGTGCATGATTTAATTTTCGGTTAGTCTCCCTAAAGGGCCATAATGCAGAAGAATAACAGAAACAACAGTTCATAGATTTATTTTCCTGAAATACAAAAAAAAAAAAAAAAAAAAAAAAGATAAATATAGTTAAAAACAGTTAATAAAAAGGTGTTCTGGGCAAACATGTAAGGGTGCTGGTGTTGGAAAAACTAATGATCATTTTGGGCATGGATGTAAAAAAGAGGTAAATGTGTTGGCACATCAGTCGAAAAACAGTCTGAACCACGCTTTTAATCTGCAAGACAGCAGCGTAATTCTGCCCGGAGTTCGTGAAACTCTCCCGGTAAGATTCAAATAAATTACATAAATAGGAGGGGGCCGGGCGCCTCCCTGCCAGTCCGTGGCGTGTCCCCGAGCGAGTCCCTCACAGGTCGGGGTAGCCGCAGTAGTAGACGGTGCTGCTGGCGTCCGACACGACCGAGGAGATGGGCCCCGCGGCCTCGGGCGCCGGCAGCCCGCCGCCGTCGTGCCCGGAGAAGGGCAGCCCCAGCTCGGGCTTGCAGGCGAAGCGCAGGTACTGCTCGAACTCGGTGCGGTCCACCTCGCCCAGCAGCTCTTCCTGCGGCAAGTGCTCCAGCTGCTCCCGGCACGGACCCCCCTCGGGCGGCGGCGACGGCTGCCCCACCGCCCCGGCCGGCAGCGGCGGCGGGCCGCGCCCCGGGCCCGGCGGCTGGCACGCCTGCCCGTAGTAGGCGTGCAGCGGCGCCGGGCAGCCCAGCAGCCCCTGCAGCGACCCGCCCGGCCCCAGCGCCTCGCCGGGCGGCAGGTGCCGGCGCAGCGCGGCCCCCGCGGGGCTCTCGGCCGCCGCCGGCCCGAACTCGGCCGCCGGGTGCGCGGCGTAGCCGTAGGGCACCAGCGCGCACTCCTCCTGCAGCCCCGCCGCGAAGAACGGCGCCTCGCTCTCCGCCGCGTCCAGCGGCGACGGGTCCGGCGTCGGCAGGCTGTAGCCGTCGAAGCCGGCGCCCAGCGGCGGACAGTCCCGGTAGTGGCCCGCGCCCGCCGCCGCCGCCGCCGCGTAGCTCTGCTCGCCGTAGGGCAGGCCCAGGCCCTCCATGCACATCCTGCTGCCGCCGCCGCCGCCGGCCTCGCTGCCCAGCCCGGGCGCCGCCGCCTCCGCCAGGCCGTGCTGCAGGAAGCCGCTCTCCACCCGCTTCAGGCGCTTCACCTGCTTCCGCCGCCGCGGCCGGTACTTGTAGTTGGGGTGGTCCTGCATGTGCTGCACCCGCAGCCGCTCCGCCTCCTCCACGAACGGCCGCTTCTCCGCCAGCGACAGCGCCTTCCACGATTTACCTGCGACCACCAGCACCGTCACACCGGCCGCCCGCCCGCCGCCGTCGCCCGGTCCCCGCAGCGCCGCGCCCGCCCGCAGCCCCGACACCCAGACCCGCCCGGCCGCGGGCTCCTCGCCCCCACGGACCCGCCGCACACCGACACCTCCCGCTCGCCAGCCCAGCGGTGCCCCCGCCCGCAGCCTCTCCCCGACACCCGCCCGGGCTCCTCGCCACCGGCACCCCTGGCCCCCCGGCAGCCCGAGCCAGCCGCCCGTCGGGCCCTCCCGCCGCCGCGCCCCGCCCAGCGGGACCCCCGGCGCTCACCCAGCATCTTGCTGAGCTCGGCGTTGTGCAGGTCCGGGTTCTGCTGCGCCAGCCGCTTGCGCTCGTCCTTGGCCCACACCATGAAGGCGTTCATGGGCCGCCGGATCCGCGCCTCGCTCTTGCTCCGGCCGCCCCCGGCCGCCCCCGACGGCGCCGCCTCGCCCTTCGCCTTCGCCTCGCCCAGCGGGCTCAGCGCCTCTGCCCACGGGCACGGGCCCACGGCCGGCATCATGATGGGCAGCGAGCACCGCCCCTGCGCCTGGTCGTCGCTGCTGGCGTAGCCCGCATCGGGGCTGCTCATCTCGGGACGCGCCGCCGCCAAGGCCGACAGCTCCGCCGGGGCCGCGGGACGGCTTCGGCGCTCGGGCCCCGCTCGCTGCGGCCCTATTTGAGCTGCGGCGCGGCCAATGGGGCCGCGGGGGCGGGCGCGGCGCTGCACGGCGGCGGCGGGTCCCGCTGCGTGGCGGGGCGGCCCCCAGGGCTCCTCCCGGCCCGGCACCTGAGCAGGTCGCGGGGCTGTCCTCGCGTCTCATGCTCCCCGCACCAACCGGCTGTCCCGTGGGGAGGGCGCAGAGATTCTTCGGTGCGTGCGCGCTCCCAGCGCGGCAGTGTAGCATCGCGCACAGGGAGAGGTTTCTTCCGATCTGGCTGTCACCGCGGGTGCTCGGCGGGATCCTCTCTGGTCCCTCACCCTGTGCTTTGCCCTCTTGGCAAGCTGGTTTCAATAAATCACGGCATGTTCAAAATTAACCCGACACTCTGAAGCTCATTGAAATATTTGGAAAGCCTGTGAAGACAATACTGTTGGGTTTTTTCGTTTGTTGGTTTGGTTTGGTTTGTTCCTTAAAAAGGACTTTTTGAGGCTTTTGTGAATTATTATTATTACTACTGTCTGATTATCGTCACGGTCCTGATAAACAGGGCCTGCACATCAGCTGTAAGAATTCTGTCATTTTAAGTCCTCGAGTATTTTATTATATTTTGAATCGCCCCAATAGCCCTGTTTTTCAGTGCGTACCGCGGAAGGTGTTACATTCGTGACTTATGTCACGCAGGGTGAACGCATAACGAGTTTTCCCCCAAACGAGCAGCCGGACGATCCGCAGCCTCCGTATGACCTGGAGTGTATTTATCGAACCCTTATGCAGCCTAACTGTACAAGCCGAAAACATCCGGCTTCTTATTTAAATAAAAAGGCTCTGCAGTTACGGGGGGGAATACTGAATAAATCGTGCGCTTACTAAGTTTGCCAGCCCTTAACGCCTTTTTTTTTTTTTCCCCATCAAGGCGCGTTTTTCCGTGTCAGCCTCAGCCGGGCGGGCTGCGGGGCTGGGCGGGCGGTACTCCCCCCGTGCTGGGCGGTGGCTCCCGGGTGGGGGTCGGGGGTCGGAATACCTCCGACAGCTCGCTGTCTTCAGGGCCCTGCCTCCTCTCCACCGACTGACAGACATTTTTATTTTTTAAGGCATCTTACAACTCTTGCCCGGTACCTCTGTGTTCCTGTTTCGCTCGAAGTCGAGACTAAATCATTTTGGTTTAGTTCTTAACAGAGAAGAGCGCTGACATGATTTGCTTGATTCTTCATCTTCCAGATGAAGTGAGGGACTGGGAACCCGGAAAAGCGAATATAAATGCCTGCAGGCTGCGAAGGGGCCGGGGGCGGACTACATCTTCGAGGAGTGATCAAGGAGCCATTTAATGACAATAATTATAATTATGTCAACTTAATTTTGACAGAAATACGTTCGGACACAAATTAACTGAATGTGTTTACATTAAAAACCCTTAACCTGCAAGGAAGAATAGCTCCGGTTTTTAACACACACATACGAAAAAAATCCCACTTGTATTCTTTAGATAAGCATTTTAAGTTTCTCTAGGATGCAAATATGCACCCGCCCCACCCTGCTGTAATTTGCAATCGATTTTTTTGAGGCAAAAAAAAAAAATCACATCCTCAAGGACAGGGCCGGGGGGACAGGACCTGTCTTACAACTCCGCATTTCTGTGAGTGGGCTGCCTTCCAGCCTGAAGCCGCACGGCTGCTATTCTCGGACTCCTGCGCGGCGGCCCCGTCCTCTTATTTCACCCTCCGTGCCTGCCACCGCACCCACCGTCCGTGCAGTCCGGCAGAGGGACAGAGAGGCCACAGCGGGGCTTTGCCGGCAGGAGGCCGCCGGGCCAGCGCTGCCTGAGGGTGGTCGCCCTGTGGATCCTCCCCTCGCAGGCTGCACCTTCCGTACGAGCACGGCTAACCTGGGAACAGGATCCCTCTGTTCCTGTCTGGAGCATGCATGGAGAGAGATGGGTGCCGGATATTTGGCCGGGAGACACGCAACCTCACGAGCAAGCTGCAGATTTCCTTCGGCAGACACGAAATGGGTCAGACGGGTCAAATCATAGCTGACCGGGTCAAAGAACCATTCAGGGAGATGAAGTCACATCGCCTAACTCGTTCACAACACATAACAACTTGACAGCATGAGGTTTTAGGGTTTGTTCCCTAAAGCTGCCGTACCCCACCAGCAGTTCCCCTGAGTACCAGTGATTTCCAAACTGAGATTCAGCAGCATAAATAAAGAAAAAAAATTAGGAGAATAAAGAAAAACACTAGGAGAGGTGGCAAATAAATTATATACTCCTCAAAATAAGCGTGGCTTTGAAGCGAGTTTCAGAAGAAATATGTTGTAAACATGTAATTGCAGCCGGTCGTCAGCCTTGGGACTCCATGAGCGCCTATGGGACATGGCGATCCGGAGTGAGACCAGTTCGGCGCCGCTCTTTGAGCAGGCAAGCAAGGAACTTGCCCTTTTACTATACGAGTGCCAACGCCTTCTTAACCTGACGTCTTCCAGGGTAGAAACTGTTCGTATATGCTGACAATCATTTGCCTTTTTTTTTTCTTCAGAAGGTGTGGGCTTCGGAGTTTGTTTTCCAGCTCAAAGAATAAAATCGATTAGAGATTCAGCTGCATCCAAACTGGAGCCAAATGTCACTCAAGCTGCCGTAACAGGAGCAAGGAGAATTACCTAGCTGCTTTTGCTCCGGGCCAGGATTCACATCTCAGTTGAAATCCGGTTTTGCCACGGACCTCCCGTAATCTCCTGAGAAAATCATTCAAGGTGAACCGTTTACATTTAAAGTATCAAAAAGTAGCAGCCTGCGAGAAGCCTTGGCGGGTCAGTGCGCTGCGTTAGACGCCGAGACGGCTGCTGCATTTAGGAGCCTCTGTTCAAACACCCAGAAGGTGAAATAAACTGTCCTCTTTTTTGTAGACGGGAAGCTGAAGCGGGGTGATTACACTCTGATCTTGCAGGCATTTAATTACTCAACACATTAATTATCTGTTTAGCGTTAAGGATACGTGGGTAAATAAGTAGCGGCATTCACAGACCCGTCCATAACACAAGCTACTCGGTGCAGCCCTAGTCAGCCACCGGCAGGCCCTGATGCACACTAACACCTAAATAAGGACCCGAGGAGATGTTTGGTCTGCTTTTCTGTCCTATTTGAATAGTTGGGCAGCTGCAGCCGAATCCGGCAGCGGGTCTGAAGGGAAAGCAAATCCCGGAGGACTGCGGGAGGCTGAGAGCGGTGAGGCCCGGGCCACACAACCGGCTCACACGGCGGGCTGCGAAGAGCGAGTCCCGCCGAGGACGGACACAGCCCCGGCGGAGAGGGGAAGGGGGCCGGGAGGGGAAGGACGGTAATCCGCCAGTTGTTGTAACGCCGGGGACCCTGCGCAGCCCCCTCCGGCCCGCCCCGCCGGTTCGGCACCGTGCTGCTTTCATTTAGGCTTGTCGCAAGCTTGCAAATGACCTGCCGCAGTCGCCCGGGCCAGGTGTCCCCGTGCTGTTCGCATCGGTGTCATTGCCCACTCCTGTGCAGCTGGCTGTGGTTTCCAGTACACGTTCCCGCGTGGACCTGAGAAGAGCACGATTTTTTTGGTATGTCCTTCACCGGCCGTATTAGCAGCGTGGGAGAAGGGGGAGGTATTCATTCCAAAACAAGAGTAGGGTCGCGACGTAAATGAATACAACTTGTCTACAAGGAGAAAGTCTGCGGCAGTGCTGCTGTTCATGTTTTCTACGGACTACCCTCTCTCTAGTTTGAAAAGCACACAGCTAACAGAAAAGTACAGAAACCCGCTGTTCCTTTTCAGAGCGCAAAACCGCTGCTCCCGGCATTTCCAGTCCCAGCTACGCTCCACTAAGCACAAGTGTTTTAAATCTCAGTTCCTGACTTCTCCACCTGCCCTGTATAGACAAGCCTTGGGCTGTTTTTTAACCCAGCACCTTTGTCTGAAACTTCCTTCTTTCGGACTAGGCCTATGTACTTTTCTGCAGATTGATTTACCTAAGGAATAGAGAGCACAGAGACACACACATGCAAAAAGACAAGAACCCCCCCGGCTGCAGTGTGACATATAAGAAGCTGGGCTGTGTTAAGAAAAATTAAGATCTGGAAAGGACCTCTTGAAACACGACGAGTTGGTAAGAGAGGGACCAAAAAGGAAGAGCTGAATACCTTTTGGGCACAAATGGCCTGAGTGAGCTGAGTGCCTGTGGGGAGGGGCCTAAAGGTGCTGCCCTGCTGTAGCCGTTGTAAGGCTAGAGAGGCATTTAAAGATGTCACCGTGTCTTTTTGGTGAAGCGGGAAGCAAAACAGAACCTCTAAGGGAAGAGCAGACGCGGTTTCCAGGGAGGGAATTGCCCTAGGTGCAGTGCCGGGAACGGGGTAGCAGTGGCAGACCCCGACTCTGTGCAGAGTATGGCAAAGAGGCCATGAGGCAGCCGGGTCTGTGGCACATACTTGTAGCCTTCTTCACAGCCTCCCGAGGCAGGTAGTGACGGCTTCCTCCGCATGACTCCCAGTCGGTGCCATGGAAAATATTTGAGAAAGATAATTAATCAATTTTTGATCCCTCTTTTAACACCCTATGGTCATGGGCACACATGAGATGTGAGGAAGGTTTATCGTTTTCAAAAGGGCTTCAGGACAGATCTGGGTGGGTATCACTTAAGAGTCAGAAAGTCGAGAAATGGAACTTAGGACTTGGATGGAGCCACAGAAAATCTGCTCCAAGTATATTGGCAGTGCATAAACCTGCCACATTTTAGGCATGTTACAGAAGATTCAGACAGTTCTTCTCACGGGACCGGGAAAGAATAACGAAAAAGCTACACGTCTGGATACATACAGGAAAATAATGCTCCTTAGATTTGAGTCTGCAAAAATCTCGTTGTAAGATCTGTCTATACATGATCACCACGAACTGTCTGGCACCCAAAGCTGTTGTAGTGACCAAGTTTCTCCCTAAAATTTATATATTTATTCACCACAGTTTACCGTATTATTATAAATTGTGAGCAGAAGGTTTTCAACCTTCGTTATGAACCCACTTCAATCTCAGGTTCCCTTCAGCTGTCCGGCAAGGTGGGGTGAAGGAGAAAGGACGGGAGCAAGACCTTCGCCTAACTGAAAAATTACAAGAAATGCTGGCCAAACTTACCAATAGCATAACAGTTATTTCTAAAAACAACCAAAGTGATTTTCCTCCAGAAAGCCGTGCAAAGGCAAAAGAGCAAAACGAATTGAATTTAATCTTGTAGGTTAAAACTGTAAAACCAATACCAAAACATAACTGTTCATGCATATTTCTTTACTGGGTTTATGTATCTATGCGTAGGAATATGTTATACTTTTTTTCAAAATAAAGTATCAAGACATCTCATGTCCTTTTCCTGAGGTACCACCTCATTCAGGAATGTATCTTTTTTTCTCGTCTACACGTGGAACAGTAGTGAGGAGAGTGGCAGGGTGGATATTTTAGGTATACCTCTGAGAATTTAAGACTGTTTGAAATAGTAAAATGGGAAGATTAAGAAACTAGAGGGTGAAGTATTTTACAGAATACTAAGGGTTTCAACGCATCTTATTTCAAGAAACACTAACAATAGTCTGTAATTACGCAGTCAACCTCTGCCCACGAGGCTATGCTCCAAACTCACTGACCGAGGCAGCTTGTATCTGGGTCTGTGTACGTTATCTTTCACATAAGCCTCTTAAAATGTAATTTGAAAATGCACCCAATTTCATTTCCCGTCCTCATAGAAAACAGGTTAATCAGTGGACAAGTCTGCCACTTCGACCTGGGTCCCCTCCTCCCCAGGGCTCACTTCCACTTCAGTTATCTTAGGAAGCAAACGACCCAGGTGACTGTTGCCCCCTCCCCACGATTTAAGCAATAAACATAATGAATTTATCAGTCGCACCCCACAGCTGGACTCAGTCCTAACATCTAAATGAAAGTGCCTTTTTTTTTTTAACGGAACTTTAACTGAAGTGCAGATATTTGTCAATCACAAAGGCATTTCTATCTATAGGCGCGACTGCACAGTATAAGGAACCTCTTTAGGAAAGAAAAGGTCAAGACTCTTTGACATACGGTTGAAGATGCAGCCGTGGCTGGCTGCCTGAGCGGGCTGCTCCTGGCCAGCCTCCCCCTTTAGAGGCTCGTGTCTGAATTTTTCACCTACTTTGATCCCTGATTTACTGCTCCCGTTCTCTGAGGCAGCGACCTGGTATCCCATGCTGCCACCTTCTTCCCCAGTACAGCAAGGGCAGCTACTGGGACACGAGACATCCTCCCCGGGGAGGTGCTTTAACTAGTGCTTTGCCGGCCATTTCAGCAAGGCACTATTCTTAACGGCATCCAAGGTGTCCATCCATGACTGCATTAAACACAGAAACCCTGATCTACTTCGATAAGAGCTTTCGTGTAGTCTTTCTCTATTACAAACATAAGTGGCCCTTTTAATTATTTTTTTTATTCAATCATACTAATCATCCTTGTAAAAAAAAAAAAACACCAATAAAAATAAAAAAATAAATTAAAGAACAGTGCAGAGCAGACAGTTTCTGAACGCTTGGAGTTTTGTTTATAACTTGAGCAAAAGAGACATAAGACTAGAAACACAGAAAGTGTGTGAGGAACCGATGCTTAGTGCAAGGGACATAAGTAAAAGTGGCTTAAAAAGCAATAATAATCAATTACAAGGGACGATAAGATCTCCTTGAGGAGATACTAGCGACCTCTTTATTATTTTCCTTTTTATTTGTAAAAGTGCAAAATTACTCTGTACAAAATCCAACATACAAAACCAGCACTCTGTACAACATTACAAAAGGACATGGATCTCTAACAAGATCCCAGAAATATGATTCCAAGTGTGTAAATAGTATCACGATTCCACAGCAGGAACAGTTTTTCCTCTCACTGTTGGATAGCGACGGTAAGACCTGCACTACCTGCACACAGCGAGACGGCGTGTCACCTTTTAAACCTCGAGCAGGTGATGAATACCCTGTCAGTTCTCAAGATTCAAATAAATTACATAAATAGGAGGGGGCCGGGCGCCTCCCTGCCAGTCCGTGGCGTGTCCCCGAGCGAGTCCCTCACAGGTCGGGGTAGCCGCAGTAGTAGACGGTGCTGCTGGCGTCCGACACGACCGAGGAGATGGGCCCCGCGGCCTCGGGCGCCGGCAGCCCGCCGCCGTCGTGCCCGGAGAAGGGCAGCCCCAGCTCGGGCTTGCAGGCGAAGCGCAGGTACTGCTCGAACTCGGTGCGGTCCACCTCGCCCAGCAGCTCTTCCTGCGGCAAGTGCTCCAGCTGCTCCCGGCACGGACCCCCCTCGGGCGGCGGCGACGGCTGCCCCACCGCCCCGGCCGGCAGCGGCGGCGGGCCGCGCCCCGGGCCCGGCGGCTGGCACGCCTGCCCGTAGTAGGCGTGCAGCGGCGCCGGGCAGCCCAGCAGCCCCTGCAGCGACCCGCCCGGCCCCAGCGCCTCGCCGGGCGGCAGGTGCCGGCGCAGCGCGGCCCCCGCGGGGCTCTCGGCCGCCGCCGGCCCGAACTCGGCCGCCGGGTGCGCGGCGTAGCCGTAGGGCACCAGCGCGCACTCCTCCTGCAGCCCCGCCGCGAAGAACGGCGCCTCGCTCTCCGCCGCGTCCAGCGGCGACGGGTCCGGCGTCGGCAGGCTGTAGCCGTCGAAGCCGGCGCCCAGCGGCGGACAGTCCCGGTAGTGGCCCGCGCCCGCCGCCGCCGCCGCCGCGTAGCTCTGCTCGCCGTAGGGCAGGCCCAGGCCCTCCATGCACATCCTGCTGCCGCCGCCGCCGCCGGCCTCGCTGCCCAGCCCGGGCGCCGCCGCCTCCGCCAGGCCGTGCTGCAGGAAGCCGCTCTCCACCCGCTTCAGGCGCTTCACCTGCTTCCGCCGCCGCGGCCGGTACTTGTAGTTGGGGTGGTCCTGCATGTGCTGCACCCGCAGCCGCTCCGCCTCCTCCACGAACGGCCGCTTCTCCGCCAGCGACAGCGCCTTCCACGATTTACCTGCGACCACCAGCACCGTCACACCGGCCGCCCGCCCGCCGCCGCCGCCCGGTCCCCGCAGCGCCGCGCCCGCCCGCAGCCCCGACACCCAGACCCGCCCGGCCGCGGGCTCCTCGCCCCCACGGACCCGCCGCACACCGACACCTCCCGCTCGCCAGCCCAGCGGTGCCCCCGCCCGCAGCCTCTCCCCGACACCCGCCCGGGCTCCTCGCCACCGGCACCCCTGGCCCCCCGGCAGCCCGAGCCAGCCGCCCGTCGGGCCCTCCCGCCGCCGCGCCCCGCCCAGCGGGACCCCCGGCGCTCACCCAGCATCTTGCTGAGCTCGGCGTTGTGCAGGTCCGGGTTCTGCTGCGCCAGCCGCTTGCGCTCGTCCTTGGCCCACACCATGAAGGCGTTCATGGGCCGCCGGATCCGCGCCTCGCTCTTGCTCCGGCCGCCCCCGGCCGCCCCCGACGGCGCCGCCTCGCCCTTCGCCTTCGCCTCGCCCAGCGGGCTCAGCGCCTCTGCCCACGGGCACGGGCCCACGGCCGGCATCATGATGGGCAGCGAGCACCGCCCCTGCGCCTGGTCGTCGCTGCTGGCGTAGCCCGCATCGGGGCTGCTCATCTCGGGACGCGCCGCCGCCAAGGCCGACAGCTCCGCCGGGGCCGCGGGACGGCTTCGGCGCTCGGGCCCCGCTCGCTGCGGCCCTATTTGAGCTGCGGCGCGGCCAATGGGGCCGCGGGGGCGGGCGCGGCGCTGCACGGCGGCGGCGGGTCCCGCTGCGTGGCGGGGCGGCCCCCGGGGCTCCTCCCGGCCCGGCACCTGAGCAGGTCGCGGGGCCAGGCCCGGGAAGTTGTGCCCCCGCCCACGTCGTTCGTGGGAATCGACAGCGCATTGGTAATCACAGCGTGGCCTTCAGCCCTGCTCCCCGCAATAGCCGTGGGAGCGGCCCGCCGAGGCCATGCGCTACCGCGCTGTCATCAGTCACTCTCCAGTCGTCGGCACGGCCACAGATGGATGAGCAAAGGAGACAGGAAAGAGGTGGACGGGACAGATCGTTTCCAGCTACACCCAGATATCCCGTAACACCAGAGGGACACAGGGGGCTTCTTTTGTCTGCTGATTAGGAAAGTAACTTAGGCAAAATAAGCCAAATCAGGACCCATTTCTCACACCGGCTTCCTACCGTCTCCGTCCTGCCTTGGCATATTTTACCTCGTCAGCCCATGAAAGATGAAAGTGCTTGGGACAGTAGCTTACTGAATCCGGAGTAAAGTCTATGAAATATATTCTGTCCTCCTTTTCACCTAATAAAGTTATTCAGTATCTCCAAAAGATCAAATATTAATTATATGTAACGTAAGTTGACGGAGTTATTATTTAACTTGAGCTTTGCAGAATTTCTTGCTTGTTTAATTGCCTTGTCCAGGATTTATCTGGTTTGTCTGAATAAACAAACTATAAATACAAATATGTATTTGTAACAAGTCTATGACTTCAAAAATATAAATCCTACCTCTACCATTAATGTTCTTCTTTGGATTACAAACTAATGTAAAACACGGCGTTTTCACGGGCACTCTAATTAATATTTGCATTGTTATGTGGTGCTATTAAATGCATCGATGCTTATTTGAGAAACTGCTGAGCTTTAAACTGAAGATCAAAGAGTTTTATTTGGTTAAGGACACTTTTGTTTGGGTAGCCACTTCAATCAAATAAACCAATACTGTAAGAATTCTCACTGAAATTAAATTAATGAACCCAATAACACCACTGACTTATTCTAACATTGAATTTCCTGTTTCTTGCAACGTAAAAACCTGCTCCTTCACGCTTGACAGCCAGTTGATATTCTAAAAAGAAGGATAACGCGGTGGCGAACGGTGGCTGCCCAGGACTCACACCGGGGAGGATAATTCCCGAGACACTTCTGCATTCGTGCTTTCTGCTCCTCTCCGTTTGTTAGAGATTTTAATCAACGATATCTTTCCAGACTAATGGCATCGCGTATCCTTCTCTGTTGCGAGAAGCCAAAACCATTGCCAAAATACTAGTAGCTGCTTAAAACCAAGCAAAAAGAAGGTTTTAGGGTTTTTATTTGCTTGGGATTTTTTTCCCCCCGGTTTTGGTTTGGTTTTGTTGTTTTTGCTGGTGGTTTATTTCCAAACACCCAAGCTAGTCCACCACATCGAGAGACAGCGATTCAATTTTTTTCTTTCTTATATCAGGTGCTGTAAAAAGCAGCAGAGGCGAAAACACATATGTATATGTATATTTGTCTCATATTAATATATAATAACACCCTTCTTGAAAAGGATAATGCTTTCAGAATTGATTGTTAAATTCATCGGGACACACTCCACATGCAAAGCCGACCGTCATTTACAGAACTTGTGATAATACCTAGGAAGGCTTGTTAGGGAATTCAGTGCTTTTTCAATATTTTTCAGCCCAACGCCTTTGGGACACTAACTTAGGGCGTACCTTTTAAAGGTTGGTGTGACAGTGACATTGGTTTTCTGGTGCAGGTTGTGACATTCCCCGCCCCGACGTGCCAGGACTCAGAGCCCTTAATCCTAGGCCAGCTGCTCGAGGACAGGTCATGCACCGAAGCGCGGCCGATACCCAGAGAAAATTCTGAATTCCACCCAATCCGAATCGCGTCTGCAGTAAACTCATGCAGGAGGAAAGGGTGCATATTTTCCCCTGTAGAGAACAAAACACTCAGCTGAGGGGAGAAAGCAAAATAAATTCCAAGCAAAACAAAAACCAAGAAGGCAACAATGCGCTGCCCTAACGAAGTCGCTGCCTTCCCAGTAACTCCCACATCAGCTCCCAGCTCACGCCATATTAGTGCCTCGGACAAAACTGACCGCTTAGAAGTTTAACGCCCAGAAGAGAGTACTCCCTCTTTTTTACCAGCCGATCTTGTTAAAACGCCAAGCAGTCCCTTTTACTCTATTTAGCAAAGACAATTTCGTGAGCCAAGAGAACAAATCCTGCAAACTTGCACTGAAAAAGTACAGCGAGCAGAGGGACTGCTTACAAATGCATTTTACGGCAATTTCGGGGCTGTCACTTGAAGCAGAAAAGAAAATGTTTTTCTATATAATGAACATGAGGTAATAAACTAAGCAAACTGCCGCTGACTTTGTTTGGTAGATTTGTGCAAACTGTTTCTACAGCTCATTGATCTGGGATCAAAGAAAGAAAGGTGTGTTTTGAATCTAAGCCGAGAAAGTAAAAGCTCCCTGGTTTGTACAGAAACTGTTGGCAGTTTGTGACCCTTTCAATGCCCCTGGTGTCAGAAACAGATTATCTCACAGCTTTTCTCTCTTTCTGTTTTGTTTCTTTTGGTGTTTTCGAACTGTAACTTTAAAGCACACCGCACAGCTCTGATTCTGACTGAAGTTGTGCTCCTTGCTTATACCTCACTTCCCTGAAGCGCTTAGTGAAGAGCTTCTTCTGACGCTCCTGAAACCTTCATGGTCGCACGACTCCTGGGGTCATTCGTTAACTTTCCCAACCTAACAATGCCGCCGAGAGTTCATCCTTCTGATTTATTGACCTTTTAAACCCTCCAGTACAGAGCGCGGGGGCGCGGAGCGGGGATCCTCCGGCGAGAGATGTGTTTCTATTTCAGGTCCATTACAGAATGCGGTGTTGGAAGTGGTGCTCCCAGCGTTATCAGAGCCGACCACAAATGCCACATGAAAAGCAGCAAACATCCGGAGAGTTTCCTGCGAGTCGAGCAGTTTCTCAAGACAAGAGCCTTTTTTTAACGCGTATTTAAAGGCAACACGCTTTGCCTCTGTAAAGCAGTTCAAAACCACTAAATGAATGTAGCCCAGCCCGATAACGCTGCATGGTGCAAGTAATCTCCCTGAATCAAGGCTTTTCGGGACTTGGCAGTAAGAAAGTACGTGGAACAGATAGGTCTTGGTCAGGAGTGACCCACTATTGAAAGGGGGAGGGGGGGAAGAAAAAAATAAATCTGTAACTATCGAAGGAACGTTAACTACTTCACAACAAGGTAATAGTCCCCAACATTGCAAATCGCTTTCTAGCAAACACCCAAACACGCAAAAAGCTCTCTCCTCATAACTGCGCGCAGCACCCGGTGCGGAGCCGGCTCAGTGGAAACACATCCCAACGCCCTGGGCTCTGCAGCTGCTGGGGACGGACAACAGGCTGGGGGACCCGCAGCACGGTCCCCGCACAATAAACTGTTGCATCTGCGGGCGGATGCTTCGGGGTGTGCTAAGCAACGGTGTCCCCGCATGTGAGGACTGAAGGGCGTCTGGCGGAGGGAGAGGGACGTGCGCGACGCCCGCTCCGAGGTAAGAGCGCTGTCGCCTCCCGGCAGACACGAGTGGGGTGCCCCCACTGGCCCACCCGGCTGGGTGCCAGACGGTCCCCGGCCCCGCGGCCGGCGGGCTCGGGGCCAGGCAGGGTGCGGGGCATGGCCGGGCAGGAGGCAGCGCGGCTCCCGCCCCCGCGGCCGCCGCTTCCCCTCACCCTGCCCCTCCATCAGGCCGCTGGACCCCTGCTCCTTTGGCTTCCCCGGGGGGCCGCCCACTTTCCCGCAGCCCTCTCTGGAGGACCTGAGGTGTGGAGCAGAGCCTCCAACCTGCTCTCTCCTAGGAAGGAGTTAACTCTGCCGCCCACGGGACTGCCTGGGCTTGGCTTTCATGCGGCTGTAACTCCTTCCCTACCCGGTCTGAAGACATAAATCAAATGTATAGGAATCAACGGGAAATGACAAGTTTAACTGACAAGAGCGCTACTACTCTTCTGTAGTATCTATTCCAGACAGATAATACGTGGACCCAAACAAATTCCAATAAGGTCAATGGTAAATGCTACTCAATTTAAACGACATCGAAAGGAAGCCTAGAAATGGCACTTTCCTCAAAAAAAAACAACACCAAAAAAGCCCAACTAAACAAACCAACAAACAGCAACAACAACAAAAAACAATCAACGAAACAAAAACCCCTTATAATAGGGATCCAAGGCTCATCACCCATTATTTTCACAAATTTATCTACTCTTTTAATATTAAGATAAATAAATGATACTAAGATTACGGACCTGTCACATTTTTCTCGGTAAAATAAATTTACAACAGTTTGATTACAGAAGGAGTTCCCAACTTTGTTCAGTTTGAGAAGGAGTCGCATGGGACCACGAAGCAGGACAGTAGTTGGGGTCAGGTAGAACCCCCCCTACATTTGAATTTCCAAGAACAGAAATCCTGTTAGTTTTCATACTTATGTATATATAAGTTAAAAAAAAATAATAAAATAAAAACAAATCCTTTATACAATGCTGGAGCCACTCCAAAAGATCAGTGATCTCAACTGAACCAAACAATTTGGCCTAGCCTTGGTTTGTATTTATGCTGGTTTTATGTCAGCAGAACTACTACAAACTTGTACAATTTAAGATTTATTCTGACATGCTAGATATTTAGGGAAGGAGAAGTGGTACAACTGCACAATTAAAAAGCTGACCTCAGATATACTACAGTGACACAAGTTTCTTTGGTGCACTCAGGTCTCACAGTAGCCCTAACAAGGCCAAAAGAATGAATGTCGTAAGAAATTGTCTAGAAGATGGACTATGGTCCTAAATATAATGCTACTGTAGTCTTGTAGTGTGTATATATATATATGTAGATATATACAACCTTCAGTAGGTAGCAACATTTCACAGTAATTTCAAAATGTAAAGTTCCTTGTCTTTAGCCAGAATAAAATTGTTACATTATACACACAAGTAGCTGGGCAGTTATTGTTCCATTATGCCAATTACTTACAGTTACAAGAGAGATGATGTGGGATTTTTGCATATGGAAAAAGCCACATGCTTGCAGTTCAGCATAAGTGTGTTAGTGATACCAACAAAATTATTAAATGAAAATGTCTAAATCCAAACATCAACTGCTTGCCATCTACAGCTCTGATGAATCAGCAGCGATGAACAAGTAAGAGTGGACTGAAATTAAAACCTCCATGACACTAAAGCTGAATAAAACCTTTGTCAAAGATGGACAATATGTTGCACATATTTTTAGTAAAAAAAGTAACTGCTGTGCTTTTCTTCCCTGATATTGGATGCAGTGGTCATGTTAAGAAATGTCTGTTCATACATGAGCAAAAAGGGCATTCTCTACAACCAAGACTAATGAATACAAAATTTGATGCTGTTTTTGCAGATCAAATATCAATTGCTTAAGGTTGTAATCTTAAAATTTGTCCAGGGGAAATGCTCTGGATTTTCGCTGTATCTTTGCAGTTACACTCAGTGTTTAAGTGCACTACGTGTGACATTTAGCTAGATAAATAAACAACAAAAAGAAAAAGATCAGGCAGCTAGAAATTTCATGAAATGAATTTAGTTTCACTTTTTGATAGCTGCAATTGTTCAGTTTCCTGATATTTATGTCGCATTATTACTCCCAATACACAAATCAAAACTTACTTTTAATATTATTTTAACATTAATTTAGTATTTTAATACAAATTATTATTCCAACAATGTTCTATTTAAACATGACATAAAGTTGTAAGTAATAACAAAATGACACCTGTACATCTTTCAAATCCAAAGCAGTCAACTGAATCATGTTTCTAAAACTATTTACCAAACATGTAGGACTTCCAGTGGCAAACATCTGCTTGCTTTACAGGGCACAATGAAGTCTAGAATTTCTGTGCCTAGAATGTATTAATTCTCAATGTTTTAAACACCTTTGATTTCCAGTGAGCAGTCAGAGAGAAGGGAACAAAACCCCTCATGGGATCATGCCTGACACAGATAGCAACTTTAAATAAGAAGAGCCAACTAAGTTGCAAAAACTTCCAAGCTAAGTGCAGCAATAGAGTTTTGTGGGTTTGTGGGGTTTTTTTTTTTTTTGGTTGGTTTGTTTCATTTTGGTTTTTTTTTTTTGTTTTCTGATCCAGGCATTATTACTTGGGCTTGAGACATATTTGGAATTACCTAGTTGCAGTTCAGCAGTCACACCTATTTTACTTACCTGGCCTATTTCTGTTTGTTTAAAACCTAAGAACCGAAAGTTCCCTTTCCTCCTCCTTTGTCCCCTTAACATCACCTTTTTATCTTCACAACACCCTTTGAAGGGTATTTACTGAAAGGATGAGAGAGCAGTTATCACACAGAACTGAAAACTTAAAAAAAGAAAAAAAAGGAAAAAAAAGAAAAAAAAGAAGAAAAAAGACCCAGGAATTTCAGTAAACTTACTCTGTAGCTAGATCAAGAAGTAGAGATCCTCACTCCTACTGTCCTACCGCAAACAACCTACAAGATCTAAGACAATTTCTACCCAGCTATCTCCAGTTTACCAGTTCTATTAAGATAGGATGCTTGTTTAACTGGACTTTCAATGTAAATGTTGCAAGAACATTCAACTTAGAAACCTTGCTTCAGTGATAAAATGAAAGATATTTTCAGCTTTAAAAAATTCAGTCAAATCTTTTGGAGACAGTTTGTGTAGTACCTACATGTACCATGTTAACAGCCTTCTACCATTAAAGCCTGGAGAGGTTTGAATTAACGAAGCAATGTGGTTACTACAGAGCTTTAGTTTCTGGGTTTACATGTGCATAAATATACTTGCTACAAAATAAAGCATATTTGTGCTTTTTTGTTGTTGTTTAGACAGGCATCCTGCAAAAAGCAAAGATACTATGTCGCTCAGCACAGGATAAACTGAAAAATGCTAGAAATATTAGCCAGCTATACTAGTGATTTATTAAGGCCAAAGTTAGAACTGAAGCATGCCAAAATTATCTTGCACAACTGAAATACCTAACTTATAATAGGCATCTGTTTCCAGCAGTCTCCTGCCCTTCCCTCCCAGCTAGAGAAATATTGCAAGATTTACTCTTGCAAGACCTATGCCGCTTCAGGAAATAAAGATGAGTGTTGACAGTCACCAACCAGTGCATGTGGGTGCTCAAGTACTGTGGTCATCCATTTGAAAATAAAATGTGAACTAAGAAGAAACACCTAGGTAGTTCAGTCGACAACGACTCAACCACTCACCAGAGGGAGCCCATTTTCCCCAAAAGCAGTATCTGTAGTATAGCCAACCTGCTACCTGCTGGAGCCTTGGAACTACCCCTCTAAAAACTCTCCAGGTGCTGGGAGGAGCAGCTGCCAGCTAGGGCCGTCCCACAGACACACAGGGCACAGGGAAGTACAGAGCTGTGGAGAATCACGTAGCTGCTTGGTTAAAACTTTCTGCAGCACAAAAGGTACTTTAATGAAGAAGATGCTACATTTGCCTTTCAAATGGAACCTTTCTGAGAGAAAGAACACATATATCTCCAGCACGTCACTGACAGACATAAACATTTCATATTGTTCTAGGTAGCCTCATTGCTCTTTTTTAGAATGTGATATATGTTAAATACTGAAAGTTAGGTTATCACACAAAAATTATTTTTTTTCAATAGAAAAATAAAATATTTTCAAAGAAAACCGTTCTTGCTTTATTCTCAAAGGGAAGAACCAGCCTTCTAATGTATTAATAATTCTCATATAATCTTTAAAGTCCAACTGAAAAACTTTATTAATCTAACTTGCATTGCAACTAAGCACAGAAAACCCCCTGAGCTCGTAGCCAGCACTACAACATGTCTTGTTCAGGAAGGACCTGCAGCTCTTTTCAGGGCCAGATTGTGTGTGCATAATCAGTGGTTGGAACAGGGCATAATACAGAGGTTTCTTGGCAGCTTTCAGAACTTGACAGAGCTGCAAAAGTTGTGGGTTTTTAAAAATTTTTTTGTTGTTGCTTTTGTTGTTTTTGTTTGGTTGTATTTTTTTTTTTAATCTTAGGCCAACTAAACACAAGATCCATTTAGCAGTAAAGCTACCCTGCTGCCTATCTAAACAGAAAAACCTTGCAAGTGAAGATGGAGTTACATCCGCAAGCATGTTGCTGGCACTGAAAGATTACCTGCAGTTGCATACCTCCTGGTATCTGTCCTTTTGTTTTTTTTCCCTTCATAATAATGAAATATTATTAAGTTACTACTTTTGCTTTTAGTATCGTCTTTGTTCTTCACATACTTATTTCCTCATTACTGATTAATACATTTTCCTAGCATTTTTCTTTCTGCAGATTCTCCTAGCCAGCAGTCAGTAGATGCCACAGCACAGACCTGAACTACTGATAGGTAAAAAACAAGCCACATTTTTTACCTCTTATCCATAAAAAGCAGATCTATTAGTGCAATCACTTTTTGTGTGTGTGGGGAAGATTTTAAACTTTCCTTTTCAGGTTTGCAGCAGTGCAGTCACAAAGGTTTTGCCACTTGTCAAACTAATTAAATGGCAAAATTCAAGCAACAAAGATTTGATCTGGGTAAGTAATAGTTGTACATAACTTGGTAATTGTTAGTTGTATGAATTATTCCTAACTATTTCTTGGGATTTCTTTTGTAGCCTGTACCTTCAGAAACACTGTGAAATACAGTCAACTTCTTATTATTTAAATATGTGATTACAGAACTAAGGCTGGATATATCACCTACGTTTGGAAGGGCTCCATACTACTGGAGACTTGCTAGTCCATGAACTTTCCCTCACCAAACACTGAACCTTAACACAGCAGTGGTGAGACACTAGCCTATCAGAACTCCACTTTACAGGAGCACCAAATTCACCTGAAATTGGAACAAGAAGATAAGATGTTCACTTACTAAATTACATACAGGCATGAGTATGGAATCTGGGGAATCCCTTTGACAGATGCATACAGGATTTATGTCTCCAGAGGACTCTTTAGCACAAAAAATAGTGGTATTTTTTACCATTAAACAGAAGTTACACATTTGATAGTATTTCAGATTTAATGTTTCAACATTTCCTGAAATAGAACAACCACTGCTGCTCATAGTTACCTGCAAGTGGCTGGTAAACATGAATTATCACTTTCCTACCCAAAGAAAAACAAATTGATCCAAGTTATTTTTTTCCTTTGCTAGTGATTTTCAAAAAAATAGAAATGTAAGAAATCTCTTGTTTGAAAACAGTAGATTGTGATATATGTTCAGATGCTGTCCCAAACAGAAGCAGAAAACTACTTGCACAGCCCTTGCAGAAATACTTCCCCAGCTTACTAGATGTGTATTTGCAGAGGTTGAGTTTACTGGGGTTAACACCATAGTGACGAGAAGAGGTAAAAGACACAGTTCTTCTAGTACTACAATTAAAAACTAGTAGTATTGCAGCAGTGACTGATTAGGCAGCTACAATGGCAATTCTTATAAAAATTGTAAGAAACATGTAATGCTGAAGCATATTGTCACCTAAGATGTATAATTAATTAGGATTAAAAAAACATTATTATAAAGGTTAGGGCCACACACTGCTGATTATTGGCTGCTTTTATGAAGCATAGTTTATTATTAATATTTACCCATATAAGAACTGTTTATAGGTTCACATACATTTAACGGGATTTCATCCACAGAACAGTCATTTGTTACAGTCATTGCTTATATAGGTGTAGGCCAAAATATATCCTGCAGTACTGAAATAAGAGGTGAGTAGGAAGATATCTGTATGACAGAACTTGACAGCAAATTTTGTGAATAAATTGCTTTTTCATCTCTGTAAATTTCAGTGGTATATCTTTGTAAATAACCTAGTTTAATATATTTTAACAGAAAGAATTTAAATAATAATGTGAATTAAATACAATGCATGGCACTAGAACTAATTTGGACACAACACTGGGAAGATCACAGGGTGTTCAAGGTTATGTTTTAAATTTCTAGCCAGAATCAATAAATCTATCCTAGTTACTTAGCAGCATGATACATTCACTGGGGAAAGTTTTCTTTCAAGAAGGAATTATTATCCACTGCTCTGTTAAAAATAATTAAAAAATGGCTAACTAGCTTTAATCTTAGAAGAAGGGTTGGATACAATGTTAATAGTATTAAGGCAAATTTCCAGGAGGTAAACAATTCAAAATCAATTGCATAAATTCCACAGCAACAAATTATTAAAACACAAAGTTCTCAATCTGAAAATTTTCCTTTTTTGGGTAAATCTAATAGGAGGAGTTCTGACCAGACCCCAGATCCATGGAGTAACTGCATGTCTAAACAGAAGAGTGGTTGAGGAAGAAAGAAGCTACTAACTACCGTTTCAGAAGACTCTGAAGGGCATGCAGCTGAGACAGCACACCAAGGTTACAGAAGCAGCTGCAGCTTCATCTCTTTGTCACAAGTTAAACTGGACATTATTTTGAACAGCCATTGTATCAAGAGCTAAAGCAAGGCAGTAAAGGAATATAGCAGTCCTTGACAGCTCAGCTGCAACACTAGATGATAAACTAAAAGTTGTGTTTCTTAGGCCTCTACCTGTTGCTCTTACATTGTCATTGAGTACAGTCTGAAAATAAAACCAACACAAAACCAACACAACAGAAACAAAAACTTCTTCCAAAGCCAGCTTTTGCATACCATCTCACTACTAACAGCATTTATATGCTGTTTTTCATGCAATAAATGCTTTTCAAAGATAGGTTAATATTGCTAACACTGTTATGGACCTTAGGGAAGTCAGGACAGATGTTCCAACTACTCTGTCTAAAGTTGCAGCAGAGAAGAAAAAGGCCATGGATCATGTTCCTCTCCCTTTCCTCTCTCCAGTTTTAAGTGCAGTTGCATGCTGAACTGAAAGATACTGGTCTCAGACTCCCTTTCTCCTGTGTTCCTGCTAAAACTCTGGGGGACTCAGAGCAGGATTAGGACTCACTAGCAGATTTGCCTTTGGTAGGGTGACTAGTCAGGGATCAGCAATAAGAACCTGATTACACTTAATTGGGAAAAGGGTAAATTAACAATCCGAAGGAAAATTAGTAGTGAGGAACACAAGCCAAATTTAAATCTTCACTTCTACTGTGTATTGCTATTCTGGAACTGCAACTTAACTCTCCTTTCTCCTAAGCTTAGTTAATTTTTCCCATATTGATACTAGAAAACTGTAAAGTGGCAAATCATACAGATAAAATAAAAATGGCTATATTTGTATATAAAGCAACAGATTTAGGTTAGGCATCAGGAAGATATTCTTCACCATGAGGGCAGTAAGGTGCTGGAATAGGTTGTCTAGGGAGATGTAGATGCCCACTCCCTGAAGGTGTTCAAGGCCAGGCTGGATGACGCTTGTACAGCCTGGTCTAGTGTGAGGTGTCCCTGCTCATAGCAGGGAGGTTGGAACTTGATGATCTTTAAGGTCCCTTCCAACCTTAGCCATTCTATGATTCCATGATTTTATGATTGTATAGTACACATGACTAGATAACTAACAGTAGTGTAACTGATTTTTTTCATCATTTTCACTACAAAAAGCACAATGGCAAGCTGAATTTTGTTGTTTGATTTTTTTTTAAAGAGTACCAACATCTCTGACCACAAGAAAATCAAACTAGCAAATAATGAACAGTGAACTGACTTTTTATTGTTACTTTACTAAAAAATAAGTGAATGAATCTGATAAAATTATTATTATTTTAAATTCTGTTTGATGCCAAAATATAGAAGATACAAAATACTAGGAAAAACAAATTAAGAAATATTGAAAAATTAGGTTATACAGCTTAACATTCAAAATTGGACAATACAAAAAATCTTGGCCATTGAGGAACTGGAATGGGTTGCCCAGGGAGGTTGTTGATGCCCCATCCCTGGAGGTTTTTAAGGCCAGGTTGGATGAGGTCTTGTGTAACCTGGTCTAGTGGTAGGGTTCCCTGCTCATGGCAGAGGGGTTGGACTTGATGATCTTTAAGGTCCCTTCCAACCTCAATGATTCTATGATTCTATGATGATTCTATGACAGCTTAAACATCTGTCAACAATGTCACACTGCTGAAAGGAAAAAGAGAAAAAAGCCCATCACACTGGGCTATGTAGATACGTATGTTCTCTGCAGCCTGTGAAGCAATGTTTTCTTTCTTCTCAGGGAAGAGGAAACAAAATAAAAGCCCTCACGTTTTCAGACAGTTGGTGCAGTATAGATTAATACCCACAGAGGACAGTACAGAAAACAGTCATACTCAAACTTCATTAAGGAAAATTTAGCTTTAGTGATAAGAAAATTAGTCTAAAGAAGGTGAAGATGGTGAAGTGTTGGAATATGTTGCCTTTGGAGAACACATAATCGTCCAGGTTTTAGAAGCAGAAAACTAATAAGTTTTAAAAACTGGCTGACAAACATCTGTTAAGAATAACACAACTACAGTTGATCTTATATCTGGTCACACCACCACAGACCTCTGGAGGTCATCTGGTCCAACCTCCCTGCTCAAGCAGGGCCACCTATAGTCAGTTGCCCAGGAATATGTCAAAATGGCTTTTAAATATGTCCATGGATGGAGACTCCACAACTACTTTGGGCAACCTGTGAGGGGGCAGACTAGTCAGTCCCTGAAGTTCCTTCTATCCCTAGTTTTCAAAGCTTTAATGAAAAATTATGCTAATATTAACTTTGATTTTAAAACTAACTTGCATATTTTTCATCTCATCCTTATTTTACCATTTCAGTTTCATAGAAGACTGCGTTCCTTTAAGACGTGCTATTCAGAAACTGTAGAGATGACAAATCATGCCCTCTGTTACACTCAGTCCTCAACAACATTGAACAATCCCTTTCTGTACATCACTGAAAAAAACCAGCCAGTTCACTGAGTTGATCTTAATGCTTCTTGCATGGAAAAGGCATTTCTAAAATAAATTTCAATAAATAAATCTTACACCCAGGAGGTATACAAACAAATAATATCTCAGCAGTGTTCCCCTCAGTAAAAAGTTGCAAGTATGCAATTCTGGTTTCACATTGGACACTGAGACTATGATAATTATTTAGACTATGATAATTATTTAGACTATGATAATTTATTTTCAACCTCATGCATAAAGTACATTAGTCCCATTGGTTGGCCTTGCGATGAAGAGAAAGCAGGTGTTCCAGTCATCTTAGATATCAAAGGCCTCATGAGCCCTTGAATATTTCCAGTGAAGAGGACAGAACAAATCTTCTGCATAGACATATTTCTAATTGCTCAAACGAAGCTGCAAAAAACTAACATTGAAAATTATAAGGGATATAAAAAATAACTATGTTGAAAAACTTATTTTTCAAGCAAGTTTCAAGGAATTTTTTCTCATTCAACTTAAACATTTGAGTTAAAAAATTAAAAACAGTACTCAAGTTTTAAAACCATCACAAAAACAAGAGAGATATCTTTCCAGGAAGCATACAGTTTCTTCCTCTATTTTAAATAATCCAGAATTATGTTTAGAATTGACCTAGCAATGTATACCTAAGTATGTAACAGATCACAGATGATTAATATCATTGTAAGCATCTCTATCCTACCAGGCTTCTGTTTTAAGATATTCTGCTGTATCCTAGAATACTTTTCCTAAATAAACTCTAGAAGGTAAATACTTAAGACAATAGCAAATGAGGGGTGAATGAATGTGAGAACATCAAAGGTTCTCTGAGGGAGTTGAACTACAAGAGAAGCTTTGAACCCAGGTTAAAATGTCACAGAGTGCTACCTGAGCAATGCGTTTATCAATTTAATTCCTTCAAAATCAACAAATAAACTTTGCTACAAAGATAAAGAAAATTTAAACCTGGATTTCCTTCTTAAAGCTATCTTTGAAGTTACCTTATATCTTAATGTATAACTACCATTTTAGACACACATTTAAAAACATTTTTAAAAATTCCCCAGCAAAGTAATGAAAAGATGCAATCATGTTGAGTCACAGACATCCCCCCCAAAAAAAACCCCCAAAACAATTATCATCAAATGGCAGAATAATAGTACAACTATTTTTCATTTTATTAAGAACTGTGATAAATAAGTGCCAGTTTTTTACTCAAGCCGTGCATCTCTCTTCCCAAGATGAATGGCAAAAGACATTAAATATAGAACTTTATCTAACAAAGTAAATTACATTGCAGAAACTCAATTAATGAGAAATTCACAACGCTAAATAATATTCCCAGATTTATCAGCTAATATTTTTAAGTGGGAACCTAAAATTGTGCTTGTGAATCTGAGTATTAGCAGCTAAATTTCGGTTTGCATTAATATCTGTACTTCAAGATTTCTTTAACTGGTAGCAGTTCTGTGTACAATACCCATTACTGAGATGTGTGCCTAACAGTCTCCCTGCAAAATCACTCCCTTCACTGTGTTATCTAAAAACTAGTTTTTTCATTTGTTAAGTCTTGGTAAAGTCCAATTCCATAAAAAATGCTAAGTTTCAAACCTTCCCTCCTGTTCACACAGTGGAAGGATGGGCAGACAGCCTCAGTTATTGTTTTCCTTTTTATTTATTTTTTTTCCCTCCACTTTGACATTGTCTGGACTCCAGCAGACAAGAATACTGGCTTCTGATCTACAATGAAGAGCGTGAGGAAAGGGAAGGTCAGCTTTCTCATGCTTCCCATAATTACAAGAGTCAAAAAAAAAAAAAAAAAGTGGCCTGTGAAGATGTAGCTGTAAATTAGCAGAAGTCTTATGTTTTTTCCAAAGATGGATGCACAGGAATAAATACAGTGGAAGAATATGTTGACAATCAGGATTTTGTTGACTATTTAGAAAGGGTACCAACTTGATTTACTACACAGGAATTTCTAGCGGGGCTTTTTAGTTCTCTTAAAAATAAAAAGTTACTTGTGGCTTTTTGTCTCTCCCAGAGCACACTGAGAATACTCCTGAGAACTAGTGAGTACAGTAATTTTTTAAAAGAAGTTTGGGTAATAGTCACAGTTTTAATAACTTGTTGCACATACTTGGGCATCAACCACTGCTTTTTCCACTTGTTAAAGAGACTACTGCCAAATCCTGCATAAAAATGTGGCTTCAGCAGAATCCTATGACTTCGTAATTCTGTTTCAGCCCATTGTTCTCAGATGTTTGGAATCAAGTCAGTGAGGAACTTAACTGGGAAGAATATGTAAAATACACAACAGTTATTACTGAAACAGACACGAAATTGACATTGAAACCACACATGGCTAACTTCTTTCAGGTTGTAGGACTTGAAGTACCATGGTGGCCTGGAGCAAGGTACAGTTAGTTTTATTCCATAGTCTGTCACGCTCAAGTGCCCCTTCCCTGGAGAAGCTGTGTCTACGACCAAGGACAATGTAGAATGTTTGATAACAGACTTTTAAAAATAGTATAAAAATTAAACAGCAAAAACCCACAGGACTTCTTTTCCTCATGAGTATTAAAAAAAGAGAAGTTATTGAAAATTCCTTTTAAGTAGTAGAACTTGCAGTTGTACAAACTGTATATTTTCTGCAAGTATCATGGAACCTGACAAGTACAGACTCTTCACAGTCCTTCAGACCAGCTTCAATAAATATTACTCTAACACAGTTCTTGTTATGAAAAGCAGCCATTAAATTGGATCCCAAAGTGCAGATGCCGCCCGCTTGAACTCTTGACAAGCTTTATTTTCTTTGTATGATTTTCTGATAAAGAAACTTGTCTTAAGGTTCTTTAGGAGAGTGATCACTGAATTTTAATTCAAAGAGCGTATGAAAAAATTATGAAATACATATGAACATTTTAGTTTGAGAAACACCTGGCAACAATGCTGTATAGCAATTCCAACCAGACTATCCATGTAAAAGATAAGCAGATGCAGCCAAACATGCCTTTATCTGGAACTGTAATGCACACAAAGAATCCTGAAAAACATCCAACTTCAGAAATTAGCTGTTTATTTTGGAGCACCTATATCAATAACAGCAAAACATACCACAAAAGGTGGTACTAACCAAAAGGTATAACTGCTCATCTGCCTTACAAAATTGGAAAGGAATGTTTTGCTTTTAAACCTGAGAAGGAATAAAATAAATGGAAATGAAAGTGAATTATAATATGTAGATCCACATGATAAGTTAACAAAAATAATCTGACAGATAACTTACAGAGCATTTAATTTTTGTCATCACAGTAATTCTAGGATTTTTTAGTTCTGAAATATTGAACTGTCTCTGCACTTTTGAAAGGAAAATATTCTGTCAATACCATTCCATGTCTTCTCATATATCCTAACCCTGTCACCTCAACTTCTTAATTTGACTTCAAGGAGATGTTAACATGTTTATGCGTTAAATAAATCATAGTAGCTTTTAAAATGAAGCCATATCTACTAAAGAGAAAAAAAAAAAAAAAAGAAGAAAAAAAAAAGGATGCAAAAGTTACCTCTGTTTGGTGACAGTTACCTACTTGACAATGGACTGATAACCTGTCCCAGCACAGAGCTGAACACCAACATAAAACCAATCATTTTCTTTACAGGTAAGAGAAAGCCTTTCACTAGATATGTTTCTTTGGGCCTCTGTTGCACCATCTATTAATCAGTCTTTGGCTGATGCTTTCCTATGACATCCCAATCAGGTCTGCATGGACTATTTAGCGTTTTTCCACAATCAGAATCATAGAATTGCTCAGGTTGGAAAAGATCATCCAGTCCAACCTTTAACAACTCTACTAAGCTAGCTCTACCAGCCCACTGCTAAACCATGTCCCTAAGCACCGTATCTGTATGATTTTTAAATACATTAATGGATGGTGATTAAACCACTTCCCTGGGCAGCCTGTTCCAGTGCTTAACAATCCTTTCTGTAAACAAGTTTTTTTCTAATATCCAAACGAAACCTCCTCAATTCTGTTCTTCTTGGATATTAGAAATAGAATTATATACTTCTGATTTCGTTTAAATATAAGCCAATTCTAGCCAATGGGCATATATTCAAACATATGGTCATTCTAGTCACTACCATGACTATTCTGGTTCTGCTTTTGCTTCATTTCCTGTTATTCCAACATCACAGCTTTTCCACAGTAATGTAAAATATGTTTATTTACCAACCACATCTCTCTTATCAACCTGGGATGTTTTCTTTTTATTTATCTTCTCTTTCTTTCTCTCTTTCTCTTTTTTTCTCTTTCTCTCTTTCTTTCTTGCTTTCCTGAAAGCAGAGCTCTTCAAATTCCACACACTGAAGTGGCACACTCTCTGGGAAACTATTAATTGAATACTGCTTTTTACTATCAGCTAGTCAAAAGGGGAAGTAGTTGGGATGATTAAATGGAAATAGCTTGATTGCTACACCTCACATAATATAAATGGAGTGTTTCAGAAATGTAACATTAATGAAAACTTCATGGCTAACAAAAAGTAGGAAACAAAGGATACCTGCCACTGGAAACAGCCAAATGCCACCAATACCCTAAATAAAACTTGGAAAACTTTTATTGACTAGCAAGCTCAGCATGTTGGAATAATAAAGAAGTTTGGAATTTCCTCTCTTATTTAGAGTGTCTTTGCAGAAATATCAGCTGGTAACTACATCAGACTGTGCTATGTATAGCTTTGTTGATCTACAGTGGTCTTTAGAAAGCACACGCCCAATGTTTCTTCACATAAATAACCCTTATAGACAAAATGCCTAGCATACCCAAAATTCGGAGAATGAGAGAGAATATTACATTTTAAAGTAGACTCATTAAAAAGGATAGTTGTTTAATTTCATCATTATCAGATTGAGGTAATCTAACAGAATTAACTTCTAGCTATGAAAGATACTCTCCAGACTTCTAAAGGACAACACAAAGAAATAGTTGTTAGGAAGAAAAGAGGGATGCACTATTTCATTCTAATCCCTACAATGAATGTAATTTATCTTCTTTATTTTTTTTCAAATGACACTTTCTTTGAGTTTTTCAACAATGTTACTTCATTTTTAAATTTTTGTTTTGGATAATGCTAAGTGAAAAGCAAATGGAAATATGAAATTAAAAGGAAACATTAAACAAACAATTTTGTGTTGTTCTTCAATTACTTGCATTACAGAAGTACTTTCAGAGACAGAGCATAATGCCTCTCTTTACTAAAACAAATCCAGTAAAAAAAAAAATACACCAATTATTATTGCTCCTTTTAATACGATATAGAGTTAGAGGTTAGATGATTCACTTCATGTCACATAGGAAAATCTGTGGCAAAAGTCCAATTAAACCTTGTTCAGATAAAGAAAAAAATGCAGAGAAGTGACATTCACACAAGCAATCTCATTAATATAAATGAGTGGTGGCTGTCCTGCATCTCAGCAAGTCACCTCACCCACCCAGCTTGTTTTCCTCCTTCCTTCTTCACATCCATAAATTTTGCTCTGCAGTAAATGGTAGAGGGTGAGCAAAGGAGGAAAAAGGAATCAACACCGATTTCTGAATAAATAAATATGAGTTTGGATAAATTAAAAATGCTAATGAAACACAATTCATGTAGTAATTCAAGTATACTTTGTTCAGAAAATTCCTAAATATCTTGAATGCTAAACTGCATCTTGGACTGGATTCTGCACGATGCCTACCAGCCACGGAGAAGCGTTTAGTGTTCCTATTCCTGCTCAGCATTTCTGCAAATCTTTAGATTTTTTTAAAGTTGCAGCAAGCTTCAAGGGAATAAGTCATGGATCTACAGATAACAGAATGATTTCTGAAAGCCAATAGCATGACTTCTCCTTTAGCAACAAATACTGTGTGTATAATGAAGGGTTTACTTTCCCAGAAGTGCTTGTGGGACTTAAGATTGCACAAAAGGGCTGTGAAATGTGTTTCCCTCAGTTCTGGCTCTTTGGTTCCTGGAGCCTCAGGTCACATTCAACTCATAGTTCCTATCAAGCTTTTCCCAAAGGACCTCTGGGCTCCTGCAGTAGCCAAACTTCCCTGGAACAGGAAACTCTATTTACACTGATGTCTTAAAGCTTGGTGCTCATCCATAAAAGGGAAAAAAGAATACTTTTAGGAACTGTGTTTTTCTTAACCTTTAACAGACCACAAGTCTAGGCTAAAAAACACGTGCTGAAAAGTGAGTTTTCACAAAACCTGAAAAACTATTTCTGAATAAGTAAAAAACACCTCATCCCCCTGAAGCTCCTGCAGAATTGTGACGGTATGCAGTATGTTGATAGGAATGTGGAACAGAAAACTACAAATTAAGTTTCCAGTTGTCACTGTTTTTTATGAAAGAAAAGCCATCTAGAAACATTACAAGAATAAAATGTTAATATCTTTTATCTGCATATTTTTTTAAGCACATAGATTTGTTTTGTTTTGAATAGTGAGTGTACAAACTTCTGTTTCAACTCTTTGTTCACAAGTGAAAACCAAAGCCTTCCTTGGGGAAGAGCCCTCATAAAAAATGCCATCAAGAATTGAAAATAACCCTTAGAATGGCAATGTGACTCCTGAGCTCAGAGATTCTGCAAGATCTCCTTTATATGTGATAAATTACAGCCAGCTATTGGGAAGGTGAAGTAGAAGTAGCTACTTTTCCTTGCTTGTATTACATGCTTCTGTTCCTTGTCACCCTTAAAAGGCTGTTATTTCACAAAGAACTTACATAATTTCCATTTGTCAAGAAACTTATTATAGTTTTTCAAACTGCAGTTTTGCATACAGAATTGTAATCAATTAAGAAGTCAAAATGAGGATTTTTGTGAGAAAAATACACTGTGACTTCATCTAGATCTTAAGAAGCTTTTTAATTTAAAAATAAGTTTATCTTCCTGCAGATAGGAATATTGATTTGCATTTTGATTACTTCAATGGCAAGATCAAGCTTTCCTGCATTTCTACAGCTTATAAAAACATCCTCTGTCTTTACTACCCTATAGCTTTTTTTTTTTTTTTTTTTTTTTTTTTTTTTTTTTTTTTATGTTTTCTTTTTTGTCACATCTGAAGTGAGTGAGACTGCCAGCTCTGTAAGTTTCTATAAAATGCCTGGGACTTTAGTAGGCACATAAAGTAACCACATCTGCTCTATGCAGGACAGGTGTGCTGAAGGCTGCTTTGAGATACTGAGATAAATCCTTCTGAAAAGCTGATTGAGCTGCTTACATGAATGAAAATAATCCAGACAGTTCAATGCTGCAGGCATCTAAGTTTCTACACAAAAAGCCTAAACTGCCAACTTCATATTTAGACTGAGATTTTGTTTTGAGAATCTACTGATGTTATCAGTAGAGATTCCTTAATTAACACTACTCTCTTTCCAAAATCATTGTATCAAACTGAATAACTATTAAATAAAACAAAATACTTCAGTTTAGGATTCTTATTCATATTTCATTTAGTTCCAGGGAAGAAGTTGAGGTACAGACAATGTCACCTGTTTACAAAGTGAAATTGCATCTTTCAATCTAGCTGTAAACAACAACATGAAAGATACAGGTGCTGTTACAGTAGCATCTTCTTAGTGATGACATTATTTTTCTTGAGGTCAACTATTACAATTTCTGGTTTAAAGCTGAAAGTTGAAATCACATAGTCACCTTACTCAAAATGGCAAACAGTATCTGCATGATATTTTACGAGTTATATTTTAATGAAATATCCTTACTGATTTATTTACAACTACTCAAATGGACAAACATATTTAACTTGATCACAAATGCTGGACGATTCTTGACCTCAGACTAGAAGTCTGGAGACATCACAATTTTACTGTAAGAGATTAAAGAAAGCAGAAGGACACAGGGGTTTTCCATAACTTTCTTTCACTAAACACCAGGACTTGACAATGTAATATCTCTAATCTGTCATCTAGGAAATGAGTAAAGTCCCTAAAAATAATTGGAAGTATCCCAAGGTGAATTAAGTGCAGGTCTATGAAAAAAGAGATATATTATCTGTGTATAATGTTACTGGCTTCTTTATCTTGGCATTTGTCCACCTCTGTCTCGTTCTTGTGCTGAATTTTCTTATCTGTCTGAGCCTCATCATCACCTCAATTCTACAAGCTCTTCAAAGAGGCTGGTTAGATTTTTCAGTACTTCCTATTACTACATTCTTATTTAAAGCTGAAATGTAAGAAGAGATAAACTTACTATTAATAGCAAAAGCTTTATTAAAATGTTGTTCTCTCACCAGATTTTCACTTTCTGAAATATTGTGTATGAAATAAGAGACATTGACCATTATTATGCTTTTTTTTTTTTCATCTAGATCTTCAAAATAGTATTAGTATGTTTAATTGTACCAAATTGTTCTGTTTTACACTAATTCTTTTGAACTTCTGGATATTTTCTTGGTTAAAAAAAATAAAGTTTATTATACCAGTTACATAATAGGCACTATCCAAACACAGGTTTTCAGATTTCACTTATAGCTTACATAAAAAACCTTAAAATATATCTGTTTTGTTAAATATACAAATGGTGTTACTAATTTAAAGTTGCAGATTTTCTATCCAAATCTGCAGTCATGTTTTGACTTTCTGCAACTGTTTGTTACATGTTTTCAGTCACAAAACAAAGAATATCTAAAGCAATTACTTGAAAATTGGCAGTCACTACAAAATGTAGACAACTGTGTCAACTGACAAACATGAGAGCCAGTAGCTTGGCCTTCTACATGTTTATAGTCCTAGACAGACAAAATCTAGCTTTAATAATTCAAAAGCTGTGTTTAACAACTACAACTAGAAAGTAATTTTTTACATGACAAAACATTCAGACTGAGTGAGAGATTAATTTTCGTTTAGTACCTGGTTAAGTAACATGTCCGTGAAACATCTAGACCATGGAGCTTGGAGTCACATATAGGAAATACTAGGACATCCATGTGTATTATAGAATCATAGAGTTTTTTTGGTTGGAAGTGAATTTTAAAGATTACCTAGTCCAACTCCCCTGCCATGGGCAGGGACAGCTTTCACTGGATCAGGCTGCTCAAAGCCCCATCCAACCTGGCCTTGAACACTTCCAGGGACAGAGCATCTGCAACTTCTCCCAGATCTTTAAATATCCTAAATTCTATATCTAGTCTTAAGATGAACAATTTCCAGCACTCTGTATTTCAGCAATAAAGCCCCATATGCAAACGCCAACTATCCTTGCTTTAATAATATCTGGACAATATTAGACAGATAAAACAGTTTTGTGTTCCTTCACTAAAGGACCACAATTCTATCTTTTGGGTGGGCACAGGACAGTTGAACCCAAATGTATCACATATAGCTGGCTCTCTCAAGATGTCTAAGTTTTCAAGCTGATTTGTCATTTACTCTGGGACATTATGCAAAAAGCTCTGAGGCTTTAACAAATAAATGAAAGTTCCAGAACTTGTGAGAAAAAAACCCCACTATTTGTAGTTAAAGTTTGTATACTTTTTAAACAGCTTTTTACTATTTTTTTTCAAATAATTTCAATTCATATTAATTTTAATTCAGTGGTTCATAAAGCTGCACTGTACAAAACCAAGACTGCTGGCCCCAAAAAGCTATAATCTAAGTGTTCATTTGTGAATAATTTTGCAATACACATTTTATTTACATGCACAGGCAAAGAAAAAAAGGCATAAAAGCAACATATATTTACTGGGATGATGACAGGACATGACAAAATATTATAGTCAATGTCTAAGTGCTACCTTGGTTCATTTTTAAATGTATCATATATAGTATTTTGGTGATGAATTATTAAACAAATCTTTGAACAGCAACTAGACATTATGAGCCTTTTGCAAGATGTGTATTTTGAGGAGGGACATTTAAGGGGAAAGGGTGGAGGTATGGAATGTGCTTATTTAAAAATTCACATGTAACGTGACACTACTGACTTCAAATTTTCACTAGAGATAAATTTGAAGTAGAAATTTTAAAGTAGTTTCAAAGATTCCATCATCATACATAGACAATTGTTTTATTGGAGCCTTTTCAGAAATATGAATCATAGAATCATAGAATGGTTTGGGCTAGAAAAGACCTTAAAGATCATCTAGATCCAACCCCCCTGCATTGGTATGAAGTCTCAGTAATTTCCTCTTCCTTTTATTCCCTCATTCTTTCTTATCTTAACTAATAGTGATGTGTTTATAATAATAACTTAGTGATATAGACACTGGTTAACCAGCAGGAACCATCTGAAAGTGATTTCATCAGCCACATGAAATCTGTCTTCTGCTCTTGTCCTATGGGATGTAACACCAAAGTAAAGGTCTTACTAATGAACGTCGAACCATCCATGAAATTGCCAGCCTAAATTGTCTGTAGTTGAAAAAAATCTCCCAAAAACTCTATAACCATTCTTTTGTTTCAGTATTATACTAAAAAAAAAAAAAAAAAATCCAATCAAAACTTTCAAAAAGATAATTCCTGGAATTTCCTTTTAAAATCTTTCAACTCTTACCTGATTGAAAACAATAATATAATGAGTTTCACCACTTCATTCCTTACTTAACTTTGGAGGTGAAGAATACATACTCAGTTCTGTAAAGATTTCAAAATCTCACAAATTAGGTAGAAATTATTATTCCTCCCCTTGGAAAAATATTCTGTTCCAAGGGAGGATCTCTAACCTAGGCAGCATAATACAAGCTTCTCCTTTAAACCCTTCAAAAGAAGTTCTGATTCTAATGAGCAATGGTTTCAAAACATCTGTGGAAGTCTTTATGAAAACATACAGCACAATGCTATATGCAGTTGTACCAAGGGCAACACAAAGTCTGATTAGTAGTTTTTAAAGTGTGTGCTGTGCACATATAAGTAATAATTAAAAGATATTAGTAGAGCAGCTGGGAACCACAATGCACACAGACTTGCAAAAGTAAAACAAATCCTCATTTCAGAATGCTGTGACCTCCATTTATTGAAGGTTAATATATAGTACTTGCAAACACAGCTACAGCAGAGACACTATCTGAACCAGAGACAACTTCATGCTACCTGTGTAGCAAGGGTTGCAACATTTTACCTGTTCCAAAATAGGTGATTTCCAGAATCAACCACCTACTGCTTTCTTTTGTTGTCTGCTGCTGCAAACAAGACAGAAAACAGGCTTTGCAGTCCATATTTCCATCTCTTCCATCCTTCTGCCTCTGGTGTTACCAAATCTCCTTTTTCCCTGCAGTAGGAATTCATTCTCTCTCTTCCTTCCCTTCCTTGCCCAGGAAATCAGGGCCGATAGAAGACTGGAAGAAAAGTCAGGAAGTGCTTGAAAAAGTAAAGATCCTGTATCTCAACAGAATGAGACCAGGAGAGTTCTATACCTGTCTGTAGTCTCTCCAAATCTTCTATGGCTCAGTGAAACTCACTTTCACACACACTGCTTCATCCTCATTCCTTGCCCTCCCTATCCAAACCACTGATTTTCCCAGTCCAGGGCTTCAAAGTTTTCACTGATGCTCCCTTATGCTTTTCTCCCCGTCTTTTCCCCTCAACTCTGTTTATCCAGTGCTGCAAAAACTGAGTTTGCATACACTGCTGAAAAGCCTCAGATCAGCTCTAACATATTGTATAGAGCTGTTGGTTCCAAACGGAGCTGGTTCTCCTTTAACTCTATTATTATTAACTAGCTAAGTATTTAAACAAATAGCCAAAAATGGGAAAATATGGTATGTAAATATTACATAGGGATAAAGGCAGTCACATCATATATATCTGCACTACAATCCAAAATGTAACTCTAGCTTGTGTTGACAAATGAGTCAGTCTAAAACAGCCTAAGCCAGGTATCAATACAGCCTGATAACACGAAGTTCAACATCAGCTGTTAAGTCTAACTAAGCTTCCAGGGAAGCACTGGTCAAATCTTGTCACCAGTTCCTAAAGTGGCAACATGAAAATAAACTTCAGTACATATAAATGAACAAATACATCATCTTCAGAAAGGACTAAAAGCATATATAGGCAGAAAAAAGAGAGGTAGTCACAAGTGCCATTCATCTTAAAAGGGATTCTACAGAAGGAATAGAAGGAAACTTGTCCCCCTTAAATTAATTCATGTTTCTGCAATCTGGTAAATGTAAATTAGTTATTCAGGTTAAAGTATGACTTCCCTTTTATGTTACCAAAGGCTTCCTCTATAGATCTTATAAATATGACTTTGATTTTGACACACATCCTAACAGGGATGTCTCTCTTATATGTACTTATTCTTACAGATTGTCACGCATATATGATCAGATGGTAAGATCTTGAGAACTACAATTTGGGGTTACACATACATAATACTGCCAAGTGCAGTGACAGAAATTCAAGAAGGAAAAATTTCATAGATCAGTGAAAGTTTACATTTTTAAGAAAAGAAGCATTATAAAGCCTCAGATGGAAATAAAATAAAATAAAATAAAATAAAATAAAATAAAATAAAATAAAATAAAATATGCCAAACTGCTTTACTGATGTCATGACGTCTAAGTCTTGTCTCCTGAAAAATGTTTGTGGCTAGCCATGAGATAAACTCCGTCTTTCATTTAGACAGTTAAGCCAGAAAGTGTTCCCCACAGTTTCTGACTCATCTGAGAAGACTTGGCAGCTGACAGGATTCCGCAAAGAGCCAAACTACTTCACTGCCACCAAACTTGCACATGAGCATTACATACATTACATTCACATGAAGCTGGCCAACAGACTCATTTGTCAGGTCCCTATTACAACAGGAAAACCATAAATCTACGAACATACTGAATACCCATCCATTCCTGAGATTATCTTTTCAGACAGATAGACACACAGTCATTAAACTACCATGACTTATGTGTTTTAAGTATAAGTACAGAAACAAAACCCTAAGAGCTTCTATGTTCATAAACTACTTCTCCACTTCAAAGTAACAATATTGTAGTCTGAGGATCCTTTATTATTATACATTTTTAAAGATTATAACTAGGGGAAGAATCCTACAAATGTGCTGTGATATGTGGTGAGCTGGAAGCAGCCATGGATGTGCCTTTATGAGTGGCTTTCCAGTAAACTTTAAAATTTTATTTTAGACACTTTCCTGAAAACAAATAGAAACATATGGAATTTGTGTATGGACAACTTCTTTGCTGAACATATTTGCTTATATCCAGGTAGTTATAAACACTGTCCATTTTGTAGTGATACCTACAGAAAAATTAATATTCAAATTGGTACTTCAGAATGGGGGACTAAGTAGTCTGATAGAGAAATAATGCAGAAACTACACATCCATGGGAAATAATGTGTGAAAAAAATCCCCATTAATCTTTTTATCTGAAAAAGATGGTGGGTTTTCTTTTTTTTCCCCTTTTATTACTAAAATTAACTTAAAGCAAGCTGAATGATCTGATCTCACTGGCATACACATGATACTAAAAGTACTGTTAGATTTGTACAGATGGGAGGATTACATGTACAGATCCAATTGCAAGAAGGAGTTTTTAAGTAAACCATCGATACATGTGAAGACACCTAGTATTAAATTGGGGTCTTCACTTTTAAATCAAGGCAATTGTAAAACTAAGATGTATCCAGCTAAGAAACTGCTTTTCTGTGCTTTATTCATTCTAATTAAGTCAGCCAACAGGATTGCAGGAAATGAAAAACATATTACCTTTTTTAAATCTAAAAAAAAATCATTGGAATCTGACAGATTACTATGAGACCAGTAGATAAATTAGTAAAAAAAAATTGTAGAAGTAATGAGCAAGGAATGTATGGCAGGCTGTATTGAACTAACTGCTAAAACTCTACAGGATCAATCTAGAACAAGCAGGACTTCAGTTTTCTAGAGCTTGCATTAACACTATGTGCACTGGTTTTACTGTACATCTACATAGCTGATTTCATCCTATATTTTTATTTACAAGCATGAGCACTAGAAGGGGTACTCATACCTGAGGATCATAGAAGAAACACTGCAACCTTCTTTTCTGTAAAGGGAGCTAAGGATTTACACAATGATCAAATGACAACTCTATGGCAAATACTCAATGTTTTCCTGATTATCAGGAAGCCTTCACCTGAAATGCTATTAAATCTTCTCTGAGATATAAGTAAGACAGTTATTTATTCATTTTAAGATTAAAAAAATACAAATAATAGTAAATAAGTTATTTATTTATTTTAATCTAATGGTTGGTACCATCTGGTAAACATTCCTGTGTTAACTCAGTAGTGTCCTCTTCCAAATAATGTCATCTGAGTAAAACCATGTAGACAAAACCGTGTCATGTTATGGTGATTGCAATGGCTTCATTGTATGAATGATGGTTATAATGGACTTCTTTTCTGAAAAAAGGCAATCATTTAACATTTGTGGATTTTATCTTTTTAACATCTCAATGTTGCACAAGCCTCAGCAGTGGCACTATAGACCTTACCAAAACTACAGCTACTGTCTGAATAAACTTTTGCATTTCATAAGACCTGAATTATGCGTTCTCTCTACACCTCACTAAACACAATAGATTTTCTCTTACTTATGTAAGGGAGTAGTTAAGGCTAAGCACTATAAAGCATTAAAGGTATTTCATTCTTCCTCCAATGAGATTTGGTTACTGCACAGAAATCAGAGCAAAAAGTTAAGCTTTTCAACTACTGTTGATAGATGGTATTCCCCCACTCCACCAGGAAGATACTCTATCAGACAGATACACAGTTCAAATGAAGCTAAGAATCTGGCCTACCATACCACAATACACACACACACACACATATAAATAATAGATTAGAATTTCTAAATCAACTTTGTTTTTAAAATACATCTATACTAAAGAGTTATTTTAAAATTAATGGTAATGTTTATGATATTTACATGTGCCAGTTACTAATATTTCATGAGCATACTACAGAAATTGAGACTATTATTTCGCATCACCAACAGACACATAACATACCTCAAGAGCAAGAGAAAAAACAGAGTCAGAAACACACATAACAGATAATAGGCTTATTCTCAGGGTTGTTTCTTTTTAAGAGGCTGTGTAAAGTACGAGGTTTTTTTTCTAGTAGGTTTCCTACCTTCCCTATTACATAAGATAGTTCACATTAAAGGATTCTTCATAACTTCTCAAATACTTACTAGAATTAAAATGAACAAATAACAGAAAAAAAAATACTAGTCCCTTTAGACATAGTTAAAATTGACATTTATTGCAAAGGAGAGCTAGAGTATTGAAGAATTTATATTTTCAATATAAGACTGATGATGTCACAGAACCTGAAGTAGAAGCTTATTCTCTTTCCCTTTGTGACTTGTGACCTTGTGGATCATGACAGAAGACACTAAAAATACAATACATTACTGCATGCATGTCTGTAAATCCCAGGAAAGAGGTAGCTTTAGACATTTGTACAGCGAGTCTGGCGACCAAGTGCTGGTGAGTGTGTCAGCAAGCGGTTGGAAAGCGGACAGTTTGTGCTGCTGCTATAAGGACAGGAAGCATTGAGAGTTTCTGCAGCGGTGGTTGGCCTGAGATAATACCATTGTATAAGCAGGCTGAGCGGCCTCTCCCAGCACTGGGAGACCAGAGCCTGGCGTCTGGCTGCCTGGCCCCCAGCCAGCCCGGGCCCGGGCTCTGCGGGGAGGGTGGCTGGCCCTCTGGCAGCTCCGCACACAGCCCGGGCCACACCTCACCTTGCAAAGGAAATCTGGCCAGAGCTCCAGACTTTATGACTTCTTCTTTACGAGTCCACTCTCTTTTTTTTTTTTTTTTCTTTTTTTTTCCACTTCACTTTGGTAGTGGTGTTCGCACTGAGCTCTCAGGGAACTATTTAAAGTCACAAGCAATAAATGACCTGATGACAGGATTATTGGGAAAAGTTATACTTTGCTACCCTTAAATGCACATTACATTCCTCTCACTTTTTAAATGGTGGCATATTACTATCACCTCCACCCAGCAAACAGAATAAAAGTTTAATTTTGAAGAGACAAGTTCTCCAACCTTCTTAATTTTTATCCCCTTTAATTCTACCAGGTTTATGTAAGATATATGTTCTGTTTAGAAGAGACATTGTTCTTAACACACAAAGGAGTTCAAGGATGTGGCATCAGTGTGTTCCCACCCACCATTTGCTCTGATGGTGTAAGATTCTCTGAAAAAAACATGCAAGTCCCAGTGCAAGTATTGTGCTGAGTGTATTTTTAAATGATGTGTTTCAGTAATGTCAAATCAAAGATATTCAAATTTGAATAAAAGCTTTCCTTTCACTAAATCTCTGTGAAAAAACCCACACACACACACAAAAAAACCCAACAAAAACCACCCCAAAACAAAACACAAAAAAACCCCAAACCAACCAACCAAAAACCAACCAACAGATAAAACATAATGTAGCACAGCCAGCATCTGTTACCTTTGTTCCAGAGAAGCAACATTTCACAGTTCAGGCAGATTCCCCAAAAGCACCCCTCATATGCCTTCCAAATTTACACATACTCCTAAATGTTCATCATGCTAGATGTAAGAATTTCTTCAAGCATTTTGTTGAAAAGGCAACAAATGGAACAACAGTAGATGCAGCTAATTAGTGAGAATGATGAAAACTAGTGTAAGACTAGCAGTAGATTTCTGTATCAGCATTACATAAAACTTTTCCAGTTTTTACATTTATTAGCATTAAACACATTAGCAAACAGTATGCAGTACTTCATAACTTAATTTTATCATAAAATAACAAGTATTTCAACAGGGGAATTACCTTCTTGTACTTATTTTACAAAAATATTTTACACAACCTATTATTATTAAATAATACCAACTCAGTTGCTATAGTAGCAATATTTGATACAGTAATAATTCTGGCTGGCAACATAACTGGAGTAAACTTATTTTTGCACATTATTTTCATGTGTTTATCAAGTAAAATCACCATAGTAGCAAGCCTTCAGTTGCTAAACAGTGTATGCAAAAGTGGTCTTCTATTTAAGGCACTACACTTCAACTGGATGTACAGAAGGGCTGTGTAGAGTAAGACCTTGCCCATGAGACGTACAATGCACATCTTGTGAAAAAGCAAAGGTCCCTACATCAAAACTGGTATGGCTGAGTTTAATAATAGTACACATTTTGAAACAGATCTCAAAAGTAAACCATCACACTACCTTTCAATTTAATGTTTAAAAAATATTTTTACTTGTCTTTTGAATATTGAACCTTTAGGATTTGCATTTTTCAAACTGCTCTTTAATCGAGAAGGTGAGAAGAATACTTTAGTATTACATCATATTTTTTGAGTCACACAGCATTCAGAAAGAAAGGCTTCAAAGGACAACAAAATAACTTATTTAAAGCATGGTATGATTAAAACAGTTTAGATACATTCTAGAAGAATATAATAGCAATTAAACTATTTCACATTTCTCAGCCAAACTAATATGGGCATCAAATAATGGCTCACTATAAAAGAGGTACAATTTTGAATTAATATTCAAAATACTGAAAGAGTGATGTATCAACATAAAGAGTGATGAATAATTTTGGACATCAGCTTGACACATCTTAAGTCTCATTTTTGGAGATGATTGCTCAATTAAGATAAAAAAGTCATTGCTTATTTTTGAACAGTTGAGAACTAGAAACTAACATGCAGGCTTCTCTTGATTCCTCTAAAAGCTGTAGTAGGGAAGAAGTCTCAAAGGGTTAACCTCTTCCTTGTCCCACCTATTGTTTCTATGCAGTGACAATACAGAAAATCTGGTAGCAGCCTAGACATGACCCTGTAGTAACCCTACTGTATGCACTTCTCTGATTGTCTCCTTTGCACTGATCCAACTCGTTGTCCAAAGATCCAGTAAATATTTGCATGCACAGAGTAAGGTAGTGGCACTTTCTGTGTAGAGCTGGTAACAAGACACATCATCTCAGCTCTGTGTCAACAGTGAAAAACAAACAGTGGCTGCTACTAGAGAACACCAACTTTCATGCAACAGTCAGCACTCAGGTACTCATGACCGTGACCTAGACACTTTATCACACTTCGATCTGCATTGCGAAAGCAAAGACTACAGCTGTGGCTGCCCATAATGTAGCCTTGTGGAGTCTCTGGTCCTAAAGGTATCTCATTGGTCCTCTTCTCTGTGCTTCTTCTTGACCCCTTTTACCACCTTATGCAGACATCACAGAAATTACATGATGGAAGATGAGCTATACCTACGTAATTGTTGATCTCAAAAACATGTGCCAACTGTACAAGTCAGCCTGCAGTCCAAGGGCAAACATTAGGGTTGCACATATACTACTATTAGCGGTAGGAAGTGAAGGAATTAGGCAGCAAGGGGCACTATAAGCTTAGGCACTGAGATAGTGCCTAAAATGCAGTCAAATTTAATGAAATGCATGAATACAGCATTTTACCATGTGCAGCTATTTTTCTATCCAGGAAGAATGCTATTTAAACAATAATGGCAATGTTTTCTCTAAATGAGCTCAGGCTTCTGATCTGTCTTACAGTTCTCCCATCCATTCCAAACACATGGAGAATAACTTGCGTTTCAGTAATTTAGGAGTGACTCAAATAGTAAATAATACTTTGCTGAAGGGAAGTAGCTCTGTGCAAGAACTTAAAGTAAAATATAGGCTTTACAGAGTCAAGAACCTATGTAGCTGATCTAAAATACTGAAACTCAGGTCTTGCAAATTCCTTAACTAAGGAACTTACTTCATTACCTTAATTAATTGCCAGTTATTCTGCAGCCTCCTGCAGAAGGCACTTTGGGCTGCAGTTTCATATTAATCTATTAATATGCTACTTTTCACCAAGGATCTCCATCATTAATTATCTTAATATCAGTGTTTAAAAACTATTAGTCTTAATTTGAAATACAAGTTAAAGGAAAATAAACTATCAGAGAGAGTTTCAGAATATATATTTCTGAACCAGTCCACCTCTCTACATCTTCTCCACTCCTATTCATCATTACCCCAAGACTAGCCCTCTTACTAGCCATCACAATCTGAATCCCCCTCCCTCTCCCATTCCCCCTCACTGACCTAAACCTTGGTCTTTTATTCCTCCTCACTATATCAAGCTTAGCAGTACACTCAATTCTATGGTCAAGATGAGCCTCAAACTCAACATACGCCCTAATTGGCACAGCCCGAGCAGTAGCACAAACCACCTCCTATGAAGTAACATTAACAATTATCGTCTTATCAGCAATCATACTAAGTGGAAACTGCACCCTAAACACCCTAGCCACAACCCAAGAGCCACTATACCTCATCTTCTCCTCCTGGCCCCTCACAATTATATGATACATCTCAACACTTGCCGAAGCAAACCGAGCCCCCTTTGACCTTACGGAAGGCGAATCCACACTAGTATCTGGATTCAATTCAGAGTACACCGCAGGACCATTTGCACTGCTCTTCTTAGCGGAACATGCAAACATCAGAAAATTCAGAAAATATTATCCTTTTCCTTGCCCACTCTTATTTCACTTGTTCAAAATTGAGTTTTTCATAGTTTGACAAAAAAAGACTATCTAGCCCAGGCTAACTGCAAAGACAGCCCACGTTTGTGAAACTTCAGTGAAACCCTTGCAGGTTTTGGCAAAATTTAGATCTCTACTGGAGCAACTCCAAAAAGCCATTTTATTACAACACATTGGACAGCCCTGATGAAGATGCAGACTTTATTTGTATAGAATACAAAAGAATGAAAGCCAGATCCTATTCTTTAATTTTCTACAGAATTAATTAAGAGCAGCTTGCCAAAACATGCAGAAAGAAAACAAAAAGCAATCAGCAAAATATGTAGTTTTACAAAAGATGAGGGCTGGAATGGTTAAAGAATGAAGGTTCTTTAATTAAAAGAAGTCACAGTAAAGTAAGAGAACAGGTGTGAAAATAAATGTTTATCATGAGCTCAAGGATTAGAACAGTAAGGAGTTGGAATTCTTTTGTTCTGCCCTTTCACCCATAGCAGACTCAGTTAGAGCATTACTGGGTTCAGGTGTGACAGCTTGAGTGATAATTTTAGACCAACGTGGTTGGCAAGGAATTTTGTGATCAATGTTTTTCAGTGGTTGGTGGCTTCAAGACTGTCAGGAGGTAACTAGCTACAGAGCAGAAATCAATATTCAGATCTGCAAGTAACAAAGATCACATGGCGCTTCATCAGGAACAAAAAACCTCATAGATCACATGACAGAATGGGTTCAGAGCAAATCTGGGGAGCTAAAGCTTCAATATGTTTTGTGATGACAAACAGGAGGTAGTTTATTAAATTATTTTTAAAAGTATTTATCAAACTGTTTGTAACTGGACATCTGTGTCACAACTGCGTCTTCTTTTGCATGTTACCAAGGTTTCCCTGAGTTGCCTTCTCTTGTTAGCACTTATCTCCACTCCTTCATTCCTCCAGTCTTTCTGCTGCCTTCTCACCCACCCTCACACACTTCCATAGTGATCTCTGCCCCGTATTTTTATACTTTTCTGTAGTACTATTGCATCTTCCACATCTGTCAACTAGTAGGTTCAGCAAGACCAGCAGAAAGCCCAAGCTATTAAGCCCTCTTGTGGACTGTTGTGATGGGAGCAAGGACAGAAGGATGAATGGAAAAATGATTGACCTTCCATTTGTAGGTAGAATGTGGAACCTTTACAGCACTGGATTTATTTCTAGTGTCTGGAAAGTGGTATGCTATAGCAACTGTAGACTTTTCTGATTACTCTGTAGATTTTTCACTTACACAGCATAGAATTAATACAATTCTCCTTTCTACTCCTAAATAATTTAATACATTTCTTATTTTCTTTCTCTTTTTATAACTCTCTTTAGTACCTCCCCCACATTAGGGTCTCCCTCATTCAGTGCTATCTCTTTTTTTCCAACTCTTTGCATTTTAAGTTACCTTCATTTCTTTCTCCAGGATTACATAAGGAGGAGAAGAAAACATGAGAACTGTTTCTGTCCAATTTAAGTAGCTCAAGACAAGTTGCAGAAAAAGCCTTCCTTAGCCTCTGCTACTGTATTTTGTGGCACACTGACTAGTGGCAGAGACTCTGGCTATACAAGAGGTATAGAACCATGGTAAAGCTCTTCCTCCCTCCAAACAACTGACATTTCAAGTCTCTGTGCCAAATAATATATCTGCTAGACTATTCCATTTTAGTATTAATTAAACACCAAAACACTATAACATGAAGAAAAATTGTGTTTTCCAAATCTCACCTTCAGAATACTTATAATATCCTGATTAAATTAAAAACACAAATAAACAAGGAAAAAACTCTAATGACAACAAAACCCCACCCATGACCCAGAAACTCAGAGGAAAATATCCAAACTATTTAAGTATGGTAACATGGAGAAGATCTTAAATTGGGAGGTATGGGCAACTGGGCTGGGCCCTGAGAAAATGGAAAGTGTGATCAGTTCCAGTGTGATCACTGTGATGTGATCCAAGAAGGAAATTTCAGAAGAAAATTCTAGTGGGCAAATGAAATTGCAGGTTCTCTGTTCATTCAAAGACGACCTGCAGGGTAGTTTTTTTCTCTTAATACTGCAAACTGTATTGACAAGGCAGATGTTTTTTAAAATATTTGTTGAAAACTCAGCATCTTATTCCTCAGAAATAAAACCTATCATAATAAAAATAAATTTATATATAAAAATAAAAATCTCACCACTGCACAAGATCAAAGATATTTAAGAAACAGCATACCTTTGAGGTGACCAAATAGGAGCAAAAGCCATCCTGGAGTCTCACACCATGACACTGCCTTTGCTCTGCTTTTTGATCTCACATATGAGAGAAGATGACAGGAAGAAACTGAAAAAGAGGTGTTTTTAGTATTGGGGCAGAGAGGGAAAACAGTTCTGCATTGCACGTGGTCATCTTTGGGTCCCTGTGACAGATACCTGGAACTGAGCAGCCCCAGAGAAGATGCTGCTGCTCTAGGAACAGGTGAATTCTGAATGTCAGAGCATGGAGTGGGGCTTGCAAGGTGACTGTGCTTCCCAGGAATATGTACCTGGGAAAAGGAACCCACAGTACAAGGAAAGATGCAATTGTGGTGATTCACTAATACAGAAGGCAAACTAAATTTGTAAAATATACATTTGAAAAAAAAAAATAAAATTCACCCTCTATCACATTTGGTAAGGAAGATATTTTTAGTGGAAAATTGTCCTTCTTAATAAAAATTAAAAATAGCACAAAAGCATATCAAGGTAAGTAATTCAAGGGAAATAAACTACCTTTTAAAATGAAACAGAGTGGCAAGAAAGCAAACTTGAATGGTTTAGGTGAAGGAAAAACATATTTGCATGTCTAAAGGCAAAAATAATCAATTAGAGGATGCATATTTTCTGCTTTTCAGCATAATTTCTATGGTCAAGGCAATCCTGAAATACACAACATCAAATTTGTCGTAGGTGATTATTTCATTCTATGTGCACTGTGTATTTCTATATCCTTTGTGTATCTAGCTATAGAAGCCACACTACATGCACTTGCTTTGCACCGAATAGTAACTGGCTTTCAAATACCTTATCTGTACAAATGAAATCAGGCGAGGGGGAGGCTGACTCACATACTTGCTGATAGACATTGCAGCATTACAATGTAAGGAAATAAAGTAATGCAGGATTAACTGAAATCTTTTTAGAGGCACTACTCCAAGTTTTCTATTGCTCTAAACAGCACATACAGTATGGCATTACCAATTTACTCTTCTTTCACACTAAATGTACAAGATTCCAAGGATAACTATTTATTTTTTTCTCAACATTCACATTTAGAATTATATGCATTAGTTACCTTGCTAGGTATAAACTATGTACCACACTTTATGCTTCTTTTCAGTTGCATTGGGGCTAACTCCTTAGGCAAAAAAAACCTAATATATTGCAGATGCATATGAATTAACTCTTTAATTCACATGGTATATTAATATGTCACAGCTGACTGCAGTTCATGGCCAGAAATGCTCTTTTCAGATGCAAATGCCCCACGGAGACCATGCACAGCAAATTTAATATTTTGTATGATGTTATGAAACACATTATAGCAATCAGTTTTTCATTTTAAGATTTTTTTATATATTTCAAAGGATAGGCTTGTGCAGGATGGACCTTAATGGTGACATACCCATCCTCTAAACTCACAGAATGACAGAATCACAGAATCCTAGGGCTTGCAAGGGACCTTGAAAGATCATCTAGTCCAACTCCCCTGCCAGAGCAGGATCACCTAGAGCACATCACACAGGAATGTTTCCAGGCAGGTTTTGAATGTCTCCAGTGAAGGAGACTTCACAACCTCCCTGGGCAGCCTGTTCCAGTGCTCTGTCACTCTCACAGTAAAGAAGTTCTTCCTGATATTTACATGGAACCTCCTATTCTCCAGTTTGCACACCTTGCCCCTTGTCCTATCACTGGACATCACTGAAAAAAAGCCTGGCTCTGTCCTCCTGACACTCGCCCTTTACATATTTGTAAACATTGCTGAGGTTGCCCCTCAGTCTCCTCTTCTCCAAGCTAAAGAGACCCAGCTCCCTCAGCCTTTCCTCATAAGGGAGATGTTCCACTCCCTTCATCATCTTTATGGCTCTGCGCTGGACTCTTTCAAGCAGTTCCCTGTCCTTCTTGAACTGAGGGGCCCAGAATTGGACACAATACTCCAGATGTGGCCTCAACAAGGCAGAAGAGAGGGGGAGGAGAACTTCTCTGACCTACTAACCACACCCTTTCTAATGCACCCCAGGATGCCATTGGCCTTCTTGGCTACAAGGGCACATTGCTGGCTCATGGTCATCCTCCTGTCTACCAAGACCCCCAGGTCCCTTTCTCCTACACTGGTCTTTGAAATTCAGCAAATGATAAGGATTTGATTAGGAGTAACAGCTGCATATTTGAAGAAATATGGCCATCTCAAGTCTCCCAGAAAATTTTAAAATGCATGTTCGAAGGAAATTTTCTCTCCTGCTTCCATCATCATAGCTTCCAAGTGCCCTACACTGCAGCACTAAACATCCTGACTAAAGATAACCCGTTAATTAGTAACAATAAGCATTATTAATTTAATCTAATTTTCTTCAACTGTAGAAGCAGTGAAGACAGGTCACCAGAACAAGTCTTCTTTAGGGAAGTCTGGATAAGATTTTATAACACCAAGCTTATAAAACAACAGTTCCTAAATTTGCACTTGCCTATACTGCTACAGGGACAGACAATTTTAACTGAGGCTTCAAAAATGAGTAACCTCCTGGAAGCCAGGACTCTTGGATTTATAACAACTTTTACCTTCATAGCAAAAAGTGCTCTTTGCGAGATCTACCCTTTGGATTTTCATTTATGGCTTACATGTCTTTATGGTGTATCTGTAAGCTTTTAAAAAGCATTTCTGAAACACAAATATTTTTCTGATGGAATATGCCAGATTGTATCCAATCTCAGAAGTCTTCCCAGGAAAGAGACTCTTGCTTGTAAATAAGCTCATACACTAAAATTCTACTGTAAGCTTAGAGACTTTTTTATGCCTCTCCCATATTTGCACTAAAATAGCCAAATGTGCAACACTATGACAGTTTTAATGACAGAAGAAATTACAGAATTTATCCAACTTAATCAGCAATAAAGACTTGTCTTCTACTGGAGGTAGAAATAGGGAAATGGAACAAAGATTTTGCCATTGTTAAGTTTCCCAAAACTTAGGATCCACTTCACGCTCATCATTATTTTCCTGTCTCTTACCCTATAACTGAGAATTTGCACAACAAACTCCATGATACAGTGGTAGTGGGTAATAATATATTTTTTCCCCTGTATCTAAGATATGGCACTGTAAATGCATTATTTAAAAAGTATTGTTCTTATGTAAATTTTACTTTAAAATCTTCTTACCAAAATGTTTTATTGACTTAGTGGAATTTATTTCAAAATTGCATGTATCTGCCTACCTTTTTTCAGGAAGTGCTCATTACAGTTTTATCACTGAGGTCTGGTGAAATTTCAAAGTATTTCACTACTCCACAGCACCTCTAGTACAAAGGCAATCTTCTACTGGAATAGTTATAAGTTATGTTTTTAAAAATTGCATTTCTTATCTCCAGTTAATTTCTAGTTAAGAGGTAGAAAACTCAAATTGCTTAATTTCAGCCTGGAGAACACATGCTCCCCTCCCAGTTCACGATTAACAAGGTCCTAAGTTTATTTAGAAAAGATGCTTTTGTTGAAGAAGTAAGCACGTGGTCATTTTTTTTTTCATTTTCACAAGTATTGCTCTGTCTAGGCAAGGACTCTTACAGAAGCATTACCCCTACTTGTTTGTACAATACTCCAACAGTAGCAACCTCTGCCTGTGCTAACTTTTGCACAGGTATATACAGAAATGTTGGCACTTGTTTAATATAAGCAGGTCTGGTCTTGTATTCTCAGCACAGGCAATTCTCCAGCAAATCAGTGAAGCGGCAATTTGCTTTGCTCAAAAAATGCATGGTTTAATTACATTCTTACTTTACTATATACAGAAAGAACTGAATACCTGCACTCAGAGTTTAGTTCATATATTCTCAGCTTTTTCATCCTGCTGAGTAGATAGTTTGATGTGTCATACAGTTCTGTCAGCTCCTGTTTCAACAATGTTGAGAAAAAAGGAGACCACAGGAACAAAGTAACAAGCTACAAGAACCTGTTTTCAGTGTCACAAGCAGAATGGTGAGGACACCAAAACCATCATTCCCTATTCTTTATTAACTGTCATCAAACACAACTACAGGAAGATGACAACAGATCAGCAGGCACCACCCCCAAAAAAAAATCTTCAGTCTGCTCATACCAAAGTGAGCATGCTGACATTTTCATGTGGTTGACTAACTTTTCTTTATGGCTACCATAAATTTAACTTGTTATAATTACTGTCAATAAAATTAATGAAATTACAGGCTGCTCAACAAAGGAATATCAATCTGTAGCATTTTATTAGGTCAGTAAGACCTTCATTTATCACTGGTACATTTTGTGCAAGGCAGAGATTTGGCTCACAATTTGTAGCTGTTGTAATTTCTTAAAGTTACATTCCAGGATCTTGGAAACATCTCATATATCGATTCTGCTTCCTTGATCAAGTAAAAGCTTCTCAAATTAAGCAGAACTTCTAAAAAACTTTCTAAAGACTTAGAATACTTTCCGTCTTGAGCCAAATGTAAAAAGAGTAGCAATTTAAAAAAGAAAGAAAAAAAAAGCAGCAAATTTTCAGTAACTGCATAAGTGATTTGGAAAAGCATCTTAACTAAAACCCTTCCTAGAAGGGGTTGTAAGGTATGAAGAATTCCATACCACACTGGTTTCTTGTTTACTATAAAACAATAAGGAGAATGCTGCATTTTTTTATTTGTGAGACAATATCTTCTTTTTTATAATTAACCTGAATTCACACAAATTCCTTCCCAATATTAAAAAACCATAAGCAACACTCATTAAAAAATCAGAGCAACACAACTGTGTGTTTTTTCTTCCTGGATTACACAAAGAAAAAGGTTCTTGGTGATTCCATGATCAATTAATAATTAAATTGCTTTACAGATACTTTGACACTGACTGGATGGTACTCTGGTGTCATGATCTAATTCTTAAGTCCCAGACAACACTGACAATGGGAAACATACTGGAATTACCCTTTTGAAACCTTGGGTGATCTTACTTCCAAAACTACCTGGGTTATTTCATAACCTGCCTTCCATTTTCAGCCATGTCCTAGGCATTGAAGAATTCAATTTTCACTGAAAGTCAACGGAATTTCGATATTATGTGAAACCACAAGCATTACTCTCCGAAAAACCCACAAAAACCAGCTAAACAAATAGCTCCACAGGTTGTACTCTTTAGTCATACTTAAGAGAAATAATTTATTTACTTTCTAGAGTCTTCTGACCTTGCTTTAGTAAAAAGCCAATTTTGGCAGGTATGTTGAATGATCACAAGTTTCTCTCAGCAGTCTGGGCTCTCAATGAAACCACCAGCTGCTGTTAACTGGAATAATAAGGACCTAATCTTGTTCAGGTTTTTCTTTCAGTGCTGCAGCTTTCAGCCATCAGCAGAGCAGCAGTTGGTTGTTGGTTAGGTTTGGGGTTTTTTTTGTTTGGTAGGGGGAAAAAAATACTGATGCAGATATGATGATGGAAGTAAATGGGATAGTACTTGGTGATGATGTACTCCTGTAGGGACTTCCTTGCTTCAGCTATCTCAAAATCAATGATTGCTGAAACTAGTTTACAACTGCACTGCAAAGAGATATTTTTTCTCAGTTGTATATGGAGTTACACAAGACCTCTTATTTAATTAAGCAACAGAATTTAAACCAATAATAACTGATAAGGTCAAAGTATTTAACAGCATTTTTCACAACTGTGTAACAAGCTGAAGTGTAATACTGTGTACCATGAAGAACCTATGCTAAAAATCTAGTTACATAAGTTAAGTTGTTTAGGCACTGAAAAAAAATAAAAAGTGAGACTGATTTAGTCCTTTTCTTTGGATGGGTTTGAATGTAAGAGATTGGACTAGATCTTTGTCACCCATTTTGAGGGTAACGTATGTGTGCGATTCCAACAATTCCAGTACATATACTGGTTGCTGCAGACTGGCACTGTAAGTCTATTTTGTATGGCTAGAAAATACAAGCCCTACCATTTACTCCTTTTTGTTCATTACCACACTCCAGGAAATTAATTATGTCTACTTTCTGTTGCACATATTATTTAGCTAAGGATGAGCCTGTTCTTTTACAGACTCACACCTTTAGGATTAGAAGACAAGTCTCTTATCTTGCTTAGCAACACTGGACACTGTCTCCAAGTAGGACTTCAGCTCTTAACACTCCCTTTTCAGACCAGTCACAAACGTAACGAACGTTGAGAAGGCAAAATAGATAAGGTAGGGACTTCACAAATTCACACTGAATTTTGTGGGGGTTGACATTGCAAGCATCCCTTTTAGTAATCAACTGGAACAAGGTACTTATTTCTATAATACTTAGAAGTTTTCCAGGTTAACTTAAAGAAGTCAAGCAATCGGAAATATCAAAGAATCTCCTAAACTAGTTGTATGCAAGATTACCTGCTGTAGGACAGCATACATTGCCCTACTCAGTGCAAATTAGGAAACTTTACAATAGATCAGGGTTCTTTCAATACAATTAGACCTGTTCCCATTTAGAAAAATACTACCATAATGACAAATTTATTTCTTCTTGTGCAGCTTTTTATCCTGCTCAGCATTCTCAGGTCAAATCCCAATAAACAGCAACTTGAAGTGACATCCTAGGAATTTAAGCAATATTATGAGAGTACTGTAAGAGAAAGCAAATCTGCTCTGCAAAGAAAATACCTCCTAGCTCTACAAAACCACCAGTATCCTGCCTACCCACAACAGGCTGTGACTGGAGTTGTCACAGAAATCAGTGCTTCATAAAAAAAGTTCAGGAAAATTAATTTAGAAGTACAGTCACAATACTTATTTTTTCAAGCAATAAAATTAGAAAGATTAATACATTAGAGTAAAATATTTGATTTTGTACCATGAAAATCACTTATCTGAACAAGTAGTCTCAGAGGCCCCTCATATGAGAAGGCAACCAAAGGTGGGGCCCAGAAGTCCCATGAAAAGCAAGCCATCACTTCTGTCATGACTATTTGCCTCTCAACTACAGAAACACAAATCCTCCTTCACTTCCAGTTTTGTAGTGATACCAGCAGAGTTTCTCTGAGGAAATGTTAGAATTAGTCTCCTTTTGGTTTTCAGCATGTTCCTCAATACCTATACCAGATGAAACACATTTTAAGGCACTAAGAAAAGAACTTTCCTTAGGTGTTGACTTTACAGCTTGAGAGAGTTTATCAAGAAAAATCACATTAAAGAGTGCTAGGTTACGTCCTCAGATAATTATTTAATTTAGAACAATGAGGCTGTGTTTGGAAATTACACCTGTCACTTTAAAATATGTCCCCTCCTGATTTAACACTGCTTCATGGCACAAGACCCAGTTTCAAAATTACCTAAAATGAAAGCAGTGCTTTTTAAAGGACAGGTGAACTGAACCTGAGTGATTTTTGTGAAACACAGTTTCTCTAAAACTTCTTGGGGTTATATATGTGTTTTTAAAGAGAAAACAAAGCTCTTATAAGTTGTTTTCCTCCTGCTGATGGAAAAACAAACGCCTTAATGTAAAAAATGTGAAAACCAGTGAAATCCTAGAGGGATTTTATTAAATAATCATCTCAAGCCATAAGGTAGCAGCACTTAGTAGACTTGGTGAAAGGCCAAGTTAGAGAACTAGTACAAGTAAAATATAATTTTTACAAAAAAACTTTAGAGTTCAGTTGGTCATAATTACTTTGTAGCAAGACTTGAATTAACATTTCATTTTCATCCAGAACTCTTGTGTGAACCCTATGATGTAGCTGCTTTATTCATCACTTCTAAAGATATGAAGATCACAGGTTTTGGCTTGTCCTGCAAATTCTACTCAAGAATACTTGGGGCAGATGAAATATATCTTTAACTTTAAGTCCCTCTCTGAAAACAAGTGTATTTTTTGCAAACAGTGAAAAATATAAAGTTCAAGTTCTCATGTGCCATGAAGAACACATGGTACCTAGTACAGAATTTGCATCAGTGAAATTATCATGCTGTTAGTACACCATTTTCTAAGAGGCCTTTTTTTGAAGATTTGTGTACTGGGTTGCTGTAGCTGTTTCTCTTAAAAATTCAGACTGAGGCCCACATGAGGCCTGAGCTGAGCAAAGGAAGATTCCTAACCTTCATTTTCACCTTATTTATGCTATGAATAACAGGCTTATAGAAGAAGGCAAATCAAGCACAATTCTTACACCTGAAATAGCTCACTCTCATGTATTGTGTTGCTTTAGCAATGTCATTTCAGAGGAAAGGTCTGTGTTATCACATATTTCATTAACAGACCCAAAACCATGCGCAGTTTCAAGTAGGAAGGAGATAGGGATCATAGTCTTGCAGGACTAAAATACCATCTTTCTGTAAGCCACCCAGTTAGCAGCCAGTGTTCCCACCAAACCGAAGTACTTCCAAGCTATTGTTAGCGTCCAGTACCTAGTGAGATGTCACGTACTTTCAATACAACACGTATTACAGAATTTGGATCAAATTAACTTTATAGGGAGAAATTTCAACTGGATAATAACTTTAGTCTTGAAATACTTAATGTTAAATGAGGCTATCAGTTTTATGGAGAGAATAGAGATCTGAAGTTTATTGCAGTCAGTCAAAGTAGCAGCATGAAGTCATGTTATCTTCTTTACTAGTAGAAACCTCTTACGGGAAACAAATATTTCTCAACCCAACTGTTTAAAACAGGGCACAGGCAGACAAAATATGCTGTGCTGAGATGACATATCTACTGTACATCCTCTGGCAAGCAGGCCCCAATATTCTAGACAACACATAAACAAGTGTCTTTTTACAGAGGGACAGAATGGCTCCAGGTCCAAATCATAGCTTTCAATAACAAAGCAGGGAAGTGAAAACTCCAGTTTATTTACAAAGTGTACGTGCTATAAATGACAGAGATAAAAGCCTTTCTGAGAAGAAATTCAAGGAACATATTAGCTTGCAGCTTTACAGTACTCCCTTTGATAGACCTTAAAAGCAGGGAGATACATGTTACAAAGCAGCTGTGAGAATATGAAAAATGATAATTTGAAATCTTATCAATAATTACTCTTGAAGTTAAGAAAAATTACAGGCTATCTGTATCTATCTTGTGAAAGTGAAAGCTGTTCCAGGGACTGCAATTCCAGCTTTTGAAAAAATGAAATCCAACATTTTTTCTCGGCCCAATATTTTTATGTGTCCACTGCAAAGACAACACAAAAGTCAATAGGTACTTCAGGAGCAGGAAGGAGTTTGCAACAGGAAAGAGAATGTGACAAAGGAGAGTAGAAGGAAAAAAATCAGATGGTCCTGCATAGTTTGTATCTTCTAAAACATTTTTTGTGCAATTCTGTCATCCTGTTAGTTTTCTTTTTATCCCTTGTTAGCACATAAATGACACAATTTAATTTCTCCTGAGTGTTTTTTCTAAAAATGCCTAGATTTTTTTTCAGTAAAATCCCACAGTATATTTTATATATGTTCAAACTAGATTATCATACTTTCTAGCTTTATAACCCATGAGAAAATTAGGCTACAAAGCTATCTTTGTTATAAAATCCATTCTTCCTGACAGCAGAAAAAGAACACGTATCTGGTTACCAAAAGTTTGGATGTGTTTCTGAGCTCTTACCTGCACCACAACAAAGCCAATTAGACACCACCAGTTCATCCATACCAACAGCACTTAAAACATTGGCAGCAGATTTCTCTTAATAGAGCACATCCAATAACCACTTTCTTTACCAAATGCTTACGGCACGCTGTTTGTAGAAGAATGTTTGTACAACCATAGTTATATTCCTAAAACAATGTGGAGGCTACCTAATCCCAATTTTCAGCAGTTTAGAAGCTGGCTTTATCAGATTTGGCCTTGCTTCTTTCTTGTTAGCAAGGCCCTTTGGAGACTGTCCTGGTTTGAGAGGAGACCAACTGGATGCGCGGCTGAAAGAAAATTTCATGGTGCCCTTGGAAAGAGAGCCTGTATCTGGCCACATGAAAGGTGAAGCTGTTTATCCCCTCTCCCAAGATACAACAAAAGAGACGATAAACTGAGTCCTCTCTTCCCTAGAAATCACGTTTTCTCTGAGGAGGGCAGAAAGGGGCACGGCTGCATCAGACTCACCCTCCCAGCACACCTCCTTCTGGAAGCTTCTGCAGAGGTCTTCTCCCAGTGTGCGTCACAGGCACCAGCCGCTTGACCGGCCTCACAGGCTTAATCACACTTATCGTCTCATAGTTCTCAAGCAAACTCCAATCAAATCCAGAAGGACAATATAAATGTCCCAAAACCTTCAGTCTCGGGGAGAGCAACAGAACCTTTCTTGTCAGCACTCGGGTGCTGAGGGCCAGTCTCTCCCCTCACCTCCCATCCAGGGCCAGGGCTCTCATCTCCTCGGAGCCCCTCCGTACCTTCCCTTTGGGATCTGCCTTCTTCCTCCGTGTTCTTTGCCTCTTTTTCCCCAACACAGACCTTTTCAGAGAGCTGCTACCCAGAGGAGCCTCTCAGTGGCTCGGCCATCAGTGGGTGCAAAGGGCGGAAGGAGGGACCCGCCATGTCAGCCGAGGCGCTTCCCGGCTTTGACTGGGCCCTGTGACCTGCCGCCCGGTCCGAAATGCAGCCCGGGCTGACAGCAGGTGCTTGCTTGCCTTGGGTGTTTGCCCATTAAAAGCCAAACCATACCACCTTTTTGCTGGAAAATAAAGCCTGAGAGGATGGGGCTGCCTGCTGCCATCTGTTGCGAGAGGCCCAGTGGCCGCTTGTGACCAGCAGCTGCTGGATCACTGAGCAGAGCGGGAACGTTTTCCTTCTCTATCCAGTGCATTAAAATGTGCCAGTCTGAATAAAAGTGATGCTGTCGTATGAAATAAAAGGAACATTAATACACACAGGAGGGGTTGAAGGTGCCGGAGCTGTGCACTTAAATTTGGGATTTGAGGTTTGTTTGTTTGTTTGTTTTACATACATTCCTCCAAATTTACCATGCAAATTATCTTATGGCAAGTTTCTATTTCCATTTTCTTATTAAAAAATCACATTAAGATAGGTACTTAAACATTTGGGAACAGCACCCTTTTTATGGTCATATATATTTCAACGGAGGCAAAAACAGCAACAGAAATTCCTGAGATTTTTTCCTACCATTAAAAAAAAAAAAGTAAGTTTTTTCATTTCACACTTGGCTTTCAGTTAACAAAGGCACAACATAGCATAAATCCTTTTGGATATTATGTGTAATGTATTAACTTATTTTTGGACACTGACTGCAGCTGTTTTATAGGAAACCATGCTTTGAAAAGCTAATTATATTTCAAGTATTCCAAGGGAAGTAGCCAGGAGAGAGCAAAAATGGCAAGGATATTCATCAGATACTGGCAGGAGCAAAAGCATGTTGTGACTGGGATTTTAACACATTTCAGAAGCCTGCTGCCTGAGATAGTTTTGTGATTACATACACACTCATCTATTTCCCCTCAGTGTTTATGTTGGAAGGATGGCACATTATTTTGAAAGAAACGAAGAAAAAAAGGAGTTTGCAGAGGAAACTGTAGCAACTGGTCCTGATATGGAGTAATTTAACACTGACACATGTAAGCAAAATGCACAAGTTAAATGTTAAAAAAATGAACGTGCAATACTAGTGTTTAATTCTTTCGAAGTAGATTATGTATTATTATTTATTATCCTGAAGGTAGAGTGAGTCTTCCCCTTGACTCTAATAGACCTGGAATTACGCCATATGTATAGATCTTCCTGGTTGTTTTGGGAGGATGAAATTTGCTTAGCTTTGTAAGGAGAAGAGAATATTCCCTTCAGAGAAGAGCCCAGGTTTGCTTGGCACTGTAGATATAAGCGTAGACATAGGTGAGGGCACAGAGTCAGCTGGCATTTTCCCTCTTCTTTGCAGTTATTTTATGGAAAGAATATATCCATTGTGTTTCCTGTGCTTCTTCTGATTTGGGCAACTTCTTTGGTCATCACTCAGCTGGAGCAGGAAAAAAATCATTGGAGTTTTTGTGACACTGGGCAGCTCAGGACAGGGCACAGTCTATCTACAAACAGTGTACAAATTTGTCTACAAATACACCCTAGTGTCAGACAATAATCTGTTGGCAGTCTTGCCATCCCAATGTCCTGAAAGAAGCATAATTAAAAAAAAAAAAAAAAACAACAGAAAAAGTATTTGGTGGCTGTGAGTTAGTTAGATAAACAGAATCTTATTAAAACCTCTACCCAGGTTTTGTACATGCCCCAGAGAACTCAGAAACCCATTAAAACCACAGTTCTTTTTTTTCATATAATAAAATTTAACTATAATGAAGAAAAAACTTCTACCTGCAGAAATTGTAGTTTTAAAAGAAAAGCAAAGAACTCTGTCTTGTAACTTATCCTCTTTCTGGATGGACTAACTTGTCATAACATGACAAGTTTTCCCCACTGACTACCAAAAACATAGATCAACATCTTTCAAAGGGTGGAGTAGTAAATTTGCTAATAAACAGATTGGCTTCTAATACACAAGACTGGGGGGTAAAAAGATGAATCAAAACAAAACCCTGAGGTCTTCAATTGATAAAGAGGAGTTGGAACAGATGAAGTATTGAGTCAACATCCTTTGCCTCAGTCCTGGAAGGCTATGCTCAGGCACTGTAACAGGGTAAAAGAAGACTTACCTAATGTAAAGAAGACTTTCAGTGAGCATAAAGTCTCTGGAAGCATCTGAAATATTGTTCATATTGCTCCAGTTCACATTAGAAAGTACTTCCACTTCTATCTAGGACAAACAGTCATAGTATTACTCTAATGACAGATTAACTACAAACAAAGATGTAACCCCAAATATTACAAGCCTGAGGCACCCATCACCTGCTGTTAAGATCACAGCCTTGCAGATAAGTACACATTTTATAGAAAAGACAGGCTTAAGAAAAACATTTTACTTCTGTACAAATGTTGAATACCTAGGATATATGACAACATATGCCTTTGTGAGTTAATTTCAAAATATTTATCACTGTACATGTAATGCAGTTCAAAAGAAGGCAGAGGACAGAGTCTATCCAGTTCTCTTAGGATCCCAAAGAGATTATGGGCTGACTTGGATTACAGCTGTAGCGATTTTCACAGAAAATGCTGTACATACTTCAGCTGGAAGCAAAAAAGGGAAATGACACAGATGCATGAACTTCTGCAGTACAAGACAGGGGAAAGTCCCTGTGTTGGAAGATACTCTAAGTAAAATAAATAGTTCCTGGAAGAAACCAAGGTCAGCATTGTGCACGGTAGCTGCTTTTCAGCTCCTCACAACATTGTGCTATAAATTTAAACTTGGGAGGTCCAAACAAGATCTCATGGCCATTACTGTTATACCACTGACTCAGAGTTAACAGCTTTCTTAAAGTTGTACATGTGACTCAAAATCATGTTTGAAAGCAATTGTCCTTGTCTAAAGCTGAAAATAAGTTCTACTGTAAAACAAATGTAATTAAGTCTCTGCAGGAAGGAACACATCCAGAATGATCATGAAGTTGGTTGTAATCAATGACCTTTTCTGAAATACCTTGAACCCTTTCTTTTGTTGATGGGACTTTCTAAAAGTATACTGGGAGCCATAGGTTTCTGGCTTGTACCCATTTTAAACATCGCTTATCGCACAGTGCTACAATTTGTTATCAGATGACCCTGTGCTCATATACAAACACAACCACTATCAGGCACAGACAGGCTATAATCTGGCAATAACTTTATAAAACAGAAACAAACACAATGTGTAGAAAATATTAATAAACTCAAGGAATTCTGGCACAGAATAAGACTACTAGTAAGTGTTTGGAAGGAAGTACAGTAAGACAAGATAAAAGTCCACATTAATTCCAGTCCTATTCCCTGTGACATAAATTATCATAAATAGCTACCATCATCAGAGGTGCTCTCTTCAGAGCAGTTCAAAATCCTTTTGCCTCACCTAGCTTTTGCAAATGTGGTAATTACCTTGTTTTATAGGATTATGTTGCATCTAATGAGTTAATAAACAGACATTTGTACAAAATCCGTTACTTAGTTATAACCGTTATTCTTACTTAAGAAGAAAGGCCTTACAAGAAATAGTCTTCCTTTAGAAGAAACCATACTAGCATACAGGTTAAATTTATCAAATTTCAGAATTCTTCAGTACCTGTAATAGGAGTCGGATTTTTTAAAAGTGCTCCCATGCAACAAGATATGTGAAGCAGACTTCCATGGTCTATAATGTGTTTTATGTTCACAACCTCTCATAGTACTGCCTTCTTAAAAATGATACCTCACTGTACTAACTTTCAAGCAAAAGTTTGTGAATCATTTTCCATTTACTCTAAAATGGGGAGTATTTGCTTGCATCATAAAACCATAATGAAAATAAAATCAAGGAAGGACTATGCAGCTAGCAAATACTTAGTGATGGGTACTATATAACCAGCTAGATGGATAAGGACCAAGAATTTAACTGCATGGTTCTTTTGTCAGCATAACCTCTCTAGAGCATGGTTACTTTTCATTAACTAAACAAATTGTCTGTATCAAAAAGACAAATTTATACTATTAATTGAAAGCTGTGCATCACTTTTTCAGGGACATGGTATGCAAAATAAAAAAGCAATAAAATTCTAATTTAAGCTTATGTTGAAATGTTTATTGTGAAGAACAATGTATTTGCCCAGATGCAACTTCTCCTTCCTTGGCTACAGTACGGGTAGACTTAAATGACTCATTTTTCATCCCTTTCTTTCCATTCACCTGACACTAACCAGGGGTAGGACCATGCACACAGTTTCTCTTCTCATACTGTCTCCAGCCTTAGCATCCAGACGACACAATACAATTACACAGCTAAAAGTCACAGCCAAAAACTAGAGCAGAGCACAGTAATGGGACAGATAGTTCAATACCCAGCCCAAGCAGACAGTATGTAAATTTTCTCCTTATGTTACTCTATAGACTATCTATTTATTTTTTTAAGATTATCGTATTCTCTCCCTCTCCTTTTTTTGGATCAAACCTTATAATACATCAATTTTTTGTTACCAAAATAAAAATCCAGAATCTTTGGTCAGCAAGCGTGTGTCGCATTACTAAGAATCACTTCGGAATTATGCTTACCAAGTGTGGAAATAAATGGGATTCCATTTAAATGGTGCTTGTTCTTTCTAACCTTATCCCTCAAGCTGATGCAAGAGTTCCTGGAAAACTTCAAGCTTTGACATTTTGGAGATAGGGTTACTTAAGAGAGCATGGAAGATTTTAAGCCACTCAGCTACTTTGATATGTGAGGCATGTTCCTTCTTTAAAGATCTCAGTAGTTTATTTGCAAAATTGGTTGAAAAGAATCAACATTGTTCAGAGAAGAGTTAGATTTTAGAGAATCCAATTTCAAGATTGACCATTCATCCAGGTATTTTAATACAGATGCTCTTCTCTCATCATTACCATGACATCACTGATTACAATATTCCAACTGACTAATCAGGAAGGAAGCTATTCCTAAACTGGATGAGGTTATGAGTCTAAAATATTGTTATCATTTTCTGCTAAGGAAAGATTGGCTGGGTAACTCCCACTCAGGAATTCTTTCTTTTGCCAACTCAAGGGAGGTTGAAGTGCCAGTTCAATCTGCTTTATCATGTACATTGGTGGATTGTACCCATGCTTGGGCTGTGAAATAAATCCATTCATTCTTTCTTATTACCATACAATATTTTCTTTTCAACAACATCCACAAGTTTCACAGTACCTTTAGAAACACAGGAAAACACAGTTCTTCCTTAGAGGCATTTGTTATCTAATACTATGAAAAAGTGACATGGAAAAAGAATGCAGGGATGGATATAACCACATTCACATATGTGTATGCATGTGTGTGTATGCAGATAGTTTCTATTAATATCAGCATGGCCAAAATTAAACATTCAAAATTATCAAGACCAAAAAACTATGTGATTGGAGGAGAATTCCCATGTATAACAAATTATTGAAATATCTTAATTAACTAATATTATTCAGCTGAATATGAACAATAGAGAATTTGTATAAGGATAATTTAAAAAACCCAAACAAACCAGAATGCCCTGACGAATATATAAAACATAAATAGGTATTTTTATTCAACAAAGTTATAGCTCAAGAAAAAGTTATGAAATATCTGATAAGACTTATTTTCCAAATAAACAAACTGATTTATGAAAAATTAATTTTACAAAATCTGTTAATTGTAAGACAATTATTTCATTAACCATGCTACCACCCTTCAAGTTATTTTCCAATTCTTCTGCGTGAGGCCCATGTGAAGAATATCAGGTTTCTAAAATACATTAAATGTAATTATATTCGAATGTCGCTATATTCTAAGATGGCCCTAAAATTACACTAATTTTCATTTAATTAAATTTTAATTTATCTTAGAGAAGTTGTCAGAGAGTTTCAATTGAACAAATTCATCTTTCATTTATACCCAACACATTTATAGTCTAACACATTTGACTTTAGTTGAGTCAACCTAATTTTTTCCCAATACAGGTAAACATAGAAATTAGTCCTTTGACATTACAAATCCCAGACTAAATTAACAAACTAATATTATAGATCTAAATTTTACTGAATATTAATTCCCCAGTTGAGATCTTTAAATTCAGCCTACTTTATCTGAAATATAAGCTTCCTAGACAACACAGAAATCCCCCAAAAGGCAGAGAGTTAAGTAAGACTAAAGTGGTAATAACATTTGTGTATATGGTATTAAGGAAAACATTATTATGTCCATTTTGATGATTACACTTCATAAAATACATTAAAGATTTGGACATAATTTTTGGAAGCACAGGCATAATTTGAGGTTGGAAACTAGGCCTCAGAGAAAGGGACTAAAAAAACATCTGTTGAATTTTCCTAAGAGACAGTGGAGTATTTTGGCTACAAATATGTACAACAGGAATACATTTCTGGTAGAGACAGTGCTTTAATGTACAAGGAAAACCGTAAGATGTTGCAGTGATTGAAAACTGATGGAAGTCAACATCGTTGGAATGCATCCCTACCTTACCCAGTGGAGTAAGTGACAATGATATTCTGGTTTCTTTATGATTGTGATCAAATTAAAAGTTGATGATCTTTAAAGTTTGTGAATGCCAGAGTTTGGATTAGTGATCATTAATAGTCTCCTCTGATTTAGAAAAAAAAATGTTTTCTATATGCACGAGAATTTCTGCAAAAATTTTTTTCTCCTTAAGAGAACATGAACAATATCTTATTCTTACACTTAGATGTTGCTAACTTGTTCCACATGACTTTGAGGCTCATTGGGCAGAGCATGAGGTAGACTACACTCTTCTCTTCAGCAAATCCAGTGTTTTACTTTAAAATAACTATTCAGGTCCTCACAGCTGAGTCTGGTCAACTTGACTCAGTAGAATAATTCTTTTGACTTCCCTAAAATTATATGAGATATAAATGCTTAGTTCCTATGAAAGCATCAGGGGAAAACAGTTTTTAAGTGGAAAATTCTATGTTGCAATTACACTGTATTTTGATGCACCAATTTAATTTATTTTATCTACTGAATTTTTGCAATGTTCTCCTTTTGAAGCATTTAGATGAAGGAGACAAATTCCTCAACTGATCTAAACCGACATGGCACTATTAAAGTTATTGCAATGTCGATTTCAGCATCCTGAGAGATGGATTCTCAGATTGCAGAAAAATGAACCTGAAAGAAACAGGAGAGTTTTCCTTTCACCTTTCCTCTTTTTTTTTTTTTTTTTTTTTTCCTTCCTTTTAGTTTTTCTTCTTCTTTACCTATTTCAAATAACTTACCTAAAAAAAACCCCAAACTATCAGTAGAAAATTACTAAGTGATCTGCAGATGAGAGTTGTTTGCAAATGTAAAGGTAAGGATATTTCCATTTACAGAATTTAAATGCATTCCAAGTGGCACAGCCAGTACAGTGTCAAGTTTTTTGCTGTGATAAGGCTAGAGGCAGGAAGCCAGCAGAGGTCAGGAAGGAAGCACTATCAGGCCTGAGAGAGGACTGAACAGCAAAGGGAGCAGCAGAGCCTCTTGTATTTAAGCTATGTAACAACTGTACTATTTTCCAAAGATAAACAGCTACAAGTGCAAAATCCCAGCTACTGTCTCTTTAAATTTACTGAGGAAAAGGAAAAATAATCCGTGTTTGCCTGGTGCTTCTAGCAGCTTTGTAAGGGGAAGTGGGAAGGAGGAGAAGGCAACAGGGAAGGTACTATTTCACATAAACAGCTCTTCTGGGATGCAGATCAGCTTGTTTACAGCAATTAATTTTGACCCTATGCCACACCAAAGGAAATGGCTTTAATACTGGTTTTGATCCATTATGCAGGAGCTGAATCTGATTGGTTTAGTTTGCACTGGTATGTTTTCAAACATCACCTGCTTCCCAATATACTGCCTGATGGAAAGAAGGTCAGAGAGCAAGTCAAGGAGAAAGGGAAAGCTCTTAGGCTTGTACAAGAGCCACATACAGTGAAAAGTCCAGGGCTGTTGCTCTGTATTACACCACCAAGGGTTTTCAAAGTAGATTAGGGAGTCCAGCTAAACTGGGCTGACAAGTGGTTTTGCTGTCCCATGAAATGAGTGGATTTACATCTTCTTTCTGTTTGACTCTGCAATGAAATAAAGGCATTTTACATTTTCCCTTAGAAAAGGAGGGAGAGACAAAGAGCAAGAGACCCTAGGGTGTTAATTCACTCACTGTTTTACCTATTGAGGTTGAAGTTCTTGCTCTGCGCTTCACCTATACTGAGGAGGAGAGGCTATTGAAAGGAACCTGGCAATCTTACTTTTGATAGTTTTGAGATGTTATCTCTAACAAAACAACCGATGCTGAAAGGCAGCACCTTAGAATAGCTGGTACCTGATAGCTATTAGGGAGAGAGCAGACCTACACCAGGCTCACTCATGATGCTGATTCAGACACCACTAAGATTTGTCTTAAGTGTCATTCTTCTTACTGTTTTGTTTAGGGGATACCAGGTAGCCTAGAGTGGGCTAGTGTCTTTTTTGGTCCCACTGTGTATTTTATAGGATTTTTGCATGTTTCCATGCTGTTTGTTTGTTTGTCTGTTTGTTTGTCTGTTTGTTTTTTTAAAAAGGAGTGTTCTGTCCAAATATTCCCCACTAGCTCTAGATTTAACTACTAATCCTTAAAGTCAGTTAATCTAAAAATATATGGCCAGATCCCAGAAGTTCTATGACTTTAGGCATAGACTTCCTTTTTTTTTTCTACTGTTTTATATGTATAGTTAAATGGAAGCCAAGCAATTTACTATTTTACAAGGCTGCCTAAAACAGAAAAGGTGTAATCCAGTGCCCACTGACTTTAATGAAAATAGGATATAAAAAAATAATACCAGCTCCAAAAAACTGTCTAAATTTACAGTTATTCACAATAGGAAACTTTTGCACGTGCTTCGGGATCTGGGCCCAACTAAGTGCAGAGTAAATAATTCCCAATTGACTGGTGAGATTGCTCAGCTTCACTCCCTTAAATTATGGAATAACAGCCAAGAAGCTTATTCCATCTACAGCAAAAGTGAGAGCTACAGGTTGGTTATTACAATTCTTAAATTTAATAAATTATATGGAAAAGTATTTGGATTTTTAAAATAACTTAAATTTGAAAATAGAGAGATGCCTAAAGATAGCAGCAAAATGACAGAAAGAAGGTATTACTGAGACAAGTAATAAGTGGGAAGTGTGAAGATGGAGTGCACTGGTGGAGGTAAAGGAGGTATCAGCCCTGCTGTGATGGCCGTGAAGTGTGGCCATCCAACAATGACTATTGGTGATGTACCAAAACTATGACTGACAATATAAAACATAATTGCTTGTTTGCCTTGTCTCCCATACCTTGACAGCCTGTGCTCTTTAAGACAGAGGCTCTCTTTTATTGTGTTTGTATAGGTATTAGTAGCTTAGAGCCACTCAGCAGTATAAATACACGAATGTTAAAAGAAGAGGGGCAAGAAAACTGCTTTTGTAATTCATATCTATTACTGAAATATTAAACTGGAACAGCAAAAAGATCTAAGAGGTGGACAAAGAAAACAATTTTATTTAAATTTTTCTGAGTTATCAGAAAGATATTTGATGCAATTTAAATGACATTTTTATTTCAGGAGCATAGCCAACATTCAGTATTTGATGTATTTCTACAGCCCCAGCTCCCAAATCTCAGACCTAATAATTTTTTTAAAACTCATAGCTGCTGAGTAGAACAAAAATATGAATCTGAACAGCTCAGAAGCCTTAATAACAGAAACTCGACAATTTATTATTTTTTTTTCTGAAACTTCATTAATCCACTTTCTTTACCTCAGAGGTGGGAGATCCTGGCTCATGTTTTGAATGCACCAAAGCATCAGTAATTGCTTTTTTTTTTTTTTTTTAAAGCAGTACCCGACTTTCAGAAGGTGAAACTAGACAGAAACCTTAAAATTCAGTAAGGATTGGATGGAAATATTTTCTTCCAAATAGTAGTTATATTATGAAGGAGGTACCCAAAACAGGAACTGGTCCCTGAAAAAGAAATGTGAAGTGAATAGATCTCCATTCAGCACTATGAATCTTCTGATAGCACCCTAAATGATGGCTTTGGTCTGTGCAAAAATTGAACTTACGTTACAAGTAAAACTGTGGCAACACTTGACCTTGCTTGTGGAAAGAGACCTGGGCATTTCTTAAGGTGTATGACTGTGATTTTCCACATGCCCAGTCAAAACACGGACAAAAAATTCCTTTCTGAGTTCCTTCTCAGGCTGAAACACTTTGCCCTTGAATGCTTTTGCTGTTAGAAAGCAAAAATATGTCTCTTTAGAAAAAGTCTTGGTCAGTTCAATGGGAATGTAAAGAAAAAAACACCACTCAAGAAGACTGAAAATGTATCTCAAACCCTGTATAATTTCTTCGCTTTTAAGAGTCAAAGTTTATTCCTGCTGAAGAAAGGTGAAAAGGAGTTCACCTTTGTAAAAATATATTACCTACCTGAGCTGCCAAGGTCATTGAGACCTCTCCTGCGTTGAGTAAGTACCACTGGGGCAAAAAAAACAGAGTGGAAGGTAGCTTTAACTTATAATCTACTTTTTAGGTTACTAAACACATTAGGGAGGAGAACATATAGAGCTAAGTTCTCCATGTTTTAGAATCATGTGATTCCATTACCTTAACTGTGTTTGTACCGAAGTAACAGAGAGAAGAATTTGGTTCATGGCATGACACTTGTCTAAAAATATGTCACTGCCATTAACAACAAACTTGTGCAACATTGTGTGGCACTTCCATAATGGGAGAGCTAGTGGAGCCTGACAAAATCTGGCCCAATTTTACATCAGGTTTTGAGCAAAACTAGAACAATTTCCGGCATGATCCAGAGATTTTTATTAAATCAGAACGGATGCAAAATTGGGTTGGTCCACCTGAAGCTAGAAATAAATTTTCACACTTACTTGAACTTGAACATCAAAGAGCAGGCCAAAATACATGAAATGAAATTGTATCCACAAATCCTGCAAGTCAGAGCTAACAAGGTTTGTAAAAATCTCTGCCAGCTATCATTTATGATACATACAACTTTCCCCATGTACATAGCAGAGATATAAAATTAATGGTAATATATAATGAAAATAAAGCAATTTTGTTTGCAGTAAGTGATATATATGTTCAAAAGCATCAACTTTAGCCTAATTTTTCTTTTCAGCCTAAATAACTGCTTTTCTCCCCTCTACAGGTACTTTTCTCTGTACACAGGTTGCAGAGTCCTAGGCTGCAAAAGAGACATACTCTCCAAATCTACTCTGTCTGATTTGCCAAGCAGAGACAGTTCTTCTCAGTCTTGTGCTCAAGCATATCCTTCTTCCTTTCCAAGTAAACATCTGAAAGCTGTTTTTCATAAGATTACATCCAGCAACAGGTGTTCTAGGACATATGCCATGATACAGTGTATACCTGATTAAATGGTGCATTGAAATGAGGTTTAAGTGACCAAGCTGGAGGACAAATGAGGTTACCTTCCTGTAAAAAAATGAAAGATACTATGCTAGTTATTTGAAGAATTCTTTCAAAATGCTTTAATAAAGAAATTTATGCGAATGGAAATGTGTGAAATAGGTTTTATTGCATAAACTCTTTAGTTCAATGACTCAATACTATGGGTTCTTTGCTGATGTTCTCTTTCTTGCCTCTCATCTTCCTAAAAGTCAAACAAAAGCTTCATGTTTTGAACTGTAGCTGTTGGAATTCTTCTGTAAAAACATTTCCGAACCAGATACAACTATTTACCTGCTCCCTCTTGTGTGCTATTACAGAAATGTTTTTCAGAAGTGTAGAATCATAGAATGGTTAGAGTTTGAAGGGACCTTAAAGATCATAGAGTTCCTGCATGGGCAGAGACACTCCCCACTAGATCAGGCTGCTCAGAGCCCCATCCAACCTGGCCTCGAACGCTTCCAGGGATGGAGCTTCCACAACTTCTCTGGGCAGCCTGTTCCAGTGTCTCACTACCCCCACACTAAAGACTTTCCTCCTGATCTCTAACCTAAATGTCTTCTTTCAGTTTAAAACCCTTACCCTTTGTCCTCTCATTACAAGCCCTTGTAACAAGTCCCTCCCCAGCTTTCCTGTAGGCCCCCTTCAGGTACTGGAAGGCCACTATGAGGTCCCCTCTTCTTTTCTAATGTCTTATTTCACTAACAGAACCAGAAGAAATCCCAGCTAAAAATGTAATTTTTAGAAATCTGAACAGCTGGATTAAGCACTGAAACCCCCCTGTTAAAGACTCTGTCAGAGGTGCTGTAGTGGTTACAGTAGCAGCAATTTAAGATATGACAAGTTTGCCTCTCCCGTCTGTCTGCTAGAGATTATTATTCCCAGAGCATGTTTCCTTTGGAAACTGCAATTTCTAGAATCTTATCTGAAACAGCTGAGAAGGCTGATGAGCACCACTGTGTTGTACTATGAGTAAGAAAGGCTGAGGTGCAGGCACACATCTTCTGCTTCCCTGACGCAGGTGCTCACCCCTGCAGGTGTTAATCCATCAAACCTAAGTCTACCACAGCCCGTAGATATGAGCCTTTCCAGAAAGTATGAAATGCTGAATGATCTTCCATTCCCAGAGTGGTTTCTAATCTCTACTTTACTGTAGAAGATTAAGTCCCCTTTCCTTCAGCTGGAAGACTGGAGTTGGCTGAATGAGGGGTATAAAACTGCACGGTGAAAGATTTAGTGGTTATGTTGTTTGCCATTAGAATTTGGTTTGGAATTTTAAGGAACTTGCAGATAATGATCTGAAGCTACAAAATTCCTCCAGGCATTTCTTCATCCCACTATGCACTTCTAAGGCAGTAACACCATCTCCTGTGACTGATGGCTGCTTCTAAGCAAAAGGGCTCCTTTTTTTTTTTTTTCCTTAAATGCTTTTGTCATCAAATTACTTTTTGTTTTGAAGTGAAGTGAAATTCAGTGCTTGAGAAAAGTGGAAGGATGTTGATATACTGGGAACTGTAGTAACAAAATAAATAACAGCATTCACAAACTTTCCATGAGGAAGTGAAAATGAAGTTATGTACCATTCTAGCTTCAGCTGTGCTACCTACCTTCCCCATTCAAATGAAGACCAAGCTTTCACTGTGGAGTGTGAGGTAACCAATGAAAAACCACTCTATCTTTGTCAGGATGCTTGGACTACCTTATTTTTGAGAAGAGGTGAAGAAACCGTACACTGGCAGAGTCACCAAATTCTCCAAGCCTCTCACACACCGCCTGGACTACTCATCCTGTTTGCAGTCTGAACTGACATTTTTTTATACCTTTTCAAAAATGCTGTTTTCACAACATACCATCAAGTTTGAATATTGCAAATCATGGGAAGCAAGAAAAGGACACAATGAGCTGAGAGGTTCTTACAGAAAAGGCCTTGGTAACTTCTCCCTTTCTGACAGTACAGGGTCCCCCAGTGAACTAGCCTGTGGTAATATAATACTGGAAGACTTTCTAGACAGGTAGGCTATGTGAGATTGTCCAACTTTCAAATTTCCTTTAGAAGTCCGTAAACAGCTTGTGCAGATCACAGATAGTCACAAATACTTGGAAAAACAGGCCACTGCATTCTGCATCAGATTCATGTTCTAAGCAGACAATTTTAGCAAAAACTTAAACAATGGACCATGTTCAATGGTCCCACGACAATCTGTGTGTCAGTCTGATACACAGAATCTCTGTCCTTTTGAAATGGGCCACCATTTCTGTGGTTTGGGAGGACAGGTAATAGAAAAGGGATTTTTTTTTCTATTTGGTTTTGGTTTTATTTAATAAAAAGCTGAAAAGAAATGAATGATATTGTGGTAAACAGTAGCAAATGTTAGAATAAATAAGCAGAGGACTGTTTAATTTGGAAATGTTCCTCTGATCCTTCTGATGAAGTCACAGAAGTCTTTTTGTCATTCATCCCCTAGTTTCACCCCAAGAAAAAGAAAGGCATCTTACTGCCTTTCCCACACTTGGTAAGACAAAAATAGAGATTTGGGTACCATAAGATAGCACTGAGTGTAGAAGACTGATGATGCAGCTGAAATCTCTTGGCAGAAAAGCACCTCTCAATCATGCCCTGCAGGGATGTCTAAGCAAGTAGGTAAGTAAGCAAGTATCAAACCAGTCATGAAAGTACCATCCCTCACTCCAACCAGTAATAACAAATAGGCATGTAGACTACATCTCATGATCCTGAGTATAAAAAAACAGCTAATGTACATAATAATACCAGTGTGACCATCTTGGGAGATATCATACCCCATGGAAGTCACCTTCTTTTTGTTATTTTCTTAGTACAAAATTACAAGTGAAGTTTAAATATTTCCCATTCATACTGAGATTTTCACATGGGAACTCAAGACATTATCTCCCCCCCCTTTTTTTTTTGTTTGGTAGTGAGTTATTTACTGTGATATATTCCTGAGAACTTTAACAGGAAAGAACAGTAGCTGACATCTGGCAGAAATATAGACAGTTATGTAGATTATAAACAGAATGATCTATCACTTTTAGAAAATATATACCAGAACAAAAGACATTAAGAAGTACCCTAAATGGCAAAACATAGATGGCAGGAAGAGATCAAAGAAATGCTGCTCTTTGCTATATGAATAGAATAGGTGAAATTACTATACAAGGAAGAGTCTTATATAAAATTAGCATTGATATGTTTATCCTTGTTTTGAATACAGCTTTGTTTGAACTGAGAAAAAAATCATAAAGCAGCCAACAGTGCTCAAGAGTGGGTATCCTTTATGGCTGTATTATGTTTTCAGGAAAGATTGATTTCCACCCTCTCCTTTTCTTACCCCCTGCCATTACACATAAAGGTTTATTCTACTAACACTTTTTTTTTCATTTGAAAGCATTGAATAGAAACATTATATAGTAGTTTGACCTAAAATAGATGGATAAAAACATTTCCTTCTTAAAACGCATGTTAAAAAGCACATTTTAATGGCGTGCTACGTACTCTATAAAAAAAATGAATAATAAAGTCACAGAATGTGTGGGGTTGGAAAGGACCTGTAAAGGTCATCTAATCCAGCCCCCCTGCAGTGCACAGAGACCTTTTTAACTCCATCAGGTTGCTTAGAGCCTTGTGAAGCCTGACCTTGAATGTCTCCAAGGGTGGGGCCTCCACCACATCTCTGGGCAACCTGTTCCAGAGCTTCACCACCCTCATAGTAAAGAACTTCTTCTGATAGCTAATCTAAATCTACTCTGCTCTACTTTAAGACCATTGCCCCTTATCCTGTCACTACATGCCCTTGTAAACAGTCCCTCCCCAGCTTTCCTGTAGCCCCTTCAGGTACTGGAAGGCTGCTACAAGGTCTCCCCAGAGCCTTCTCATCTCCAGGCTGAACAACCCCAGCTCTCTCAGCCTGTCTTTGTAGGAGAGGTGCTCCAGCCCTTGGATCATTTCTGTGGCCCTTCTCTGGACTAACTCCAACAGGTCCATGTTCCTCCCATGTTGAGAGCTCCAGAACTGGACACTGTACTTCAGGTGGAATCCTACGAGAGTGGAGTACAGAGAGAGAATCACCTCCCTCGAACTGCTGGCCACGATTCTTTTGATGTGGCCCAGGATGTGACTGGCCCTCTAATGCTTTGACATCATCAAGACAAAACAAGCTACATTTAAGCAGCTGTGAGGTTATCAGGGGCAGGAGAGTCTGCAGTGGTGATGAGCTTGCAGAGTCTTGCAGCCACTCGCAGCTCACACAACCAGAGATATATGCTGCTAATGGTGCTGAGTCCAGTCCTCACAGCTCTTCTGATACATCTTCTTCCCTGGGACTTTCTCAATTTTTTCTCTGTTAAAATGTATAAAATTTTCAAGGTCCTACTTATGAGTTGAACTGTCCAAAATCAGGAATTTTTCTGAATATATACCACTAAAATACACAAATATCATAGGACTCTCCTTTTGGAAAAAAGGGAACATAGGCCCTATTTTTAAAAAGGGGAAAAAGGAAGACCCAGGGGAACTACAGGCCAGTAAGTCTCCCCTCTGTGCCCAGCAAAATCATGGAACAGATCCTCTTGTAAAATCTGCTAAGGCACATGGAAAATAAGGAGGTTATTGGTGACAGCCACCATGGCTTCACTGAGGGCAAGTCATGCCTGACCAATCTGGTGGCCTTCTATGACAAGGCTACAGAGATGGTGGATAATGGCAGAGCAACTGACGTCATCTACCTGGATTTGTGCAAGGCATTTGACACTGTCCCACATGACATCCTGGTCTGCAAACTGACAAGACATAGATTTGACAGATGGCCCACTTGGTGGATAAGAAATTGGCTGGATGGCTGCACCCAGAGAGTTGTGGTCAATGGTTCAGTGTCCGAGTGGAGGGAAGTGACGAGTGGTGTCCCTCAGGGGTCAGTACTGGGACCAGTGCTGTGTAACACCTTTGTTGGAGACATGGACAGTGGGATTGAGTGCATCCTTAGAAAGTCTGCTGATGATACCAAGCTGTGTGGTGTGGTTGACACCCTAGAGGGAAGTTATACCATCCAGAGGGACCCTGACAGGCTGGAGAGGTGGGTCCATGCCAACATCCTGAAGTTCAACAAGGCCAAGTGCAAGGTCCTGCACCTGGGTTGATGCAACCCTGCTCTCAACACAGGAAAGACATGGAGCTGTTGGAGAGGGTTTAGAGAAGGGCCACAAAGATAATCAGAGGGCTGGAGCACCTCTGCTATGAAGACAGGCTAGGGGAGTCAGGGCTATTCAGTCTGGAATTTATAGTGGTCTTCCAGTGCCTGAAGGGGCTACAGGAATGCTGGGGAGGGGCTTTTCACCAGACAGGGCAGTGATAGGACAAGGGATAATGCTTTTAAATAGAGAGAGGGTAGATTTAGGTTAGACATCAGGAAGAAATTCTTCACCATGAGGGTAGTAAGGTGCTGGAATAGGTTGCTTAGGGAGATGTAGATGCCCCCTCCCTGGAGGTGTTTAAGGCCAGTTTGAATGAGGCTTGTGCAGCCTGGTCTAGTATGAGGTGTCCCTGCTCATAGCAGGGAGGTTGGAACTTGATGATCTTTAAGGTCTCTTCCAACATTAACCATTCTATGATTCTATGATTCTATTAAGACTATAAATGCCTGGCCTCTTACAGCTTATTTTTGATGATCTGAAGGATGATTACTCTGAAGGATCTTATTTTACAGTGTCTTAAAATTCATGTATGTGGGGTTTTGCTGTATGAAGGAAGGTCATCTCGCTTAAAAATATGAAGGTGTAAGGTTGACAACACCATTTTAAAATGCTACATGAACAGTTCATATGATGAACAAGTTGTATGCCAGTGTCTCTTATGTCTGGTGTAGGAGGATTTCCTTAATATAGATTAGGATTTTGCTAATGTGCAAAGTATTATAAGAGCAAGTTGGATAATGCATCACCAAATGCATTTGTAATTTGCAGTAGAGACAAACTAAATCAAATAAATAGTCTAGCTAACCCAGCATGGTAGTGCTCATAACAGACAAATATTACAGTTTGTGTACAATTTAAGACACCATGAATGATCCAGCCATAGAGCAATATACCCAAGGGAAAATCCCTTCCTAGTTTTTTTCAGCATGAAGTTGCCTTCTGTTCGGAGGCAGTTCAGGTATCTTTCAAGACCCTGGCATTTGCTGTTCATTTCATTATCACACTATCTGCATTATTTAATTTATCTATAAAGAATTACCAACACTTTTTAATGAATTATGCTGTATTCTGTGCTTCATTAAAAATGATATGTGCCAGTAACTTTTATCAACAGCTGTTTAGAAATTAACTATCACTTGTGACAGAATATATGGATTTACGTCTATAAAGCATTTCACAAGAATGCCAAACTGAATTTTTAAAAAGTGAAGTACTTTGATCTGATGAGAATTTTTATGCCTTTCTGTTCAGACACTTCATCAAGCTGTTTAATATTTTATGTTATCAATATTGTACAATAAAAATAAGGACTTGACTAATATTAATTTTGTTTTTCAAAATGTAATTAAAAATGTCCAAATTTCCTCTCATGTACACAATCAGAATTTTTGCTCCAGGGTAAGTATGTTTCTAGCTATTATATTTTCTAGTAAGGCCAACATACCAGACCAAATTTACAGGGACCTATGTGTGTATATGTAAAATACTTCAGGTCTTGAATTACATTGTAGATGACAGCCTCCCTGGGCTTCCTATATAACATATTCCTTCTAAGGGCCATGCAGAGCAGATGCTTGAAAGTGGGTTACATGAATACCTCCTAAAGAAACCAGTCCTGGCTTCCATTCTACAAAAAGCCTTACAGTTCATGGAAAGAAATTCTGGACAGTATATTCTGTGACAAAATAGTCAAGTTTTAGCACATGATAAGGTCTTTGGAAACTTTCTTCTTTCTTATCTCTGGCTTATGCAGGTTTGCTAACTTTTTTTTTTTTTTTTTTTTTTTTTTTTTTCCTGTAGAGGTCTTTTAGTCCTTGGCTGCCAGCCACAGTAAAACAGCTGAACATCTTGATTATCAACAATTTCAGCTGTATTTCCATCTTAGAAATAATTTCTCTCCTGACTCAGGTGACAATTTAGCCACAGAATAACAGGAAAATGAATTTGTGCTTCCAAGAGAGTATAAAACTTGTTCCATTTACGCTCCAGCAAGAAGTCTGATCTGAAGTGTGGAGTTCTTCACTTCAGGTTTGTTTTTTTTTTAAAAGGCTCAGAAGGTGCCCAATCAAGTTTATACAAAATTATAGCTTTAACCTCCTGAGGCCTTCTTCCTGTGTTAATAGTGATAGCAATAGTAATCAGTAATACAGCTTCCTTTTAGTAAAAATAAATGTTACTATCAGAATATATCAGAAGTTATTAGTATAATTTCTGGTTTTCGAAGAAAAATATTCCAAGCTGAGAGCAATACATTAGTTTGAATGAAAGTATGACTGTACATTTGCTATTACATTCACTGTTTATTCATCACCACCAGCAGTTCCTGTCTTTTGAAATCTGAGATTAATAATATGTGTCGCAGACCAGCAGGTTTGTCCCAGAAAAGGATTATCCTTCATCATCCCTGAGCTCAAATCATGAGTGCATTTAGAGAACGAGCAACTAAGGAAAAAGTAGCACCAAAAATTCTCCCCCAAGTTGAACAGAAAATGGAATATAATTTTTAGTAATACATCCATGAGTTTGGTTGCTTTTTCAAACCCTAGAGTTTCAAATTCTCCTTAAAATACCTATACAGGCACTACTTCTGTTTAAAAAGGTGTACAAATATAAGCTTTGAAGTGCAGATGTCAACTTCTAAAAGATAATCTAACTATCAAACTTTCAGATTTGAAAATTATGGTCTTTATAAGTTAAGAAGAAAGACTGGTTCCCACTGTGTAGATGTTTAATTTCATCAGTTAATCAGAGATTAACCAAGAAGGTATTCTAAATAACAATTAGAAATCTTGATGTTGCTTTGAACAAGATTCATTGGCATCTATTCCATGCAGCTGTTTTCTCAAAAAGCCTTCCTAGTATATGCAGATATTTCTTATTATTTCTGTATAAAAGAGAATGTTGGTATATGACTGCCCCCAAGGGATACAGTTTTAACAGCACTGAATTAATTAATCGTTTTGATGCAACTACTTATTATAAAACTGTATTGAAATATGCTCTAGAAGGACTAGACAGTTTTGTCAAGTACCCCTAACTCTATTTATCAAGTAATTTTATCTAAAGAGTAATTACGTATTTTCTTAATGGATGAATTTTCAACATTTCCTATAAAAATTCAAAGTTCAGGTTTGGATACCTAATTCTGTTGGGGCTAATTAGACATTTAGCTTCAAAATTTTTTACTAAGGAACAAAGAAAAACATAAGACTACTACAGACTTCCAGGGTCACTGAGGACAGGTACCTGCCTGCTCTTAAAGGGTAGGAATCATCTAATAAAAATTTAGTCATCTACAGAGAGTTATCTACTCGAGGTTTCCTTGTAGCAAAGGGGAGATTTCACTCCCTCAGTTTAGACACCTACCTTAGCCTCAGCCTGAGATGCAAATTATCTCTGGATGCTCAAGGAATATTAATTAAGCTTCAGAGGTTTCTGATGAAGCAGATTTCCTTTTCCCCATGCAACACAGTCTTGGGGCCTTTTTCAGCATCCAGCCCCTGACAAAGGCTAGGCATTAGGGAGATGGTGTGATAATTAGGAAACAGGCAGGTGAGAGGGAAAATGGCTGGAGAAATTAAAACAGTAGGGATAAATGGTGTCTCTACTAAAAACAGGCCAATAAACAGACCAATTAATATAGCCAGAAAACAAAAAAAGATGCCAGGTGCATAAGGTGTATATCTTGGAAGTTTTGGATGTCTGAAAGATTGCCTGTGTTTTGAACTTTGTCCTAATAAAAAAAATATTCCCTCTATAAACTATAAACATTTCTTCTTACCTCCTTAATCTGTGAATGCTGTAGGGAAGATAGCAAAAAATACACTAGTCTTTGGAATTTATACACAAGTCTCTTCCCTGTGTTACTTTATGTAGTGGCTCTAAGCATAACACTTATCAAAACAAGATTTTGATCTCTTGAGTTCTCCAGGAGTTTAATTTTATATTTTATAAGCACAACAATATTAATCTTGGTTTACTCCTTTTTAGACCCTTCTGCTTATTTAAAATTGTCTCTCCACTTGCGACTGGAAAACATAGTTCATTTTTAGTCAAGCCATTTTATCTTCATGCCATGTGTAGAAGCATTCACACCAAGCAACCTGAAGTCCTTCAGCTACTCTCCATAAATTCCTTTTGCAGAAGTAGACTTGCTGCTCCAGAAGACAATTAAGAGCACAGCATTACATTTCTAATTTCCAGAATGCTGTATGAGAACCTCTCTCCCTGACTATAAAGGAAGTCTAAGGACCTCATCTAGCAAGAAAGAAACCTTAATTAGATGCCTGAAACTGGACAGTGTGAATGTTCTTCACTTATAAAATAGGTTGTATAAACAGCTTTAAATACCAATAGGAAAGACGTTTGCATATATAGTCTAATTTGTAGTGGCAATGCTGTCATCACAGCAATTAAGCTGTGAGACAGACAGAGTTTGCAGAGAGATTTAATAACCTTATATTATTAAGCCAATTGATATAACTGGTGGAAAAGCAGATAAATTTTTGAGCCAATGAACTCTTCAAATATATTGAAGTTGCAAGGATTTTCTGGATGGAAGCCACTTACACAAGTTCTAGGGAAGCCTGAGAAAGTCAGAGGAAGAGAAATTCATAAAGGGTTACTACCTACAGAGAAACTATGTCTAGCTCAGGAAATCCCAGACCTTCAGATATTTGAAGGCTGGGAGGGCATTCAGGAAAATAAGATATATGCCTGCCCAGTTCTTATAGTTCCCCTTAGGCATCTGCTCTTGGCCACGTCCAAAAATGGGATACTGTGCTAAGCAGACCTTGGACTGACCTGGAACAGCCACTGCTATGGACATATTTATGTTTTTAAGAACTAAACTATGTAAATGAAAGAAAGTTACATTAAAAAAAAACGGGGGGGGGGGGGGGGGGGGGGGGAGAAAGGCACAAAATGTATTTCACAATTGAAAGAACATTTTCCGTATGACATTTCAGGGAACTCATTTGTCTCTGCATGCATACAACATTGATAACTCCTCTCTCATTGAAATAAATTCCTTTTTACAATATCTCAAGAAATGCCTAGGTAATGAAAAACAATAGATTTATTTCAGGAGTTATGTTAGTGAAAGGCATAACATTTTCTGGTGAGGGACGGATACCTCAAAATTCTGTTTACTAACAAGTACTTCAAAGCCTTTAGTATTCATCCTCACCCTAATTTAGCCTGCTAGTCCTCTAAAAAGTGTAAGAGATGAAAGCAAAGCTAATCCACAACCCATTCTCCTTCCTGGTTATACATGCAGCACCAATACAATGCCTTCTTGATTAGAAGGGACTCAGGTACCGAATGCAAGGAGAAACCTTCAATAAAAAAGATGTAGATAACTATTGTTTTAGTTAGGAATGGACATCCTCTGAAGCCTAATCTATGCAGTGCTATCAGGTGGTAAAATATTCTCTCTGACAGTACAGTAGCAAGCAAACAGGGTCTTCATTGTGCTGCTCCAAAGGATCTCAAATTCACTTGTGATCACATGCTGTTACAAGAGGAATGTGAGACAATAACATCACAGCCCTGGTGAGCGCATTCACAAGATTTACCTGTCAAGAGGACAGCGGACGTGCTTCATTAAAAGGCAGGGATGATAGCTCATTTCCTTGTTTTGTCTTGTTTGCAGAAAACAGGACTACTTGAGGGTCCTGCACTTGAAGAGAGAGAGAGGGTAGAGAAATCTGTTTCTTAAGTTGAGGGCTAATAGGATTTTAAAGTATGATCAAAAAACCAAGACACCACTAGCCTTCGTGTCAGTAAATTATTCTCTGGTTGATCTGAAGTTTAGCCTAGCTGAGGGCATAAGCTATGTAATTATAGCCTTTTAACTCCATACAAATATGTTGAAGGCCTTCAACTACTGCAAACTGGGGAAATTAGGACAAGAGCTGTGCTCAGTGATATCAACTATGAGTTTGACATGAAATCTCTAAAATCTCCTTTTGAACTAACATACTTCCTTAACTAGAATTTCAAATTTATTCTATTTTTAATGTGAAGGCCTGCTTGAAGCACAGAGAAGCAGACTTTGCACTGACTGTGCTCTACATGCAAAAATCAGTACAGAGCAACTGTGAAAATAATTTCTCTTTAGGAACCAGCAGCTACTGTGAACTCTAGCAGAAAACAATTGGCCCGGACAGTCCTCTTACTTCCTGGTATTACCTTCAGAGGACTGCAGGCTTGGGTCACAGACATTTAAGCAATGTCTTCATCACCATAATAATTCGTATTCACTTCTTATATTGTTACAAAATTCTTTTGAAGACTAGGCCTAATAGATTGCATCTCTTCTGGATGGAGAGGAGAAGGCTGCGAGAGATGTGACTGAGATCTTCATGAAGACAGTGGTTATGGTGCATGAGACGAAGGTGAAATTGTTAATCACCAGTTCTGCAGTAGCAGAATGAGAGTAAGTATATCCAAACTATTAGAATATGGGTTTAAAGCAGGTAAAATATTTCATTGTTCAGCATGTAGTAAACTTTGGGAGTTTGCTGCCACAGGAGGCAGTGGAGGAAGGCAGTGGCAGAAGGTTTGAGAAGGGGCTAGGCAAGTTCACAGGAAACAGCACTATAACAGGTTATGAAGGAAACAGTCAGGGATATGCCCCCAGACATACAACAACCATGGTCATTGAGAAGTGTAAGGGAAAAACACCACAGAATACAGCTGGTCTTGCAGGCCTTTCTCCAAGCATCATCTTCTGTTTTCCCATTGGAGGCAGACTGTGGACACAGACCATGTTCTGATCCTGTAGGGCATTTCTCATGTCAGAGGTCTGAACAGGAGATTCTTCAGTCAGTAAATCTTCTTTCCTCCCAATTTAAACTAGGAGTGTTAGACATATGGGAAAAGTGCAGTATCCATCTGCCAGCTTTTCCTTTCTATACTACCCTCAAAAGAGGATGTAGTCATGCTTAGTCTTAAACACCACAAGGAATTCTCTGATTTCAGTGAGACTAACCTCACAGGCTTGAAGTTCAGCATATATGTACTGGTAGTATCTGGCATTCAGTTCTTCTGTGAAACAAAGAGAACCTAGGAATTCACCTTAGAAATATAACAGATAAAAAAACAACAAATGAACAAACCAGTGTGTCACTAACTGATACCTATTACAAGTAGTCTATCACTTCCCTTAATTGATATCTCACTCCTTTTCTTCCATGTTTTATCTTCACTTGTTAGGGAAGTAAGTAAAAGCTTGCCCTTATGGTTCTGTCTGTCTTCTTTTCTCTCTGTCCTTTCATTAATCCTTTCCCTATCCTTATCAGCATAGTTACAGAGCTAAGGGAACTAAGATCTTAAATGGAACATGTAGTGCTTTGGAGAACTTCCATAGGGTCTCTGGGTCTCCACCAATGAAAAAAGCATATAGAAATTCTTACTGTTCGAAAGGTGTTAATTGTGGTGCTTAAAATGTGTTTTTGAGGTGCTTGCCTGGAAGTGCTACATTTGCTCCATGTAGTGTTACTAAAGTCCATAACACACAAAGGACAAAGATGGGTTGCCAAGCTCAGCAGCAACATGATGGTTATTTGTTGTCAATTTTGCTTGTCATTTCTAGGTTTTAAAGTTACTGATATTTAATTCAGACCACTAAGGGCTGAAAAGTCTTTCAAACACGACACATAGAATGCGGGCATGGGTCCACCCAGAATCTTGCCTCTGAAGGGGCATGAGCACCAAATGCTTGAAATAATAGTGAAAGAAACTTCAGTTGCTCACAGTGTATACACCAGAAAGAGTTTCCACTTAGCATCCTAAATTAGAGGTAGCATATGGCAAGGTTGGCATCCGTTATAGAGAAATATGGTCCAATTTTTGTATAAATGTTTGATCCTTTGGGGTTTTTTTTGTTTGTTTTGTGTGGTGTTTTTGACATACAGGAACAAAAAGATGAAGAGAAGGCAGTGATTTCTCATATTGTCTAGCTAAGATCTGCTGACTGATAAAATAAGCAGGAAGGTGGAAGGAGAAGACATGCATGCCTGCTGTTAAAGAAAAGCCTATTTGCATATAATGCTCTGGAGAAATTATTGAACATTTCTTCCACACAAAATACAAGCCCTGTCACTCTGCCAGGGTCAGTGAGACCTGGCCTAATCTATTGAGTTAGTTTTAGTTATGCAAGTTAAACGGTTTAGTGGTTGCTTTAATTAGGAACCCCATTTTGTTTACAAATTCACAAAAAATTGTAGCAAGGAATGTTCCATGCCCATGCTTTCCAGCCCCAGTCCTTGTCCTAACCCTCACTCCTCTAAAAAGGGTTTCTTTGCCTCTTTCCATCCATGTCTGGCAAGCAGCCAGAAACACATTCCGGTGTAACAAACACCGCAGCATAAAAATGAGATGTAGCGCAAAGCATCTCTTCTGTGAGAATCCCACATCGTATGAGGACAAGGAGAGCTAAGAATTTATTGGCACTGTAAAGAAAACAACAGGAATTCAAATTAAAGGACAATAAAAAATATTCACATTTTCCTACATCTGTTAACAACATCAGTACAAATATTTTCATTGTGACATCAATCGTCCTTCACATAATACTCCTTTCTCATTCTTATCTCATAAACATATCCGCACCTTCTTCCATGCTGCTCTTTGTAGCAGATAGGAACAACCTTCCACAATCTATTTGTCCAGCTTCTCCCTCACCTGACACAAACTCTGGCCAAAGGAACTTTTTCATACATTGCTTCTTTAAAGTTCTGTGTACACTGAAGGCACAAACTCTTCAAACAACCCAAACACTAGGATGGCCAAACCTAAGCCTAATCCCATACCACACCCTCATCCCCACTGCTTGACTCTCTTTTTCCTGAGGCTGTTTCTTCTGCCATTTGTACCGCTGTACACTGCCAATAAATTAATTAAAGCCAGTATGCCCAGACCCCCACTGCTGTGAAGGGATATAACATCATAATACTCAGTAGGAACGTACATAATTTATCATTAAATTATAGGATGGTTTGGGTTGGAAGTGACCTTTGAAGGGCATCTGGTCCAAACCCCCTGCAGTGAGCAGGGACATCTTCGCCTAAACCAGGTTGCTCAGAGCCCCATCCAACCTGACCTTGAATGTTTCTATCACTTCTCTGGGTAACCTGTTCCAGTGTTTCACTGCCTTCACTATGAAAAATGTTCTCTCCATATCTAGTCTAAATCTACCCTCTTTCATAGAATCATAGAATCATAGAATCATTTCAGCTTAAAACCATTACCCCTTGTCCTTTGCAACAGTCCCTCCTAAAAAGTTTGTCCCTATCTTCCTTATAACACCCTTTAAATATTGAAAAGCCACAATAAGGTAGCATCTCTCACACTAGATGTAGGTATACAGAGCCAACTCAATATTTATCAGAATCATTCAATTTTGCTTCTCTAAAACAGAAGGCAAAGCAGGCCCATTCCTGTTATAGGAGGCAGGAAAGGGGGAAGGGTTACATCTAGAACAGGAAAGAGGAGCCTTGAAGATTTTGGCTAGTCTTTTTGCTTCTGCAAGGGCTCCTCTTTGCTGCCACTACCCTTTAGACATGAAACACTCTCTAGGATAGAAAAGCAGCAAACGCTTCCAGTTTGGTGTTCAGGTCCAGTGCAGGCAAAGAAAACATTGCATATACGGTCACTCTTCTGCCTTTGCTGTTGCCTTGTCTACCTAGAGCTTGCTTGACCTGTACAGCTTTTTGCAAAGTGTTGAAGGAGACAGCTTTGACTTTCTACTTATTTGAATAAAACCTGTAGAGAAAAAGGGTGTTTCAATGGAAATTTGTTTTACTAATTCAGATACAGCTAAGTCCCCTCTCCCCATAGCCCATATTTCTCTGAAACTTTCAGGAAAAGTATAGACAAGAGGAAAACACCAGAGTTTTCACTTTCAGAGATACAAGTGGATCTCTCAAGATAACCTGAGGTGGACCAGAATGCTTCCATATTCATATTGGAAAGCTGTTTTGCTAAAACAGGACTTTGAAGAGTTGCAATGAAAGTGACTTTGTGACCTGACTTAGTGCTCTGCCAAGGGAGGCAACTGCACTTAGTGGGATGCCAGGTGACCATGATGAAGTGACCAGCCAAAGTGTGGTTATGACCAATTAATACCATGGTCAGCCATGTAATTTTCTAGTTTGTAAACATGCCTAATGAATCAGGAGAACAACACTCCAAGATATACTGAAATCCAAGGAAAATATGACAAAATTTGGGCTGCAGCAAGATCAGACATCCTGTTCAGAGAAGTTGCTCTTCTGTGCAGCTTCCTTTCCCCACTTCCTCTTGGCTCCAAGTCCTGTCCTCAGGTCATCAGACCACATCACTTCCCTGTTGTTAACAGGTTATAAATACTGAGACAGATAGGTACTGACATGATACTGATAGCAGTTTGATAGCAACAGATCTACATTATCAGCTACATCACTTGCTTAAAAGCTAACAGATTTATTTGATTCCCCTTGTAACTTGTACCAGTTACAAATTTCCACCTCCCTTCCTGTGAGTCTAAAAGGTTTTTCCCATGTTAATATTCACTCAGCCTTGTGATTTTTCCTACATGGCTGAAACACAACACTGCACAGAGCACATGAAGACCTGGTAACCCACAAAAAAGTATTTGATTATTTACTTTTTAAAAGAAGTACTTTTAAAACACCCAGACAAAGAGTGCAGCATGTTTTATCACTGGTTAATATCAGATTCTTAAATCAAAGCAATTCCAATCAATAGTAAAGTACCTAGCTTAGCTTTATTGATTATGTCTACACAGACATAACTCACAGGTTAACGATGCTGGCTCCCTAGATCTCCTCTTTGCTGAACCCAGACATATCTTGCACAGAGTAGAGAGTATCTTCTTATCAGAAGATACCTTAAAGAATTCTTGTTCTTTAAGCTGTTTAGTCCAAATTAAATCCATGTTGGCAAGTACTAGTACATGGTGGTGGTGGTATAGCCAGGCAGAAGAAGGCTGCTCAGTTTTAGTGGGGCTTGCAGCACACAACATAAAGAAACATGCTCTCATTTCTGTCACATTAAAAAGTGGCAATGAAGTGATGTTTTCAAGTGTTCTTGGATCTCCTTGTAAATTTCCCTGAACTATTTAGATTTCTTTTCCTCAAAACAGAAATTATTCTTTTTTTTTAAACTGAAAACAGTAATGACATCAACAAACCTCCCATCAATAAACCATTAATTTAAGGGAAATCTCTGTGAGCAATGAAGAGAAAAAATGTTAATGTGGGAAGATGTTTCAGAGGACACAGTTTGAACATAGCCTCTTAATTTGCAGGAATTCAGTCAGCAAGATGTCATCCAGTTGACTGAAGAAGTGAAAATACAATCTGTGTGTTAATATCAGGTAAACATTTAATATCTTGGTAAACTTTTTTGGTACCTTATTCTCTGAGAACATGCTCTGTAATAGCCAGTAGGGATTTTGTCATCAGTATGAGGTACTGAGAGAAGTTTTCTGCTGTGTAGGAGTCTGTGGGAGTGAAAGACTGGGGTGAGGAGGAGGAAGAGGATGGGAGCAGCGATTCAGCACTACATCAGTGTATCTTCTCACAGCTGTGCCAAACAAGGCGAGGAGGGGAAAGATCAATAAAAACTTGTGCCAGGATCAGGTCTTATCCTGCACTTGTAAGGCACTTGGGGTGACAGGGGCCTGCTTCTCTTAGCATACTGTGCAGCTTTCTGGAACAGGTTTGCTGTATGATCAGCTAAGGAGAAGGAAAAGAGTATGAATTTGCAGCCTTACAGCCTGTACTCACTGCTTATATGCACTGACTGTTGTTTTTACTGCCCCTGTCAGATTTCTGGGGCCGTGGGCATGACATTAGTTTCTACTATATGCAGGATTATTGCAGCACCTGCACTTTCACTTTGTGTAGGCAGCATTCAGCACCACAACCTGACAACTGAAGTCACAGCAAAGAAGAATTGGGCAGTCGACTAACACTACAGCTAAAGATACTAGATCCTGGTATCTCTTTGAATGAGGATGATAATTTAAAAAAAATACCGAAAATGTCAAATATCTCACAGCCTGACTATGTTGAAAGCCACCAATTGCCTGAGCCAGTAGCACAAGGTCAGTTCACAGGCCTGCCCTGTACCCACAGTGAGCCTCTTGTCACACATCATGTTATCCTTTTGCAAACCTCAGTTTGGGCATTTCTCCAATGCTGTCAGGGTGGGGGGAAGAGTCTTGTCTGCTGAATCTGCACAAATCACACTACCCCCCACACACCCCAGTTCTCTCACCTGAGCAATACTAGGCATTTTTAGTTTCTGTACCAAATAATATTTTGAGGTTGGCATATTGAGCTGTTGTATGAACACTAGTCATCCTTTCCAGGCAATGACCTAGGTAATTTTTAAGATACACCCTAGATTATGGATTTCATTTCAACACCAGCCCAAATCTAAAAATACATGTTGAAAACCTTCTGCAGAATTGTGAGCCTGTCGCTGTCACATACTCTTTAGACAGCTACTTCTCTTTTTTCCTGAGGATGGGGCAAGGCCTCTGTTCCCAGGAGGCATTTCCCTCCCAAGGGTAAATAGTTTCCTTAGATGTTACACTTAATGAGTGGAAAAAGGTGGACAGAAAGCTGCACAGGCCCGGGACCGGCAGTCCTGTGAAGTATGGGGAGAGCTCATTGTGTGAAGTAATAGCTGTGGCTCCCCAAGGAGGAGAAAGATGGAGGGGAAAAGAAGGGAGGGCGAGTGAAGCCCAAGTCAGATTAAGATCTCTTTCCCTCTTCTTGTTGGCTGCAGCTGGGTCTCACCCACTCTCCGCCTTGAAACTGTCAGCAAGCCAATGCCTGGCACAACGGCCAAGTAATTACTGATGACATGTGAGGGGTATTTTTTCCAGATTGGTTTTCCTGCCTTTCTGCAAGAAAAATAAACGAAAAACTGTACCCCAACAAACATGACAGGAAAAATAACAATACTTGCATGGGACTGATACTGGAAACGTGCTGCTCCTCCAGCTGCAGACTGGTGAGTACGCCCACCCTTGCCCTCCCTCATCTCAGCAAGGAAGAGCAGGATGGGAGAAAGGCTCCTTCCAAATGTCAACACATCTCTTTTAGGCAAAGCCCAGTGCCTCACCAAGAACAAGGAGAAGGCAGCAACACAGAAGTCACTGGACATGGTAGTAACTGAGACAAACACAGCACAGCTTGTAGGTGATTTACTGGGAAGTAAAAGAAACATGTTGTTCAGTCCTCTCCTCTCCTTTTTGCCTGAGTTATATAACTCACCCTGTCACCCAATAAAGACTAATCAACTCACGCCTGACCTGTCACACAAGTGAGTCTCCCCAGACAATGATTTCTACAAGTCTTTCCAACAATCAGGCTCTTCACTTCTTCAAATGCTAAGACTCAACCCTTTATTACAGACTGGTCTTAATGTTTTGTACAGCTCTGTCTTGCAAAATCATCTGCCGGCTTATTCAATATGCTGTTTTATTCCGTCTCACAGGATAGGAAGCTGAGATCCCACTACTCCAAGAGAAATCTATCTAGAAAAGTACATCTTCTTTATTTTCAAGTATAAATTTTATTCAATAATTCTCAGCAGGAGCCAAAAAGAACAGATTTCTCACTTTTAGCTGCGGCAGCCTGTGAGATGTTTATAATCTCTCTTTCTCTCTCTGTGGACAGCAAAACCAGAAGTATATCCATTAGATGGATTAATGGATATGATTTATTTGGACATCTCATGGTCTTTATTTGCCCTACAAGGACCTTGTTTTCTTCTCTTCATACCTACAGATGTCAAATTCAGTAAGACAGTCCTGGAAAAGACTTCCTGACTATATAGTTAGTCTTCCTGAGATATATGTTCATTAGGATGCCATTCAATTAACGATTAGGAGATAGAAAAACCAAACAGTAAGTCATTGTATGGGTCCATGGCTGTGCAAAGGAGTTTGGATATGATTTGCCACTGGCAAAGTAATTAATTAATGAGAGATAAAGAAAAAACCCACTAATTTTACAACTACAAAACTCAGAATGTGAAAAAATAAATGGTTCCTTCCTACTAAAAACAGTGACACGGAATGCTACAGTTTATGATAATTCTGCAAAAATTTCTATTCTAAACTCTTGTTTTCATATGCTTCTCACTAGAAAACGTTACCAAATTCAGGGTAGTTTTTTCATTCTGTTCCAAAATGAAATTATTAATTTATATTTTTGCTAAGTTCTTATGAAAGCCCTTCAACTATATTAGAGTAACACAAGAATAAAAAATTCCACTAAAAAAAAAAAAAATTGTCTAGCTAGGCCTGTCAGGTTTATTCAAAACATCCTGCATTTGAAAGCCTCAACTTTGAGGCATAGTGCTCCAAACAGGACCAACCAGCTGAAGTGTTTATGAGAAGCAGTGGGACATCTCTGAAATAAGGCCTGGAAAAACTTTATAATAGTTTATATTTCCTTGAAAACCAGATGCAAATTCTGGGCTTGCTCCTGCAGAAGCCAGATATCAAAATAGCATGCTTTAAGGTGATTTAAACCAACCCATTGTCCTTAATGCCACAATAGAGAAGAACACACACAGCTACTGTTCCTCAGCTGAAGGATAATAGCTTCCTGCTAAGGGATGGGGACTCCTTTAAATGCTTTAACTCATTCACTCTCAATCACCTGCCCAGATCTGTGAGCAACTTGCCAGAGGGTGTTACCTGTGGAGCACTGGTATTTACCTAGTTCTGCTGCCCTGAAGTCTGACCCCCATCTTTCTCCTGGTTCATGTCTCCAACTCACGCTCCTGGTGGATGGGACTGCTCTCCCTGTCTACTGCGATGATTCTCACTGTCCAAACAGCTATGCTGCCTCTGAAGCAATTTCTGAATGGCTACAGTTTTCCTACAAATTGCTTAGTGGCAAAATATAAACCAGAATTCAGTATATGAGCGTTAACAGACACAAATCATACATGGTCTTGTAGCAAAACAGGGCTGACCAACAAGGTCAGTTCTGTGAGGCAAGGATTGCATTGTACCCATAAAAATACTCTACCTTTTTTAATATATTTTAAAAATATATTCCACATGTAAATTCATACAGCATTATGAAAACATGAACAGAAATTTAAGAAATGAAATTTCAGATGCAAACCTTTATGTAAGTCACATCTGTGTTGCCCATGAGCAAGTTTGAAACTTCTTCCTTTCACAGTTGTTTCTGAGTGCTTTGACACACAGAAATCTGACTACGAAAGAAAGAGGTCATTGTGGTAACGTTCCTTCAGATTAAATTACTCTTAAGAATATTTGGATAGGTCTTAAATTGGGAAGTGCATTTATAACATACAAAGAGCAGAGCAGTTGAAATCTGCCCCACACTTACCCACAAAAACCCCTGAACGTTACCCATTTACATTTCCCTCTCTTCTGCTCTGTAATTAAATATGTGCGTTGTTGTTGTTTTTTCTTTTTAGGTACTCCAACAAGCCCATCTACTCACAGTGGGAAAGAAGCTACCTGGGCACTACACAAGAAATACAAATTGTAGGTATGTTGATGTGTGCAGCGCCAGGGATATGCACTTGTTGCAGTATATGAGATACAAGCCTTTCATATTTAGTTCAAGCTCATATTTGAAATATCCCATGTAATCCCTAATGTGTCAACCAAGGTAGCAGTAACTATCATCCCTCTTAAGCACATCTGTTCTGGCAAGTGGGCAGTATCTAGGGTGTTGAGGTTTTTTTAACACCACTCCCCCAACACTGGTTAGGAACAGTCCCACTGATCCACATGTGGCTAAAGAAGCAGAGTTTGGCTTTTGATGCTTCAAATAGGCAAATAGCTTGTGCTTTTCTAAATGGATAGTTTCTTTTTTTTGGCATGCTTCTTGTTTCTCACTGCCATTTCTTGCTAGAAAGAAAAGGTGAATAGGAGACACAAACAGGAATCTGACCTTAGTAAATTAAATCCCAGTACCTCTGCTTCAGCCACAGTGTGCTTTTTGCACAGTCACACTGAGCATGGAGGCACTGGGATGCAGGGACTGGATCTCCACAATAATGACCAGATGTAGAAGATTTTTGTATGATAACATGAAAGAATCAAAAGTGTATAAATAAATAAATAAATTGAGAAGCGTGTATGGCAGACCCTGCATTCTCAAAGTTATATTTGCTCCATCTTCTTCTAGTTTACTCACATCAGAAGCCTCCCAAAGTCCTTACTCTGCAAGCATCCCATCTTCTTCCATGAGCCATATTCACTTGCACTGCAGCAAACTTTTAAGTCATAAGATTACAAACAGCCTGGGTTTACACAAGATACAGAAACCTCACATGGAATTTCATTATGGTAAAGATTCAAATACTGCAGGTTTGGGTTTTTTTTTTTCCTCTCTCCTGCCCCCAGTCCTTATTTTCTCCCATCTTGTAGCTCTTGCAAATCGGGTTTTAGGGTGTTAATAAAGTGTGGAGCAGAATTTTGGAAGGTGTCCAACTCTTCACCCCACCCAGATGAATACCTGGAAGCACACTGTTACCACGGTTATCCTGCCAGACTGAAATTGAGCATGGCCTCAACTGGAACAAATGTTGAAAAGATGAAAAGATGCCCTCTGAAACAGGTAACCACAGGACTGACATGGCAATACTTAGTTTACAGTTTTATACCTTTCTGGTAATAATTTCATTTTACTCTACAAATCCTTTTATGGTAAGACCAGACATGTTGCAAGCAAGTCTTAGAGATGTCTGTGTTCAATGTATATTACTTTTCTCTTTTCTAAACCTGGGTCCCCCAAAGTAAGAAGGACATAGACTTGTTGGAGCAAGTCCAGAGGAGGGCCATGAAGCTGACTGCAGGGTCACGAAGATTGTCAGAGGGTTGCAGCACCTCTGCTATGAGGACAGGCTGGAAGAGTTGGGATTGTTCAGCTTGTAAAAGAGAAGACTCCAGGGAGAGCTGATAGCTGCCTTCCAGTACCTGAAGGGGCCTACAGGAAAGCTGGGAAGAGACTTTTTACAAAAGAATATAGTGACAGGATGAGAGGGGATGGCTTTAAACTGGAAGAGGGGAGATTTAGATTAGATATGAGGAAGAAATTCTTCACTATGAGAGTGGTGAGATGCTGGCACAGGTTGCCCAGGGATGTTATGGATGATGAGGCTTTGAGCAACCTGCTGGTCTTGTGGGAGGTGTCCCTGCCCATGGCAGGGGGGGTTAGAATTAGGTTATCTTTAAGGTCTCTTCTATCCCAAACCATTCTACGATTCTACTATAATTTTGGCAAAAAAAAAAGAATTTATCAAGTTTAGGATTTAGGATTTTGCAGGACTATCTAGTATCACCTGTGCTGGCCAGTGTCTGACAAAATTATATAAAGTGGTTTTCTTTGTATGGCAGTTCTAGAACTGGCTGAGGGTTTTGTAGAGCACAAAATGCTTCACCTATTTTTCTGATTTCAAAATCTTTCACTAAACCCAAGCTGGGCATCCAGTGGACATCTCCAGCCACTTCTACAAACTAATTTAGAACCAGGGACACTATTGCTCTCTTGAGTCCTTGCTCCAACGTCCAGCAATGGAGGACTCTGTGCTTCCAAGGTCTCAGGTTTGGGTACAGCACCATCATCTCATTTGTGCTAGAGGCACCTCCAAAAAACCCTGGCCTCAAAATTATTGTTCCAACACTTTCTTGAGCTGTATCATACAATAAAGAGGCTGAGATTTCATTTTCCACCATCAACCACTATTAGCCTCCTGGATCCATAGTCAGGCCAATTTTTGGGTGCCACTTTACTAAAAGCCACCCCCTCAGTGTCCCATACAACCTCATGAAAGCTGATATGGTGGTCAGTGTCATGGCTGAGTGGCAGGAAAGGGGTGGCAAGAGGTAAGGACGCTTTTCATGCCAAGCTCTCAGTCCTGTCAACATCCCCTGCCATGATATTGTGTGATACATGATGTGGATGGACACCACAGCAGAGAGGAAGATTCACAAACCAGTGAAAGTGAATGTAATTGCTAACTCAGAAGCTTGTATTCCCGTGTGATGTGGCCCTCACCTGGACACCATCCCATGCCTGAGGTACTGCTATAACTTTTGCACACTCACGCAGAAGTGTCAGAAGTAATGCTAGACCCTGATCTCAGAGTAGGGCATAAGCCCTTCCTCCCTAGCCCCCTGTCACTGCAACCTGCCCAGAAAAGGCCAGAGGGCGAGAAAGGCCATTACTTACCTCATTACCTTCCTCTGTTGTCTACACCAGAGGACAAAGCCCTTCTCCTTCAGGGTGGCAGGGTTGGCTCATTTGTCCTCTATGACAGAAGAGGTTATATCTCTGGACACAAAGTTCCTCCTGGATCTTCCTCCATGACGACTGGCTCCACAGAGCCCCGGCCATCAGCCTCAATGTGTCTGTCACTGACTCTGGCTCTATTGATTTAGTAGTCCATTGTCCTGTGGGAAAAGTGCTTAGTGGCAAATACCAGAACATGGTCAATAACACACAGACTCCAGAGTCTGTGTTAGAGCTTCAGTGCTGGGCCTCAGGCACCAGAAAGACCTCAGAAGCATCACTGCTGACAGGCGTCAGACTGGCGAAGTGAATGGGATCAAACTGGTTAGGATCAAATAGGATCAACCATCAGAAGCAGGCCAAGGACACCTGCTTTGCATGCCTCAGGTGCCTGCCACAATGTCATAAACCACCTGGTTGTAACACCTTAAGACTCCTTGAAAGCCTAAGAATTCAAAGGCGTGATTCTGATTTCAGGCACATGATTTTTGCACTTCTGAGAAGCCACAGATTTCAGTGCAATTGCTTCTGATTTTTAGAACTGTGTGCTCAGGCTCCAGCCCTTTCATTTTTAAAAAGGCAGCATCATGCTGTCACCAGTCCCAAGCCTGGAAACATCAGCAGATTATGGCAGATGTGTCACATCCTCCTCCTTTCTGGACCCTACTCCCTGCTATCCACTAATGCTCCCTACCATGGCACAAGTAAGTCCACAGCAGCTTGGTGTATTCTTGGAACACAAAATAGATGAGGTCTGAAGAACATAAACAGCAACGTACTAACCCAGTTCATCGTATGATCCCAGGCTCCAAACAAAAGGGCAAGGGTGGGGCCCACAGACCAGTCCAAGTGTCGGGTGGGTCCTTGTTTTACGAAAGATAAGAACATATTCTATTAAAAAAAGTCTTTTGTACAGTTGCTCTTTACGACCCTGAAGGGGGAAAAAATTATCTCTGCACACAGACTGCCGTGGTGTGGGGTGGTGCAGGCACATACACATACCCTTGCACTGGTGTTGCCAGGCACTGGGGATGTGTATGTTACTCACAAGTCAGCATGGCCAAGGGAATGTCGATGGAAACTCCATCACTCAGTGGCAACGCAACAACGGATTTGCCCTACCAGTAGAGTTTTGTCTTATTTAATTTTTAACTTGCCCTTTTCTTTTTTTAACCTCTTTGGGTACTATTGTAAATGACAGCTCTGGAATGCTGTCTTTTCCTATTACCAAGATTTACAAGCACCAGATATTTATGTGGATGGGGTTGTCCACCTTAATAATTTTAGCATAAAAAAAATATTAAAGACTTCACACTTTAAGACATTGCCATTCAAATGACCTGCTCATGGTCCTGATCCACAGCGAGTCTGTTTTATGTGGGCCTTGCCAGGGCCTCAAATGTGGGGCGTCCCAGACTGATCCAAGCTAGTCCCCAGCCCCTGAAGAAGCAGCAGCAGGGCCCACCAGCTCAGTTGAGGAGGGTCTGCACCCCATGTCCTGCACCACATTGTGACTTTATGGGAAACCCCAGCAGCATTGCAGTAAGGAGCCTGGTTTTAAAGCACAGGTCAAGCCATCAATCTTAGCCATCCTAGCAAAGCTTCCCCTAGGGGCAGGTACTCCCCTAATTGCCCATTACAGGACTTTTATCACTTTCAGAGGCAGAGAACAGAGAACTGACTGAATTGCAAGTATAAGCACCTTGGAAGATTTTTTTTCCTTAGCTGTTATGTTGTGTGCACTGCTGCTGGAACTGGAATATTTGGATTCACATCCACTTTTGAAAGTAAATCTCTTTAAAGTTCAGGGAAATGTTTGCATTTGGTTTCAGTCCAAAAGGAGCCAAATTTAAAATGCTGATGTACATCTGGGTTCAGTCTTCTCAAATGCTTGTGACTGCTCAGATGCAGGAGCCTGCGGTTGGCACATCTCAGGAATCACCATAAAACAATTAATGTTATTGACATACAAGAAAATTAACACACTCCTATCAAAGTAAATTAATAGATCAGTTCAGTTTTGTCCTATTTCTTGAACAGGGAGATTGAAAATTTATATTATTTGCTTTCTGTACTCCACATGTAACTCCCAGCAATTCAGTCAAGGATTTTACTCCTACCAGCAGTTTATTCCTTTCAGGAAGGGTTAATTGTGCCTAAACAAAATGTGTGTTTCTTAGGAAGTAACTTGAAGTGTTTAGGAAGGCACATTTGCCTGTTTATCCTAAAGAAAATCAGTCCATCAAATTTAATGACAAGTAATATTGTCCCTAAGAGAAGCTCTGTAATTACCCATCTATCCCTTTCTATTCTTTGCAATCATTCCCTTGCAATTATCTCCATCCTGTCTGATGTTTTCCTAAATCCTGCACGAATATAAAGTAAAGCAACAGTCAGATCAGTCATGACAGCTTTTTATATTTCTGACAGGATTTCTGCAGCCAGTGAGAGGATGGTATGGAAGGGGTTACGCTCTGTGTCCAAGTTCCTCTTTCTGTCCCCAAGGAGAGGAAAAGAGCAGAATACCTCCAGAAGCTAATGAAACATGGAAACAATTTGTGTACAAGCAAAAAAACAAGCTTTGTAATTTCACACTGCCAGTAATAATACTTTATTTCCTATTTGTACTGTATAATGTTTGGGATGAAAAACAAGTTATATTACTTGGTAATTCCCAAAGATGTCATTTTATAGATGGTGTGGCCCTGAGCTCACAATAGGAATAACTCTGCAACCATACGAACAGGAGTCAGGAGCTACCTGTTTTGTTTTAGTTCAGGCACCTTTGAAATGTCTTTTATGGAAAACTTAAGGAATTTTTGCTTCTTTGAGGAGTCAGATTTTCAAATCAAGCTATCATAAAGCAAATTAGAGCTCTCCATCTGCAAAGTAAATCCAGCTAAACCTCCTTTACTGATAGTATTTAAGGCCTTATTTTTGTCCAAAACCAGAGGAGGTGCAGGCACAGCACAAGGCAGGGTGAGAGGGTGATTACAGATCAGTATTGATTATCACTGACAGATTCCTCAAGAAGGAATTAGTGTCAAAACCAGTCCTAGCTTAACTAGGATGCAGCTTCATTGTCATTCATGGAAATTCCCCTCTATTTTCAGTAGCTCTGGACGTGTCCAGGAAAGAAGCCGAAGCTGCTTGCCAGAACAATGTGCAAAAACACAGCATTTGGGCCCCCCGCAAATGAACACTCGGATAATTATAGCAGGTGCCAAAATCCCTAAGAATAGCTGAGAAACATCACATCCCAACCTGACTCTGGTGTCAGATCAACAGAGATAAAACAACAAACAGATGAGGTCCCAGTGGGTCTCCCCAGGCACAGCAGGCGGGGAACTGAGTTTGCCAACAGGGCTCGCCTCCCTCCAGGACTTTGTTTGCTGCTCCCAAAAGTCAGCCTCTCTGCTGGTATCATACTTCCCTTCACCAGGGTCTGAGAGCCTCCTCTACAGCCCCAGAATGCAACCTAAGGCAAACAGCTTTCTTGTAATGTGTTTCTAAATGTCTGTTGCAGCAGATATTTTCTCTGCTGGGTGCAGCAACTGCATACTCAGCGACTGCCTAAGCCCATGTGTGCTTTAAAGTTCTTGTGGAATCCTCAGTGGGCTTGCCTTTGACAAAATAAGGTATAAAAATAGTTGTACCATATACCTTTACACACATACACACACTTTGTGAGGATCAGCTACTCTGTTACAGCCAGTTTCAGACCCACAGAGAACTGGAAAACTGGTAACAGAGAATACCTCCTGGCTTGGCAGATCAGCACTGAGAAAAAACTGGGACGTCCCTGGTGCTGTCTGCTACATGCCTCATCTGCAGCAGATGAGCCTCAGAAGACATACTGGTACTGCTTTTATTTTTTCAGAATGGTAGCAATGGGGCACTGACCAGTTAGTACTAGAAATATTGTGGAGACCTGCCAGGTTTTAAAAAAATAGCCTAAGCATCATGCCCTGTAATACCGCGGTTGGCAGAAAAAGCAGATGGAGCCTCAGCCCTGTCATAGCTCTCAGTGCCCTTTGCATGCAGGTGCCTCATCCTCAGATGTGAGCACATTCACTAGCACACACTGTGCTGTCAGGCCAAGGGCAGTCTCACCCTGGAGGTCTGGGTTTCAGCTGAGGCTGGATGCAGGTTCATGGTGGATGGGTCACTGTGAAGGCTGGGTCACTGCTTCACTGTGTGTCAGACTTCCTGGTGTCTCTCGCAGCTGGAGCAGTCTTGCCATCATGCATGTAATTACAGCACGGACCTGTTCCTTACTGTGAACTAGGAAGCCCAGTCATAAAATGGCTGTTTCCTGATTCACATGGAACAGGGCAACAAGTTGCAAGCAGAAATACAACTATGTTCCCAACAATTTCCAAACCCTTAGACAGTCCAGGATTTAACCAGGTGAAAGGGACATTGCTTAGTCATGTTTTTGCCAAGTCAATAAGGGGGAGCTCTGTATCTCCCTCCCTTCCACTCTCACCATTACAACACAGCTTTAGCACGTCTAGTAAGGACAGGCTTTGAAGATGGTGTTGGGGAAGACAACTTGGTAACAAAGGATGCTTCAAACAAAAGCCTCCTATTGTCAACTCCCTGCTGCTTAAATCAGGAGATAACTATTCAGTAAAATGCCTAGAAAATCACATGAGGCAATCTGATGTTGGAGGCTTCTCATTTATTTCTGGGACACAAGCAGCCTCATAGCTCAAATTTGCCATGAATCACCAGTAGCAAATACATATCCCAAAGCAATTATCAAGTGTAGTCCTCACCAAAAAAAAAGTCTACTACAGCGTGTGTGTCACAGTCTTTAAACTTTGGGGCTGTTCTGGTCGTATCTACAGAAGCTATCAGGTATGAGAGAAAGCTCCAAGGGCAAATCCAGACTTTGCAGACTCATGCAGGGCTAGATACTATGGAAATGAATTGCTAACACTGCTGACCAGCTCCATTGTTTAAAGCAGCACCCTCTCAGACTTCAGCAATAATTCAACAGTGAAATAAACAGCTCTGATCAGATAGCTAGGGAAATTAGATAAAGAGCACAATAGCTGTGAAGATAGGAATATTTTGTGACGAGCCATATATCAGTTTATTCCTGATTTAAGTCCCTTTTGATTACTCTTTGATAATACCTCACAACTGTATGACAAGTCAGAAGGAAGGGTGAAGATCTTTGAGAAGGAATCTGTTTTCCCCCAAGGTGACATGAGAACGCTACCTTCATGACTTAGCGCTCTGCCGTCTCCTTCTGACTCTTTCATGCTACTTACATAAAAATAATGACTGCCTTACAGGACACAGCAACTTCCTCCAAGCTACTTTTCATACTTTAGTGTGCTCCTGAGATACTAAACTATTCAAAAGTGCTCTTTTCCTCTGCGTCTGTTCCCACAGAAGTCCAAGGCAACTCCTTTCAGTCTCAGGACAGCATCTTTGGAATTTTTTTCCCCCTATCACTTTGAACATAAGCAGGTTAAACCCAAGCTTAGTGCTTATTTTACACCATCATATTCCTATTTCTTTCAAAAGAGAAGAAAACAATAAAAAGTCCAAGATGCCTGGATACAGTGGGATGAACATGACCACCACATTGTTTTAATACTATACTTGATAAAAATGCCACTGAGGAGGCTGAACATGGTTGCGCTGGATGAAAGAAGCTGCTGGCAGCAGAAATAAGCTATCAGAGCTGGGAAAGAAACATCTCCAGTCTTGCTAAATGGGGCTACTGTGGAATTCAGGATGCACCATACACACAGCTGGCTATAAAACTCTTCAGATCATCCAGCTCTGCCTCTCCCCTACAGCAAACAATTCTCTTTGCATTTCTTGTTGCTCTTATCAAAGGTAAATAGGCTGAGTATTTCATAGTACTTGGGGGTTTTTTGAGGTTATACTTAAAAGACCTCGCCAAGCCAGAGGACCCCAGCCCAGGGAGGAGAGGCTGCTCTCTTTGCAGGTTTGGGGGACTACTTTTTAAGCTAACACATTGTGAAATGTATCTCTTCTTCAGATAGTTTTGGGAGGTAGATTGACACCAAACTAAAACATGCACATCTAGGTTTTATAACCATTGTAAATAATTTCAGTATCTGATTGGTCATCATAAATTCAATATTGCATCCTTTGAAATTAGGAAATTTAACAAGAGAGAAAAAAAAGACACATTTAGCTGATGATACTCAACGACTGATTTTCCTTTGCCTTTTTATGGACATGCCATGTGGCTGACAGCCAGGCATTCCCATTCAGTGTCCTGCGTTCAGCTTGTTGCTAGCTGTCTTAGGAAGCTACGCTTTCTAAAAACTTTCAAAGTTGTTTTTTTTTTTCTTCCTTGTGGATCTGAATTTTGGTACCTCCATTTCAAGCATATGGGATCTCCTTTCAGTGCATCTTACCCTAAGTTTCCCTGATTTGAGTACTTAACTATCTGTGCTATTCTTACAAAAAATACTATGGTTTAGTCGCCATTAATATACTTACAGCAAAATACTTTTAGGGAAATTACCTTAGCTTTTTTCCCCCAACAGTTTTATAGCTTACAGGAAGGAAAAATCAGCTGTGTTGAGGAAAGCTACACGACAGAGGGAGAAGGCTTTTCTGAGGTGATGAGCAAGTCTTAAGCTTTGCACAGAAATCCCAAATCTTCAAACTTACTCAGCCTCCTTTCACTCCTACTCCCCAAGAGTAGATTTGGTTCCTCCTGCACATCTGATTATGTAAGCTTGAGCAACCTGTAAATAGTGAGAACTCATGCAGAATTAGCAAATACGGAGTTTGTGATGTTGTCCAATCATAATGATAATTAGGTTGCTAACAATCTCTCTTATTTGATCCAGTATAAATGTAGAGCAAATTCACCAACTGCCATAAAGTTATTTTGGAAATACACTACTGTAATGAGGAAAAGGTTTGACTCTATTTCTTGATGATGTAACACTGATGTAGAATGTCTTAGTGTGAAAAATCTAAAAAACCCACAGTATTTCTGCTCAGATATAGTACAAGCAAAGTTAAATGTATCTGAAAAACTCACCACTATACTGCTAAAGCAACAGGGTGAAAGTCACTGACTTTACTTCACATTTATGCAGCAGCAGCAGAAATCAGCATCTAGTTTGTGTGCTTATTAGCAAAGGATTAAACAAAGGCACTAACTTTAGAACAACTGCAAATACAGCTTCTCCAAATGGCATGGTAAAGTTCTGCAGATTAAAATAAAATTTGAAGATAGTTTTAGATGAAAGGTTTGAACATGTAACAGTGATAACTGGTTTTCATTTGTCACAAGTTACTATATCTACTTACAAGAAACTTTTGAATATATTTTGCAAATACTCCTCTATGGCCAAATCCTGCAACTCCTACTTGGCTGAAGTATTGCAGTTGGGCTGATAGGATTCACCTCACAAATTTGTGCATCAGAATTAGACTGCGAATGCATTTAGGATTTGTACCACAAAAGTCTTCACAAGGCTGATTATTCTTTTAAGAAATCAGCAGTGTAAAAACAGGAATGCAGAGCATATCTTGGGTTGCATCATTAGCTTCAGTTTCAGGAATTACTAAAATCCCCTAAGCTACAATTTGTCATGATTCTCATTCTTGGGAAATCCTTTAAAGGGACTGTTAAAGTAATTAAGCTAGTGTCCTCGATTTAATCTTTAAGGCTGCCTAGCCAACATTGAGTCACTGTAGTCTTCTAGGTCAGACAGGAAAAGAATTGACGTCATTGCAAAACGCCACTGCGTAAGTGTCTCTGAAAAAAATGGCAGCCAAGTGTACACAGTTGGATAATCAGATGCTGTGAATAACATGCTGCTCAACAGGTGAGCTTAGGGAATTTGGCACTTCAGAGCTGAACCGAGCGTGTGTCCTTATGCGGATGATAAAAGATCCGAGATACACTTTCTCTGACATAACGTATTTAGCAAACTTATCAAGATGTTTCCTCTGTCCAGAAAGTCAACCAGCCTATTAGGAATGATAATTTGGCACGCAATATGCTCGAGGGACAAATACGATAAGGGATGTTTCATACAAAGGGGCTTCCACTACTAGTCGGTTATGTCAATCTGCAGCTAAAAACAGAGCGGCATAAAAATAAACTTTAACTCTTCACCCTGGGCAATTAAGCTGTTTTCTAACAAAATAAGCACAGCTTAAACAGGCACCAGGAAAGACAGCTACAGCTCTGCTGCAATGCTTGCTCTTGAAAAATGAAAAACAAGTATTTAAGCAGGGCACTGCATTCTAGTTACCCACTCAACATTTAACTTTTCCTAATTCCAAACAAACGGGAGCAGAGTCAATTAGTTCAGACTGAGACTTCAGGTTTTCCCAAAACCTGAAGACCCTTCAGAACAGAACTGTTCCCGTTTGGAATAATTTTTAGAAAAGTCACAAACAGGAAGTGCATGTGCTGCTGTCCACAGGCAAATGGAGGGAGAATAAAGCCATGTTTAGGCACACACTAACCTTGAACCTTGTCCTAGTGACTTGTACCTGTCCCAGCACTAATCAGAAGACTTTTCTCATGAAGCTCACATCCTTGCAATGATTTGAATGATTCAGAAATACATCTAGTTCTAATTGTTTAGAATCCTTAACCTAATCCCCAAAATAGCCTCATTGCAGCCCAGAAATTCTTTCTACATCAGAAATGAAAATAGCATATATTTGTTCTTTAAACATGTTAATGATTCTGGTCTTCACTTTATCTCTAAGAGCTTTATCTGTCTAACTCTAAAGCTACCTTTTTTGAAGGTATCCGAAACCTAAGTTCAAACCCAACCCAAAGCCCACGTAATTCTTGGCTGTAAAAAATTCGATTTATTGTTCATCCCAGTTCTCCCAGCGAGACCAACAATACAACCTGTGGTAACAACCTTCTTTTTCTGCAGTTTGATGATCATTAGGTACGTAAATTTAGCATCTTAACATAGGTTACTCTCTACATCTCTGTGTATATAAATAATTTATCGTAGAAAATGTTACATCTCGCTTGAACCACTGTAGTTCATTGTAACAAATTGTTGGTTATTGATTAAGTATCACTAGAAAATCATAAATCCAATTTTGTGATTTATTATAATAGTGTGAATCAACCTCAATTTGCTGCTATTCCAAACCACACCAGACCCATAGCTATGTGTTAAAGCACTACACTGAAACCCCTACGCCTAAACCTTTGAGACATAAACCATTGACCAAGTCTGGGACTAGGAGTGGTTTCAGCCACACCCAGACTCCTCTCTGAGATGGAGTTTAGAGAGCAAGGGGGTCCAATCTGAACCTCGTGATTCAAAGGAAGGGACTTCCTCATTCTTTTCCCTGATCCCCGTGCGAATCACTCCAGCATGATCCTGACTCAGTCTTCCCTATGCCTATATAAGTCTTTTCCCCTGATCCCCATGTAAAATACTTCAATCCATTTCAAATCCCTACATGTCCCTTCCACACATAGTAAGTACTAGAGCAAACCTTGCCACTGAATTCTGTTAAGTTGCTCTTTTATAATTCTATATTAAAATCACCTTTTCCTAATATCTTTGCTGGTGATACTTCAGGTGACCTTAAGACCTTCTACTCTTGCCTGTGGCATAGCCCAAGGACTTATACCCACAGCAAGAATGTTTCCTCTGTTAGTACCCAGAGGAGCTGTGACTCTAGCAGGACATGGCACAAACACACATCTTCTATACTTAGTTGTGAGAAACTTTACCCAGCCCTAGTTTGAAGCCAAGATATTTTAAAGTTGCCTTAAAATATTCTCCCCTGTCAGACTGAACCTTCATCCTAGCCTTGCAGGGCTTACAAGACCCAGCAGTGAATTGTCTTTACCTTTGTGATACCAGGACTAAGGCTTAAACATAGCTGAATACAGCTTGTAGCATAAACAAGGATACAAAAAGCATACTTCAAAGCATATAGCTCTGCTAACTCCTGCTGAGGTCCTTGTAAACAGAACCAGGTTATAGTCTCATTGTGGGGTTACATCGGTAACACACATTGGTTGTGTCCAGAACAGAACCAATTTTATTACTGGACATGCAAAGCCACAGTAGTAAAATGAAGACTAAGCCAAAAAGGGTGAACAACTTCTGCTGAGTTCTGGCACAAATATGAGTTTGCTCTGCTGTACCTTACCCTACAAGCTTGAGTTGGGCTTATTTTGTGGTTGGGCACAATGTGAGATGAAAAGATCACCTTATCACTGAATTTTACAATACCTGGAGGTCTATGATGAGGGCAGGCACCGAGAGAGATGTCTGAAGTGGATAAGATGTGGACTGGTGTTGAAACAACCAGCACTGACAGGGTTGGTCTTGATGGGCTATAAAAGTGGAGCTAGAACCGGCTGGAGCAGAGGGCAGCGTGCACAGCCCAGCAAAGGCTGGAGGCTGTAGCAAAAGGCCTTGAGTTTCTTAATAGGCAGCCTGTTGAACATGTCACAAGCCTAAGTTAAGCTTAGCATTGGAGATGAACTCTGAATTTAGGAGAGTAGGAGCTAAAAAGCTAAGGAAGTTGCAGGATCCTACAGGGACAGATTGAGGGCTGTGATCACCTCAAAGCAGTAACTAAAGGTAATGGATTAAGTTTCTGGTTTATGACTATGACAAAGTAGTTATATAAAGTTAGAAAACTACACAGAATATGTTTACTGTTAGGAATGGAGGTAGCAGTGTTGCCTAGTGTCCCAAATACATTTCCAAAAGTCACTGTCTGAACTTGACATCAGAAACTCTGCAGCTTTTATAGGATCCAGCAAAAAAACTAGCTCTGGGCTGATTATCTTAGCTGTAGTGTCCCAGGCTCTACACCTCACTTCAGTACTTCAGTTTTAATTGCACCATAGAGATTTCTAGCAGTCACAGACTAACTATGGAGTAATTCACCCTGCTGTCTCTAACCTTATCCCTACCTCTGCAGGCTTTGCAAGACCTGGCAATAAAGCCAGCTCTTCTTTGCCTCCTAGCCTGAAGAAGAACATCTTTCCTAGACCAAATGCTGACCTTCCCCATATGACAGTGACTCACAGCACTAACAATAAGCCAGTGGTCTCTGCCTTCTCTGCTCCTTATCCTCATGGTGCCAGTCTTGCTCTTTAAGCCAGTTCCCATTGCAGAAGCAGTTCTCAAAATGGGATGCGGTTTTTCATGAGGAGGCCTGAATCAGACCATGGACTGCAACAGAAAAACTGAACATTTCCACCTCAACTTTACATCTCCCTCACTTTCACCTTTATTTTCATGCTTCTTTTCCCCTCCTCTGTGGGCCTTCTCCCCTCCACCAGATCTGTGGTATTCCCACCACACAATGATCCAGTGTGCAAGATGGAGTAGCAGGTGAGTTAGACTAGATGTTCACTACATGTTTGACATCAGCTGGCTTGCTCTTCCCTTTGCCTCTCTCTTCCCTTTCCCTGCCTCTCCCGTCTTGGCATCAGGAAACTGCAGGGCAGCAGCTGTCCCATCTCCATGAGGCCACCAGTTTTCCCAGGGGATGCTCAGGCTGGCCAGGGCAGGTGACACAGCCAGGGTGTCAAGCTTCACACTTGCAGGTCATGCTGCTATGGGAAACGTGACTCCTTGTAAGATTTTTCTAATAAGCAAGGGGCCCAGTGACTCTGGGAGCCTGGAGCCAACCCTGGCAGACCTGGTGCTGCAGTGGCTGCACTCACCTGAGGAGAAAGGCAAGGCTGGGTGCATCCAGCTGACCTAGCCACCAGCAACAAAAAGCACTGGTTAGTGGTTAAATCTGCATGTCCCCACTAAGTTGCAATGTTGTATGTTGAGAAGAGGGCACAAAGTTGCTACAGGTGAAGGCAAGAGGATTTTTTGGCAGTAGAAGAGAATGCTGAGTATGAGAGAGGCTGGAAGTGCCACAAGCAACCACACTGATATGCAGGGAGGATGGTTGGAAAATGGAGAGGAGACACAAGCTATAGAAAATAAATGAATTTCCAGTCTGGAAAGTTTGCACTTCCCTGGCTTAGGGGATTAGTCTAGAACACAAGTGACCAATTCTGGGGTTTCAGATCCACCAGATATCTTGTGTGACTGTGGCCGGTTTTCCCTATGCTATGTGTGCTCAGCAGCTATCTTAACTGATACAGGATAACCATCTTTATTTTCTAAGGGTGGTATGAAAGAATGAACAGAAGATGGGGAGGTACTTAGATTTTTAAGGGATGCTATAGCCATTAATCAGCCAATTCTATTTACTTCAAGGTATGACAATATTATTTAACTAGTCCTAACAAATAATACACTTATATCAGATTTTCAACCAAAGAACTCCCCAGAGCTTTTGCAGTTTTGGTGAAGGAATGATTCAAAGCACTTAAGTTTTCATTTCAAATAAAACAGCTTAAAAAATATGGAGTCATAAAGTATATAAAACATGTGCCTCTGGTGATATTCCTCTGTACTACCAAGTTCAGATTTTTACAATGCAGGTATCTGATAAGTTGTTGTTTATGTGGATGTGTGCTCTGATAATTCAAACAGACTTTTTTTTCCAGTTGCCTTTAATATCCAATGCAGGGTGAAAGCACTGTAAAACCTGGGCATAGTGAGTTCTAGGCCTCTCTTTTCCAGTTTGCACCAGGAGACTGGAAGGCAAAGATGGGTACAGTGATAAGAAAGGCATCCCAGTTAGAACGTTCCACAGAGCTGGTAAAGCCCAGCACAGAGGGTGGCTGAGATTTATGCTCAAAGCCTGGATGACTCTCTCCCTTAACCTTTAGGAAACCAGATCTGAAAACAGTGTGTAAACAAAGCAATCGAAAGACAAACCCTAATACAGCTTGCTACTTCTCTAAAACTAAACAGACATTAGCATTTAGTCTCATGCTTAGCTGGGTGAGATTGTGTTCTTCCTATAAATAGATAAGAATGACACTTAATATACATGAGTATTTAACAAGATGTCCCAGTTTTCCAGAATAATCTCCCAGACCTGGAAAAAGAGGCAGCCAGAGACCAAAGAGAAACAAGTCCTTTTTAGTGGGACTTTTAGCCTTCCAAGCAAAGCCAATTAATCACAGTGTGGGGCAGGGGCTCCTCACCTTGGTGGCTGTGCATGGCAATCCACAGCCCCTGAGTCTGCCACCTCACCAAGCACCTTATTTACATGCCAACAACTTTGGTCCCCCTCAATCACAGATAATCAGGCTGCCTGGTAACAGAAAAGGATGGCCATTTAAAAGGCTGGCTTATATTTTTCACTATCAAAACTGTAAATAACCAACGTAATTTCAAAGCACTGTAGGAGAGGAGGGTTAAGTGGAAGTTATCAAAGGACTGGAAAGCTGTAAAACTTGGGCCAGGCTGTCTCTCGACCACAGCACCTAAATTAGTGGTGAATGTGAGCAATGATCAGACTCCCAAGAACTGTGAATAAAGTGTCTTCTGCTCAGATCTTGAGCTAAGATTTTAATTTTCATTTCCTCATGGGTAAAGGTAGTGAATTTGCTTCCAGGAGATTCCTCAGCTTCTACTTTTAATTTCCATCTATTCTGTTAACTGTTAAATGAGGCACATCTGCAAATGCACTACTTCCTCCTCACCTGTGCTCTTGATGAAAATCAAAGTCACACTAAAGGGCTTTTCAGATCTTTCTGATGGTCACTTGGCCCCTCACTTTGGCAATTACTTCTACTTTAGAAGTTTCCCTCCCTGAAAGGCTGGCCTGGCATTCCTGCTTCAAGTTCTGTGCAAACTGTCTTCCTAGGGTAGCAAGAACAGGCTTGTCCAAAGGACAAGATGGAACTTGTTTACTCGGCAGCCTTTCCTTTCTTTTCCTTCCTCTTTCATCCATTAGCACTGCACTGTGGCAGACAAATCTGGATGATGAACCACTTAGCCCCTGGGAAGAATTTGTATCAGATGAGGCCAGTAGTGTTTACCTCTAATTAAACCCTTAACTACTGCAAGGGACTGGCTGGTCATAGTATGGATTTGGTCTTGGAAATGACAGCATCTCAACACTTCAGCTAGGAAATATTCTTCCAGGTGAATGAGTCTCCAGATACTGCTGTAAACAGCTATAGTGCATGGATACATTTTATATGAAAACCACTCCTATTTCCAAAGTTTTCTTTAGATTTTGGAAATAGTTAACAAACCTTCTAAAATCAGATGAGCAAATGGACAAAAATATTTCTATAGGTTTTGGAGCCCCAAAGTTTCCATTGTTCAATATATGAGCTTTTAAAAGGTTACTAATTTTCAAATTATTTGACTTGTTCATTTTATTGTTATTTTTATTTTTGTAGGAGGCACTGGCCAAATTTGAGACAGCAGGCAAGCTTATGACAGCAGCAACTTCACTTCCAAGGCAGTTCCACTTTGAGAAACCAAAGTGGAACAAAGTGTTTCTGGTTAAAACCTTTGTCATTTTAGTCACTGTCATTTGCAGTCGTACTAGAGGAATGCCAGTCCTGGGCAGTTGCTCCTGCGGAAAGACTCTGCTTGACAGGCAGAGTACATTACGTGCAGTCAGGATACTGAGTCCTGGATTCTCATACCTTTTCCTGCCAGCTTGGCTGTCAGCCTGTGGTAATGGGAGGTGCTCAACTGATTGCTAACAACAAACAATACTTTTGGATCTTTAATGGCTGGTAGGCAAGGTACAGTATGTGCTGTAAACGGCATTTCTTATTCAGAAGCAGAAACTGTCCAGGCAAGGCATATAAGGTATGCACAAAAGGCAAGTAGGCAAAACCAGGTTATGCTCACAGAGCTCTAGGTTTTAACTTCAACGTTATTTCAGTGTCACCTGAAGCATCTGACAGTGACAATTTCAGAAGTTACTAGCTACTGATTGCTTTGATTCAAGAACCTGTAACAACCTCAGCTTTAGGCAGACAGTAGGTAAGCCTGTCAGGGATCTAAATAAAGCAGATGAATGAATGCAGCCGTCTGTCACATGTGCATTGTGTGCAACAAAGGTAAATTTAAGTTGAGCTAAGGATGTTTTAAGAGCAAGTGTGCAAAGCTGAGCTTCTGAATAGGTATTATGTCCTATCAAGGACTCATTGTTTAGCAGATCCTATATCTAACAATGCCTCATTGTGAAGGCTCCAAAGATCAGTGCATTAAATACGAGTTTTTCAGACCCCTTCACATTTTCAGTGTCTTCCAGTGCTGCAAACACTTGGATATTCTTTCTGCACTCATACCTGCATGCACATCCATTGGCAATGTCTATGCTGCTCTGTGAATGGGAAATATAACTCAATGGCTTCAGCTCTTAAAGAATTTTTTTCTGTCCTTTTCCAAGGAAATCTCCTTTTTGGGATACTGGAAAGCTACTGCACATGTGAAAAAAGAAATCTGGATTTCATTACTGATTCCACCTGGATGGCTACTTCAGACAGAGACCAGGAGAAATAGCACTGTGTAAGGCCATAGCTTAACAATGCTGTTTACATGTCCAGGCTCTGTGGGTGCAACTGGAGGGAGGATATGGCCTTCTATAGGAGGAATGATTCCGGTTCATTATACTATGTTTAGGAAGTGGCTTTATGCAATGCTGTCATGGGCATAGGGAAACAAGTACAGCTTCCTTGCTGACAACTGAAGTCTGTGAAAATGCTGTCACCTGATCACCAAAAATGAATGGAAGGCAGATGACACAATCACCATCGGAGCAGCAGGGTGGTGCAGGAGTGCCAGTGGAGACCTCACTGCTGCTACTGTGGAGAAGGTGAGACCTAGCTCTGGATTTGTAAAACCTGCATAATGAACTGCAGCAAATGGATAATTCTCAACAATTCCAACATGAAATATGTTCATGGAGCAGATCTCTGACAGAGGTGGTAGTGTGTGTGGGGGGTATCAACAGCCCTCCCAGCCATTAAGGTTAATTTAAAGAAGGATCTGCATTTTCCCTCTGGCACAGCCCGTAGCAAGGGACCTCTCCGGGACAGGTTGGAGGAGGAGGGAGGTAAAAAAGGGTGAAGGGGGAGGAGATCTTAGACATCATTGCTTAGAGATGACAGGAGGGTGTTTTCATGGCTCTGGCAGCTCTCTAAAACTCTGCACAGGTACAGACAATCTTGCAGATTTCAGAGACAATTAAAACCACTGCTCGTTTTGCTGGCAAAGAAAGGTGAAGGATTATTACCAATGCCCCACCCCTGCCATTGAAAAGTCATAGTTAATTAATGCCATACAGCAAGTTTGGCAGAAAGATTTCCCTGGGCTTGCCTCCCAGGCTAGTTATTTTCAGGTTTGTATCCCAGATTTTGCAAATGTGAATCTCTGCTCCAGCTTTGAGCCAGCGTCACATCAATGCACGGCAAGTAATCAGCCACCAGCACCTTAACAAGAGGAAACATTAAAATCCAGGTTTGTCACTGGATAGCAAATCGGCTTTCTGGCACTTTGAGCTCACTGAGCTCAGCTGGCTTTCTCAGCTGTGCATGCTGCATTCAGCATATCCTCCATAATAAAGGCAGCCTTTAAATCAAAATCAGTGCATTTTAGAGGTGTAAATTGTCTGAAGCTGCTCTACAACAGCTAAAGACTAGTGAATTAAATTTCACTAATTCCTGCATGTGCTAGACTTGCCATTTTCAAGCACCTTTAGAGACTAAGGGGGTAAGATTCTGTCTACATAAGGATACAAAGAAGTTCAAAAGGCACGTCTGTAAAGCACTATATAAGTCAGTGTAGAACCTGGTCACATCAGCTGTGAAATCAGCCTTATTAAAGTGCAATTAAGGTTAAGGACGTTTTCTTCACCTGTGTATTCTAGTGCTTTTGTCACCCTGTTAAGCTAATTAATTAACAAAGCTCCTCCCTTTTAGAAAAATTTCCCATTCCAGAAAATCACTGTAGTAGAGCTACTGCCAGTTCCCCCTTTGTCCACTGCCAGCAGCCCTACATTAGCATGAAGAAGGAAAAAAAGAACAAAGTCTGAAGCTGCCTGTGTTCAAACATAGCAATCCCTAGCACTCAAAGGTTTCTGACCAGATTTTGCTTCCAGATTATAACCAGTGAGAGATCTGACTCTAAAATTGAACCAAGGGCAATGTAACATTTAAGTTTGGCATTAAGTTTGGAATTGCAATTTTAAATGAAATGGCAGTCCTTCAGATCTGCTCAGCTCTGCAAGTTAACCAAGGTTTTTCCAGCCTGGGCTAGATAGAACAGTTCTGCCTGCAAGTTAGATTTTGTCAGCACAGAAGTGCTCTCCACTATGTCTTCCCATGGCATTTAGTGGCCCTGAATTTCTGGCACTCTCCTTCTTTCTCTCAAAATTGTAGAGTTTTTATCTGATTAGCTGTAAATGATCCTGGTAACTACTCCGATCTAGTTATTACTTGAATTCATTGCTTGGAGATCAAACATTACATCATAAGAACTTAATCCTGTTCCAAATGAAACCAAGGACAAAACTCCAATTGACTTCAATGTGTGCAGGATAATGTCATAAATCCTTGAAAAACAGAGTGCCCAATTTTCAAATTAAAACATAATGAACTTAATAGTCATGGATTTAAAAGCTGTTAGATTTTGCATCTTGCATGAGATTCTACAGCTGGGTTACAAACACCTTTTAAATTTTGATGCTCTGAGGGGGGTAATTTTCTGGGAGCTCCCATCATTATCTATCAGGCCAGTACACAAAACACACAATGGAAGTGATACTGCCCTGACTGCAAACAATGTCTTTGGAAAGCTTCAAACAATTTCTTTGTAAACAACTGATCAGGGTAATTACATTTTCTAATCTGAAATGGTGCTGTGACATTGTTTCAGGTAACACATGAATCATGCTAAAGGGTTTTCCTCTGCTGACTCTGGCTACCTTATCTAAGCAAGCTCTAGTCTAAGGATGGAGACCTAAGCCTGATGAAGTATTGTACTGGCACTGCAGGTAGTGGCTCCACCACCTGCCACCAAGACCCCTCCAATCCACTGCTGCTGTTGGGCAGACAGCTCACAAAGTAATTAAAAAATCTATAAGAACAGTGGAGCTGTGCCTTATGCCTCATGCTCCCAACTCATTCTCTCTAGGAGATGAGGTGTCAGATGGGACAACCTTGCTGCATATCTGAATGATGCTGAGTCCAGGTGAGAGGGCTACAGCCTAGCTTAGCAGGAGAAGGCAAACATGGCTTTGCACTTGCTAATGAGCACAGATGACCTAAAACACAATGAGTGCATCTCCCACCACCTTTAAGCCAAGTTGCAATGTAATAATGTGGCTGTCAAATCTTCACCACTACATGGGATTGTGTTAACAAACTAGTCCAAGTTTATTACACAAATCATTATTAACTACTTGCAGAAGAAGCAGCTCTAGCTTTCTAGTTTGTTTGGTTTTATTTTTAACAGCATTTACAATGGGAAAACTGCAGTGTGACCTGCCCCTGCAGTATTCTTTTATTCTTCAATCTCTTGTCATAGATGCAATCTGTACACTGCTTAATTTTTGTTATCATTGCTTTGGATATCTACCAGCTATGATTGTCATGATTAAATCAGTATTAACTTAATTACAAGAGGCTTTACTCAAGATAAACAGTAAAGAAGTGATCCATAACAGTGAGAACTGCACTGCTGAGGACGTCTGGCAAAGGCCTTTCAGATGCTTTGAGCGACCTTTTTTTTTTCCCTTGCATAAATTACTTCCTTTTTTTTTTTTTTTTTTTTTTTTAATCCAGATGTGTTGTTTTTGTCAAATCCCAGAAATTAGATCAGTCTATCACCTCAAGTTTTGACCCTTGAAGCCAGCCCCATCGATGCCTTTGGCCATGGTCTCTCTTTACTGCCTTCAGCAGCTACATTCTTCTCTTGACTCTAAACCTGATGCCACTGGTGGGCTGCCATGAGTCAGAGACTGAGGGCTCCCTAATTTTCTCCTCACAGTCTCATGAACAAAGGACATGAGGATTTGGCACACCTCCCATTTTCCACTTATGCTCCAAGGTATTCCCATTCTGCAGGCTGAACCCCAACCCACTGATGTAATTAGGGTGGAGGGAACCATTTATCTCTGCTCACCTCTCTTATTTGATCTTGCAGAGGCTTCACTGTGATTTAGACATTGAATGTCCTCCAGCTGAATCCAACAGCAGAACTCCCATAGATTTTAATAATATCAGGCCTTTTGTTTTGCCACATGTAGTTCAAAGAAAATACTTCCAGATAATGAATGTTTCCAAATTTCTCAAGCACATATGTCCAGAAATCTCTCTTGCTTTCCAGTAGCAAGAGAAAGAGCTGTTATTACACCCTTTCTCACTTTCAAGAACTGAAATAAGGCCCTACTTATGACATATTTCCATGTGATGATACCAGAAGGGTTAGGATTAACTAATTCATCACTTACAGTGACAATTTCTTGTATACCAATTTCTTTTATGCCAATTCTTGTACAACATTTCTCATACCACATTCCTTGTATTTTTTCTTGTGTTTCTCCTCTGAGTTCTCTCTAATAATTAAATACTTTCTCCAGAGGCCTGAAAATAACTTAATTATGGTTATGCCCTTTCTACTCACTGTTATTTTCTTCATTTTACCCAGTGGGACAATCACTAGCAATGCTCCCTGCTTTTTGGTTTAACACAGAACAGTATGCTCTGATAAAGGTGTTAGCCCTAGCCTCATCTGTGAAGCACCATATCAGTCCTATCTGAAACTAATCACTTGTATGGCAGTTGACTATAAAGCACAGAAATTCTGTCGTGCACAGCTATTAGAGAGCCAAAGTTATGGGATGTAGGCTAATTTCTTCTCCATGGATTTCTGGCAGAAGTCAGAAAGTTAAAACTCAAAGACATACACATAGAAAAGACCTCCCTTTGGAGGAAGGGATGATGGATTTGCTGATGTTGCATACACTGTGCTTTCTGGCTGACAGAAACTTCATAAAATTCAGAAGAAACCCCTACAACATTGCAAGCTGGAGACTTGCTTGTGAGGGAGCAGCTCTGCAGAGCAGGACCTGGGTGGAGAAGCTGTTGAACATGAGTCAGGAGTGCGCCCTTGAGGCAATGAAAGCTAAGCACATGCCAGGCAGCACGAGCAAGAGAACAGCCAACAGCTTGAGGCAAGTGGCTGCTCTCTTCCAGCTGAAACTTGTGAGGCCACCTTTGAAGTTCTCTGTCATGTCCACTTTTGGGTTTCCCAGAAAAGACACTAATGTATCTCGACCAAGTCCAGTGGAGGGCCATTAAGACTGTGGGACATGACATTCAAGGAGGGGCTGAGGAAGGCAAGTTTGCCCAGCCTGGAGAATATGAAGCTGGGGGTAGAATGGGACCTGATTGTGATCTTCAACTGCTTAAAGGGGTGCTACAGACAAGATGGAGCCAGGCTTCTCTCAGTGGAAGAGACAAAAGGCAATAGTCACAAGCTGCATCCAGGGAAGTTCTGAAGAAGCGTAAGAGGAAAAAAGAATCGGGTAAGAGTGGTTCAAGCCAGCCAGAGAGGCTGGGGAATCTCCACCCTCAGATACTTTCAAAACTTGATCAGACAAGGCCAGGAACAACCTCATCTGGCTTTTAAGCTAGCCCTTCCTGGAGCAGAGGGTTGGGCTAGATGACCTTCAAGGGTCCTTTCCAATCTAAATTATTCTGTGATTCTATAAATAAGGTAGAGATTGCAAGGAAAAGGACCTAAATCAGACTCAGGAGTGGCATGGGTCTTTCCTGTGTTGAAAGGAGAGAACAAGCCTGCAGGCTGTTGCTACTGCTGACCTCTCAAGGGCTGGATGATTGCAAATCACTCCTGGATGCAGCAGAGCGTGTGTTCCTGGCACAGAGCTTGCATTGACCCATTCCCAAGTTTCTCTAAGCGGTGGCCTTATCTGGGTGGAGTGCTGTCAGTCAGGCATTTTTTCCTTCAATTTTGCCTCACCCCTTGCCATCACAGTGTGTTAAACCCAGCCTGCTAAAAGGACTCACCAAATTTCCACACTCCAAAAGCAGGAGTGTGATTTTTTGTGATAATTTTAATTTTTTTAAATACAGTTATTGGGAATTCATGTCTACTTTTGATGACACAAGTGTTGCACAAGTAAAATGTATTGATTACACACTTCTAACCTGAATTAGAAAACCAGTCAGCAAGAAGAAACAAATGGACTTGGATTAGAAATATTCTCCTTTCTTCCTTTTGACTAAAAATTATTCTACTTCAGACAAACAAAGAGCCATACATTTAATTATTCAGATTACTTCAGAATGTAATAGACTGGAGTAACAACATTTTTCATGTTAGGTAAACCGGTGGAATGTATACTCTAATAACTACTAAAAAAAAAGTTCTGATACATTTCTTATAAAAGTTTTACTCACTACCAGGCACTCATCTACACACACAACCTCCCTTACCCGTATTGAACCAGAGCATTTCACACTTATTTGAAAACAAAACTAGACTAAACTAAACTAAACTACTGAGTGTGATTTTCAGACTAGTCAATTGGAGAGAAAAAAACATTTTCATCTGTCAACACCTGTCCAACCGACTAATAAAGCTGTCTTTTCTTAGCAAAAAGTATAGGAGTTTGGATTTTCTCACTGTAAGAACACGCAAACCTTAAGCAACCTTGTACATACATGCAAATAGTTCCAATAATGTGGATTCTCTTGGATTTAAATTATTCCCTGTTCCTGCTTCTTAGGGTTGGAGCCTATGAGAAGAGTGACAACGTATGCCAACAGTGACATGAAAAGGCTATGACTAATAAATACAACAGACTTTTTAGGATCATGCATATTTCATAAACAGTCTGTCACTCCATTGTTTAAAGTCCCCACATTTTCACATTTTGAAGAAGCTCCTCATTTGTATCACTCCATTGCAGAAATGCCATTTTGTATTAAAGTCTCACATTTCCTTATATTCAGCATGTGACATTGACATGCCACAGTTGGTAATTTTTGCTTGTAGGAAAAAAAAATAAAGAGAAAAATCTACACTGTAAAATTATCAGCAGGCCTGAGAACAGGCTCATGACGGAAAACCCCATCACCTTGGTCCTCATTCAACCTGAACCACTGCCTTTTAGTCCAGGTGGAGCTCAAACTCTGAACACCCACATTGTGCATATGATGAGCCAGACTCAAGGTGTCTCCCAGGGACCATAACATCACACATGATCTGTCCAGACTGTGGGAAAGGAAGCTCAGATCCCATCACAGTGCAAGTATGATCTGCCTTTCCCCTTAGCAAACCACCACTAAACCAGGCTGCCCAGTATGAAGGTGGGCAGGCATGGCACGGGTGGCTGACAAGCTGAGCTTCAGGCAGTGGAAGAAACCTCAAGCTGGTCAAAATCTCAAACATCATCAGGAAACGTCCTCTGTTCAGCAGAAAATTATTTAATGAACGTTGTTAAAATCTTCTCTGCGAAATCAGTTTTGTTTTCAGCTTGACTTTGGGTTCAGTTCTTCACTAGACACTAATTTCTTATAGTCAAGTGCCTAGTCTCTGAAACACCGTGGGCACTTTCAAACAGAAAATTGTCTTCTTCACTTTCAAGGGGACCCAACTCTTAGCATTTTCTCAGCCTTTAAACTGAGAACTCCAAAAGACCTGCAAATGTTGCATGCAATAGAAAGAAAAGACTGCTAATGTTAGCTCCCACGTCCCTAGTTCTTGCCTAAATAGACTCCAGTGTCCAGCAAGTCAAGCAGATTTTAGTGCATGCTGCCACATGGCAAAACTCCCAGTGATTTCAATAGCAGTAGGTTTTAACACAGAGTTGGCAAGCTTGGAAAAAAAATAAGATAAAGCAGAAGTATTTTTAAGTCTTCATGTTAGAACAAAAAAGCATCTTGGAGGTTCTATATCAAAAGTGAAAACTGAAGTTGGAATTTAACTTCAGCTTCATGCGGACTTCTAACCTTTACACCATTATACTGACTGGTTTCTTTAAATACAATAGAAACTCTGCCACTTTGAAGATAAGCCCTCACAGTTAGCTTAAAACAATAATTCTGCACTTTCTTTCCTGTTTCTAGATTTATTTTAAGTATTAGTATAAAATGTCAAAGTCTGATAGCAGCCAGATCAGTTTGTATAAAAATCGACTGCCTGTTTGTAGTATATTACGGGCTATATTTGACACAGGAAAGCACTTAATCATGAATGCTATCAGCACACCACACCCATCTTTGTAAGTGCCTTATAAGCTAGATTTATCACCACGAACTTGAACTGGATAGAGACAAGTAATAATGAATAATGCAACCCCCTTCTGCGGAGGTAGGGTTAAAGGTGTACCATCCACAATCCGACTGCCAGACTACAGTTCAGAAGCTCTGCTTGTATCTAGCAGTGGCACAGAGGCATGGGGACCAACTCTCATTCACTTTGGATTAATGTCCAGAGGACTGTTTTCACTGGAGTCATCAGGCTCAGATAAACAGAGTTCAGATAAAAGAGAGAAGTATCTGTCTCACATATGTATATATCTCACAGATTCTGCCACTCTAGGTATTTTATAACTCTCAGCTCACTATTTGCAGAGCAGAACTGACAGCCCTTCAAAGACAGAAAGAAAGCCCACAAACCCCTTTGCCACATGTTAAGTTTGATTTTATTTCACATGTCTAATTTTTCATCTTTTTTCTATCTTTTGAGCTGTAGGATACCACTTTTTGGATGAGGTTCTCAGAAAAATCCTGAAAAACACACACATTACCTATAGAACAGGACCTTCCTCCTTTCCCCTGTTGGCTCATGCAGAGATTACTGTTTCCTCCTATAGAGGCTCTCCCTGTAGCCAGCCCCTCCACATTCCTGTGCCTTCCACCACACAGAAGCTTTGCCAAGTTCATGTATAGAGTCATCAAAGGAGAAAGAGCAGAGCCAGGGTGGCCAAACATCTTATGCTGTTCCTTCAGCTGCCCTCTCCAACCCTTCTTGTCTCCCTAGCTTCTGCCACCAGCTTTCCCTGGAGAAGGGAGGGATTCAGGCAGCTGTAGAAGCTGCCTCTCCTCTGGGCTGCTGCTGACCCTCTGCCTGCTTCTTCCCTGCTGCCACCATGCTCCATACCAGCCATCCTATGGGGAAGGGAGGACAGAACAGGACAGCAGGAGCCCCACAGGACTGGGGTTGGGCCAGAGATGCCTTTCTCCCCTTGACAGAGTAAGTCAAGAAGCCAGAATCTTGGTGAGCTAAGCAGGCAAAAAAATGCTAGCAGAAATGACACCTTTTGCAAAAGCTAGTTGGAAAGTGAGCTGTGACAGTCACTTTGAGATACGCTGTGTGTGTCATGTTTTGGTGCATGCTCCTGCTGAATGCACACAGAAAGGAGCCCCATTTCCTGCTCAGGACTTTGGTTCACAGCAGCCCAGCTAGTTAGGAACCCCATTTTAAAATCTGAGCCCTTGGGTATTGCCTTGATTAAAAGAGGAAATGTATGGAGAATTACTCCTTAGGCACAACATTTTTTCTCTCCAGTAAGAAAACATGCTGGCATTTCCAAGGATCAGTTTTATACCTCATCTGAAAGATGCCTCCTTCAGTGGGTGATGCCCATCATGCAGTGGTGAAGGACTTCTTCATGGTGACTCAGAGGGCAGCGTGCCACCTACCACACTAAAACAACAATGCTTCCTGGAGCACCCATGAGTTCCCAAGAGGCCCCACTTTGCCAGCTTGGGATGCGGTAATATGGCTGCAAACTAAATAAAGACAGAAACCACTGTATCAAATTCAAAGGGATATGACAGAGTGATATATTTTGAATTTCAATAAATTAAGGTAATTCTCATTTGGGGGTGTGATTCTTTCCCCACGCAGAGGAGACACCCATCCATTCAATAACTTCTTACTGGATGTTGTTAATAAATACTTTTTATTAAATTAATACTCCCTTAATACACTTATTTGACTCAATGATGCTCTATACTTGGAAGAAATAATAGATTTGGTACCTCTAATGATAAATTTGAGAACTTAAAATTAGCAAACACTAGGAAGTGTCTAGTTAATCCCATCACTCTATCCACAACTTTTTTAGTCACAAATGTGACCAGAGAACTAATTAACATCTTAAAAAAACACAGTTACATTGTCAGCTGAATCTGGCAACTAAAACTATGGACTGCAAATTCATTCATCAGAGGTAGTTGCCCACAGATAGCAGTGGCAAGCTCAAATTAAGGTACAGGAAGGAAAAAAAACAGCTATTAATGAGACACCATTGGTATTCAGCTCTTCAAATGACATCAGGCACTAAATCAGAAGGAGAAAAATCAAAACAAGGCAGATTTACAGAGCAATATAGATCATAGATCAGCTCATTCTAGGAAGATGAGACTACCAAGTAGCTTGAGAAGCAGCAAGGCTAAAACTCTGAGCAATCTCATGGCCAGTACATTGAAAGCTCAAACAGTGGTTAAATACTAGGATTTTGAAGGTTTTAGGATTCTACAATAGGCCTCATCCTCACAGTTGATCTGTATGTTTCTCCAAAGCAGAAAATAATTAAGAAATGATGCATTCTACCTGGAGGTACACAAACCAGCAAAACCCACAGCCAGATAACAGAAAATAAAGGCAGTACTTGTGAAATAGGAAAGGTCAAATTTCCTATCAAACTAATGGCAAGTGAATGGCCACCAAATTAAATGTCAAAGGCCTACCCCCACAAAGCAATGATGCAGCTCACAGAACAGTCAAGCTTTGCAGGGGCAGGCTCCACACAGAAGATCTACTTTGCATGTAGTTGTCTATGTAGCTTCCCTAAATGCAATCCAGCATTTCTAGTGCAAGGCAAGCAACAGAGAGGGAAAAATCAAGTACATCTGCATATAAGAATGTTGAAGATTGTTCTGGTTTGGTTTGGTGGGTTTTTTGGGAGCAGGAGAAGGGCCACATGAGTGGCTTTGGTAAGAAGATGAGAAGGTCCCTCTTTCCCAAAACCCAGCCAAGGAGCCATTAGAGGGACAATAGATGCGTGCTGGGGGAGAAGAGCTGTGCTGGGTAAGGAGAGGGGTGCTGGTGGTTGGTGAGGAAGAAGGGGAAGAAGGTGCCTGAACAGAAGTTTCCCCGCAACCCATGGTGAGATGGCAGCTGTCCCCCTGCACTCATGGAGGAACATGGTGGAACGTTCCCTGAAGGCGCTAGGAAAGGTGATCTTGGCCAGTGGACTTGGATTTTGTGACCAGAGGATTTTCTGCCTGTGGGCTCTGATTATGCAGTGTTGGAAGACCCTGGCACCCGGGGAGTTGGCTGTTCCCGAAGCAGCCCGTGACTCTGTGGGAAGCCCAGGCTGGAGCAGCTCTGGACCTTGAGGGAAGGACTCATGAAGGAGAGGTTCGTGGAGGACTCTCTCCCATGGGAGGGACCCCGTGGGGAAGCAGGGAAGGACTGTAAGGAATCCTTCTTCCTGAGGAGGATGGCGCGGCAGGAACCACCAGCCTGTGAACTGACTCTAAACCCCATCCCCTGTCCCCCTGTGCCGCTGGGGGGAAGGAGGGAGAGAAACCAGGAACAAAGTGATTTGGGCATGGGAAGAAGGGAAGGGTGGGGTAACATATGCAAGCACTGCTCTCTGTGTTGTCTGTGTCCTGTGTGTGTTTGATTAGTGTGAAATTAAATTACTATTTTTTTCCCCAAGTTGAGTCTGTTTTGCCCTGGACCTTAATTGGTGAAGAACCCTCCTTGTCCTTTGTCTCAACACATGAGCTTTGTCCTCCTCATCTCAGAGTGTGTGTGTGGGGGGGGAGTTGAGTGGGGCTGCTCCTTTTGTTGTCGTGTTGGGCCCAAACCACGACAAAGATGGAAGTAGATCCTTCTAAAGCTACACAAAGAGTTAATCTTTTTTGTCAAGCACCAGGATGCATGAATAAAAAATGCCTTAGAGTTGCAGCACAGTACTTAATGGCTGTCAGTATGCAGAACTGGCCACCACAGCACTCTACAGGTACATGGCCACTATTCAACTGTTAGTGCAGTGTTAGTGACAGCAGAGAAGGCTGGGTTATGTGCTTTACCCTTTGAGGAAAGCTGACACTACCCCAGTGGCAGAAATCATAGAATCAGATCATTCAAGTTGAAAAAGACCCTTAAAACATCCAGTACAACTACTAACCAAATGCTACCAAGTCCACCACTAAGTCCTTTCCATTTGATTTCTCAGCTTTCACTCCTGTATTATTATTTTTTCAGCTTAGTCACAGAGTCTTCTAGGGACAAACAAGCCCAAAAGTCCTGATGTTAAAAAAACAAACAAAAGAAACAGAAGCAGAGAGGGGAAAAATAATCAGAAGCAAAACTAGCTCTCCTTTGTGCACTACAGCACAGTCAAAGCAAAACACACACCCACGCTCCCCCCCGTTTGTGGTTCACTTTTAAGTCCTGTTGTGTCCATCAGCTGGAAGCTGTCTCACACTGGATAGTGAGTAGAGATGTGCCAGAGATTCCCTCTTATTCCCTTGGGCGGGATGCACATAATTCCTCTCCTCATAGCTGGCATTCCTGATGCACTGAGTCAGTCTAACATAGACAATAATGTACAAGTCTTGTTCAAACACTTGTAGATATTGTAATTTTTTTATAGTGATATAAATATGAGAATGTGCATTGGATATGAAGCTTCCTGGCCAAAATCCGTATGAAAAACAGAACAGTCCATGCTCACCACTTACAGTTAAGAAACACACTTTAGTGTTCTTATCCCAACTTCAAGACCAAGGAAAGTGAAATTCACAGCATAGCTATTAAAATAAATTTTACTCCTGGAAGATGCATGAGTCAGTAATATGGTGTCCTGTTCATTCCCCTAGTAGCAACCAACATAAAACTCTGTCATGTTGTGTTCCTAAGCATTTGGTGGCACAATCCCTTTACCAGCAGCTTTAGGAGAACATGTCATCTTGTCTGACAGGTTTGTGCTGCAATGGTGGGGTAGAAATAGAAAGGTTTGATGTTTTGATATTGGGGGGAGAATTTTGAGGTGATCAGTTGGAAATACAAACATGAGTCAAACCTGAATATTGGTCTCACGCTGCCGAAGTTGTATTTCTATTAGACTAGGTGATGTTCAAAGGTCCCTTCCAACCAAAGGCATTCTGTGATTCTGTGAAACATCTCTGTTGTCACTGTTAGGTGAGATTCTAGTGTAATTCAGTGCAGACAAGAAGAGGAAGGGAAGGAGGTGCCTCTAATCTCGAGTTTAGGTTCTGTGTGCTAACAACACAAAAAATTGAGATGTTTGCATTTGTGCTTCTGGAGCAAACTGAAATGAAATAGAAGCCCTAACCACAAAATTAGGGTTTAGATCAATTTCCCTCTGCCCTGACTTGCTGAGGTTGTCCATGCTGGTTATTATTGTCCTTCTGGGTTATGAGATGGTATCTAGTCAGGGAGAGCATCAGAGCTCTGCGTGTACCAGGGAAACACTGGGGTGTCAGACCCGTTTCATTGTGTGAAGTAGTCACCCATGATTTGGTTCTGCTTTATTACACTCCAAAGATCTCAGTAAATTTCTCATTGTACCTTTGCTTATGTGAAGCTTCCTCCTTTCTATGCATATCTACTCAATAGAAAACCATTTCTCCCCTCAAGATTAATTAAATGTGTCAGTTTTTCATTATGTGAGTTTTAGATATTTTATTTGGCTTTAAATAACTTTTTCAAATTTTTGTCCCAAAATCTGATTGAGGAATTTTGAAATTACAGGAAAGCAGATCAAATTTAGCTTGTACTGGGTGCCAAGTAAGGCTATATTGACATTCAAAAGTAGATCTTCAGAAAATAACAGGATTAACTGCTCAACAAAATACATTTTATTATACCAGTAAACAGAGTTTAGTGGCATAATAGCCCATGAATGAGAGGTACAGCTCCTCTACAGAGCAACCAAATCTCTGTTAATCAGGCCAGACACTTGGAGTATTCCTTAAATTCCTGGCCTCATGTCTTAGAGTAACTTTGTAGTGGCTCAATCTTTCTGATACTACATTCACAAAATCCAACTTTTCCAATCCCCCCACAAGGTCTTGGTTTCATTAGTGCAGAACAGGAACAATTTTAAACTGCAGAAAAGTTTAGTGGTAAGAAAACACAATCTTTCTTTCCTTCTATCTAATCTACTTACAGGAGCCAGGGCCCTTTAAAAACTGACTCTGCATCTAACCATTTGTCCACACAGAAATTCGGATTCTGAATGACTGGAAATATCTCAACAGAATTCACATACAGATAAGAGCTCTGTCTTCTGCAAGAAAACTATATGCAGAGTATCCATGGGATAAGCTTTGGGAGCTATTTTGTGATAAAAAGATAGATTTAGCAGTACACACTTGTGGATACTACAAAACACTAAAAGGGTTGTGCTGGTTTTGGCTGGGATAAAGTTTAGTTACTTCACAGTAGCTGGTATGGGACTGTGTTTTGAATTTGTGCTGAAAACAGCATTGATAATTCACAGCTTTTTTAGTGACTGATGAGCAGTGCTTACAGAGTCAAGGCCTTTTCTGCTCTTCACCCCATCCCACCAGCAAGCAGGCTGGGGGTGCACAAAAAGTTGGGAGGGGACACAGCTGGGACAGCTGACCCCAACTGGCTAAAGGGATATTCCATACCCTATGATGTTGTGCTCAGCATATAAAGCTGGGGGCAGAAGAGGGATGGGGGGAATGTTCAGAGTGATGGTGTTTTTCTCCCCAAGTCACTATTATACCTGATGGAGCCCTGTTCTGGAGATGGCTGAACAGCTGCCTACCCATGGGAAGTAGTGAATTAATTCCTTGTTTTGCTTTGCTTGTGCACATGGTTTTTGCTTTACCTGTTAAACTGTTGTTATCTGAACTCGTGAGTTTTCCCACTTTCACCCTTCCAATTCTCTCCCCCATCCCACCACGGGGGAGTGAGGGAGTGGCTGTGTGAGCTGAGCTGCTGGCTGGGGTTAAACCACGACAGTGGTGTAGGCTGACTCTGCAGAGCAGGCATCATTTGTCTTTCTAGGCAAATCACTGGCATGCAGCCAAATAAAATTTTTAAACACAAGAAAAATGAAATCACTTACTGGAACTAACTTACTGATTCACTTTTGGTCACTTTTACCACTCAGCCCAATGTCCAGGCAACAAATGACTCCTTTTCCTGAGCTGGCCAGGGCTACAACGTACCAGCCAAGCCAGGTTCAGCAGAGCTTCGTGGGAACGGGACACAAGAAGTAGGTGAGGAGGTTGCTGGGGAGTTGGACTGGACCCGGCTGAAGGAGGGTGTCATTAAAACACAAAACTTTGGTTACAATGCACAAATACACACAAAAGATAAAATAATTTTAAGTAATGTTTGCTTACCTAGTACAAAACGATATTTATACATACCTTCCAAAACACAAAAATATCTTCTTACTGTAAAAGATACCTCTATGCACAGCTAATATAACACCTTCTTGGTTCCTCTTTTTTTTTCTTTTTTTTTTTTTAAAAACAAAATAAAATAAAATAAAATAAAACACAAAGTAAGGAGCAGTTGCATACAATATTACATATCAGGCATATGTCCACTACAGAAAGATTCCATGTAACTTTAAGTAGCAGGGCAATTGGCAGCTCGACAGCTCACTGAAGGGCCAGATGCCGTATCATGACTGCTGATGGATCTGGGCCATCCACTGGTCAGGATTTCAAGAACCATTACACAAAATATCTTCCATGTTTCATTATCTAATGAAAAAAAACCCAACAAACTTCTCTGGTATTTTTGTTGTTCTTCTTCCTAGTGAATTTATCAGTAACATTACACCAAGCATGGATTTGATGTGGTAACCCAATCACTGTTAAGGGAGAATTTTGTATTGCCCTTTTTTTGAAGTCAGAATTAGGCAGCTAAGAGGTTGAAGAAGATCCTGTTTGCCCACTATAATTACACTACACTGATAACAACTGTCCATCAACATGTAAATGTAATAAAAAAGTGACAACTTCTTCTTTTTCTTAAACACAGAAGTAGTGTGTAGTAAGTTATTCAGTGCCCCCATTCCACAGGGAAATGTGATTAATGGCTATATCCCACTTAAATTTCCTGCAATTTCTCCTTTCTGCCTCTGTATGTTCACAGTTTATTTTGATGCTCCAGCTAACATGGTTTTGACTACAACTTATCTAGTGTTTCCTAGCTGTGTATGAAGCCCTCTACATTAAAATAATGGTCCTTTTAATAAAGTATGTAAAGAACTTGTTCCTCATTTTTTATTTAAAATGTTTTGCTTTTATTCCTGTTTGAAATCATGGAATACATCATTGCTGCAAACCTCTTGAGGCTTGAGGTTTTTTTGGATTTTATGAGCTCATTTAACAGTAACTTGCCATAAGCCTGCAAGGAGCAGGTCATGTGAGGCTCCAGGTGCTTCACCCACACCACTTTCTTTCAAATGGAAATGTAAATCAATGAATCAGCAAGAGGGTTGAAGAAGACATAAGTTTCTTTGATCAGGCTCTGATGCACTCATTTTGTGCTGACAGTAGCCTTAATGGTGGATTTTTCTTCAAATACTTTGCACCACTTCATTAGAATAGTGGTTTTGGTCCTGTCCCCTGAACGATCTTTTTTAGCCACATGAGGTGGTATGTGGGAGTGAGCAGCTTCTACACTCGCCCCTCCACAGCCAAAAGAAGGAGAAATAAGGAATAGCCATGATATGCTTCTAAGCACAGCAACCGCTCTTTGCTCTCATTACAGCCATTATATGACTCCAGGTTGCTCTATAGATAGTATCATAGGAGCAGCAGTGGACGTTGCACTGAGGACACACTGTGACAGATGCCTCCTCTCTTGATAATGAATATCTGGCCACTACATTCATGACAGAGAAAACCAGATAAATCCTGCTCTGAAATGGAAATCAAAGTCTTGTGATCACCTGAATAGTTCTTCAACCCCTTTCCCTTTCTCCTTTCTAAGGATGATTTTTTCATGAGTCCCCTTCACATTAACATTTTACAGACAGCTTTACCTGCATTTTGTTTTATAACCCTGTCATGCTTGCTGCTCCCCCCTTTCTTGTACATGTGTGTGTGCTTTTGTTACTCGTATTGTATAAGGTGCCTTGGGATATTCGCATCCTGTGCATTGTGTGGCATTGTGTTGAATAGGAGGTACAGAAATTAAAAGCAGGTCTCCTCCTACCCACATATGCCTTTTCTTTGCAGGTTTTCCTGGAAGTTTTGTGCAGGGAGGGAAGGGAAGAGGTAAAATATGACTTGGCTGAGACTGCCGGATGCTGAATCAGCTGCGATTGCCTCACGTTTTCCTTTCTTTTAAAATAAGGGGTACAGTTTTAAAAAATGCCCATCTGACTTCTCTACAGGCCCTACCCAGCCCATCACTTCTCAATAATTAACTTTCAAAAAATGGTGCATGTGCTTCTAAGTCACGTGGGCACCTTTACAATGTCTTCCTACTAAGTCTACAGAGTACAAGCTCTGGGATTGCAAGAACCTGGTGCAGCTGCTGCAGGGTACCATAGTGGTTATGATCAGCCACAATGAGTTTCCCCCTCCCTAAAATGTCCTTTGGAAGAAAAAGGAGGAGATATCCACATTCATTAATTCAAAAAATCCCACCATCACCAAAGCTCCAAAACACAGGATCTTAAAGCATAATTTTGTTCTGCTGCACTCGTCTTGTTAAAGGAGCTGATGCTTATAGTGCTGGTTTCTTGCTGCTTACACCTACACACACCAGCAGAGAGTATTCTGACAAGGCCAGTGAGTGATGGCATCGTGATGGAAAAGTCAGTGAACAGAGGAGCACTTCAAGAGCAGCAAACAAGGAGTGTGACATCAAAATCCTACAAGCCTCAAAGGGCGCCCGTTTCTCAAGACTTACACACCTTGAGGTTGCAGACAGATAAGATCAACCATTGGCTGGGAGCAAACAGCACTTCTTTGGAAGCATGTCATCTATTTTTAGCTGGGGTCATCAGGATTTTGTTTCCACAGCAGCCCTGTCTTTAAAAGAAAAAAAAAAAAAAGAGTTTTATGCCTTTTAGTTAAAGGACACACAGCCCTGTAGCATCCAGCCACATACATGGTGCTCATCTTCCCAAGGCTATTTCCCTGCTGTACACTAACTCACTAACTCCTGCAGATAAAGGTTCATTCAGGCTTGCTCATTTAACTGAGGTAGCTACTGTGATTGAATACCTGAAACTCTGGGAGAAGAGCAGAAGAAAATGGAGTGCTAATGAGGGCTGTGCCCTCCAGGGTGTGCAAGAAAAAGAACTGTGGCATCTGACAAGCAAGGCTTTCCCATTCAAAAGTGAGAAAAGTAGTTGCCAGTTGCTAACTTTCTTCTTCTTTGCAAAAGTGTATATATATCCCCCTGATACAGGTAGTTTTTGAGGTCTGGATAGCTGGTTTTATATGCTTTCCTAAAGGTTATTAATTCTTCCTACATGGTTCCCAGTTAGATGGAGTACCATATAATATAACTTCCTCATTAACATCAAGAGCTGTGATTATACAGTTGTGTTACCAAGGGCTTCAAAGAGATGAAGCCTAAATATAATCTTACAGTACCTTGTTACAATACAAAGCACATCCTCTAATACATTTTTTTGTTTGCATAAAATGCAGCACAATAATGGTTCACTTGACCTTTGCCCCTCTGTATAGTTCATTTTAACATTGTTTGAGGAGCACAGAGCTTGCATTTTGCAGGGCACAGGTGCTCTGCCCCACACTGGAGGCTGAGGCTCAGCTTGGCGTTGCGCTGCACCGTGTCTCCCCCCCAGCAGCTGGACTCCAGGGATTGCTTTTGTGGTCCACCAGGAATTTCCTGTGATAGAATATCAGAAACCTACTGGTGACTAGTAGGAGGTGACTTCACAGGGCAAAAGTTCTCTCCCTACAATAAACATTCTCAGTGCTGCTCTGGAGATTTCCTACACAGACCTGACAGCCGCCAGCTACTTGTCATCTCGATGGAGAATGGCTCAGGGAAGGGATCGTTGTCAGCACTTGCTGTTTGTCATCTTAAAAATTAAGCTGTGCCCTTGCTGCTGTTTTATTAATGCCACCTGAGAAAAGAAAGAATTCAAACTACCCGTGCCAATTAAAAAAATAAAAATAAAAACAAACCCCAAACAAACTGCAAACAGCAACATGTTTGCTGAACAAACTTTTTAAAATATACAAATCTGCAGTCAAATACAGAATATTCTGGAATGTATATCTACCATGATACAGTCAAGGAACTAATAGAACAACTAACAAAATACTGTACTCTCTCCGTAAGGAAGCTTCCTTGGAAAAAGCCACAGGGATATTCAGCTGCCAGATCTCTTGCAGGGGACGGTCATTTGAAGAATCCAAGTAGTAAATCTGAGCCTGACACAATTCTCTTGGCTAAAACTACTAAGAGGACTGTCAGGGGCACTAGATTTGTTTGGCTGGCTGAAATAACGTGCAACTGGGCAGACTGCAGTGAAGTTTACAGACTGAAATAGCTTTAGGGAAACAATACATTAATTTCCTGTGGAAAATACATCTATTAAATGGAGACTAGCTTTGGTTGAGTCTAACACAGTAAAAAAGCTGTAAGGCTTGGAAGACAATACATTTTGGAGTTGGCTTGGTAGTAAAAAAATGCTGAAAAGCAATATTATCCTCAGAATCAGGGCTGTGCAAAGGTCTTCCTTGGTAGAGGCAGTGAGAGAGAGCAAAGTTTTCCAGAAGGTATCTTTAAGCTGTCTCAGCCATCCCTTCACATACTCCAGTACTTATGCATGAAGCCTGCAACCATGGCCTTCACCATGTGCTTTCTGACCAGATTTCCTGTGCCCTGGAAAGAATTCGACCCAAAGCAATGCTGTTTTATTTTCCTTCTGAAATCACATCATCAGATGAGTCTTAGTCAAGGCTGGGCAGAACTGATCTGTCCCACATTTCATCTTGCTCTGCAAATAATAGCACTCCATCAGGCAGAAGAAAGGACAGAAAGGCAATAGGAAGCCTGTAGGAATTCTCAGCAACACTGGAGGTGTTTGATGCTGCACTCCTGGTTTCTAGTTCCTGAAGTGCTCCTATATTCATTGGCATTTACACCACCACAGAAATGACTGACTAGCCTGGTCAGAGCAGTCTGTGCCTGTATGCAGAGGTGTGAGGACCAGGGGATCAGCAGTTCAGCACAGCAGTGGGGAGGAACAAAGCCCTGTTTTTAAGAGTTGTTTCTCCTTATATTTTCAGGTAAATTTTCTTTCACCCTTAGCCATGCACAAGATTTAAAACAGCATGACTTCTATGACAACTCTGACCATTCCGTCTGGGAGGGCTTAATTCAAACACATAACATCCTCTTTGTGCCACAGTCTGTTAATGATGCACCGGGAGATGAGAGCACATTATTTGGCCTCCATGTACTCACCAAACTTTTAGTGGCAAACAGATGTTTGTGCTGAGGGAAGACTAAATCCACCTGTCAAATATTTCTCTTTTTTTTTGTGATCAAGGCTGATATTTTTAGTCTCAGTGACTGAATTTGTAGCCAGCCACTATGTACTCAGGAGGAAGGAACCAGTTTGGTTAGCTTTTTTTCTGTTTCTCAGCAAGCAGAACACTGTATTCCATTTCTGTGGACCGTGACATCCCATGGCACATTAAAAGCCTTATTCAAACTGCAAGACAGCCATATTTTACACTCAGCAGGAGACTCTAGGAAGAAGTATGAGGCCAGGCTGACTCTGGACAGCTTGTCAAATTGGGAACTAGGAACAAAGCTTAGGACATTCTCTGCCAGTTCATGTGATCCTGAAATAAATAAGTAGAAGATTGCCTCAGCAGGGATTTTCTTTATATTACAAGGGACTCTGCATGGTTGAAGGTTTAAATGAAAAGTGGATATGTGTGTTGTGTGCTTTGCTCTGAGTCTCCACCTATTGTGCAGTATTGCAAGACCTGTGGAAACGTTGGGGGCAGCTCTGGTATAAACAGGATTTTATTTTCTTGTCCACACTTGAACAGAACAATTGAACACTCAGATCTCAGCTTAGTTCGTGGACCAGGTTCACTGGTATCTTGGAACTTCTCTATCTCAGCTTAGTTCATGGACCAGGTTCACTGATACCTTGGAACTTCTCTCTGAACCTGGGCCACATCTCAAGTGCTGGTTCATAGTTTTGCCTCAAAACTATAAAAAATTCATCAGGTAGAGGGAAAACTTGAGAAGTCCTTTATTAGTCTGCTCAGTGTTTTATTCTGATTGATTTTTTCAAAGAGATAATGACAGAAACTGCAATTGCTTCTACCTTCCAAAACAATAAATTGTACTTACTGAACTCTACCACAAAAATATCATACATCACTTGTCACAGCAAGGCAGAGTACATTATGTTATTGCCCCCTCCCTGGAGGTTCTAAAGGCCAGGTTGAACAGGACTTTGTGCAACCTGGTCCAGTGGGAGGTGTCCCTGCCCCTGCTGGGGAGTTGGAACTAAATGATCTTCTAAGTCCCCTCCAAACCAAACTATTATATGATTCTATGATTCTGTGTTTCCTATGGCTACCCAGTTCTACCATGTTGGAGAGGGTTTATACATTTCTACATTTTTTATACATTTCATTTTATACATTTCATGCCAGGAGAACTTTTTCTTTTTCTCAGACATTTAAAATAAATAACAATGGAAAAGGTTCTGCAAGGTGGACATTTTCCTTGCTCTTTGACTTTAGCATGCAAGCTGCAAGGCTGGATTTAAACTGGGCAGAATCTGATCTTCTGGCTGTGCAGAATGACATCAATTTCTAGCTGACATTCCTCATGATGGTACTATGTAAATTAGAGTTGTTACTCATGAGAAATTAACCTTAGCTGTGCACTTGAGTTTCACACTTAAGAGGTACAGTGGTCAAAGAGGCTTCAGGAGCAATTTAGCCCACCTTATTCCAGAATGCTCCAAGATGGCTTCTGGTATCCTGAAGCTCAATGTAATTAATAAGGTGCAAGCAGCCAACAAACTTCTAAATTATTTTTGCCTTTGCTCATGACAGAAAGTTTAAGGAATCTGTTCTTCATCCCATGCAGGAGAGGAAATGTGTTGGTACTGATTCCCTGCTTGTACTAGCAAATTTTAATGACAAAACTTCCACTCAAAATTGAAGATAAACTTCAGGGAAAAGGCTTCATCCAGTGAATACGTAGGAAAGAGGTCTTGGGTTGGTGCTGGGCTCATGGCTTCTTGGGTACATCACAGGAAAAAAGTAATCTATTTACTTTGGCAATCAATTATTTCCATCAAAAAGGAGCAGAACAAACTATAGGATCTTTTTGAATCTTCCAGACTGAAGACAAACAAAATGTCTCTTGCTTTTAAACAGTTTTGCAGTTGGCAAACTCAATCTGGTTTTATTGTGGGTGGGAGATCTCTTTTGGGAGAGGTCTCTTAACATGTCACAGGAGACGTTACACTGTGTTGTGATGTAAGGGGAAGACAACAGAGATTGTTGTATGATCTTAAATAGGTTGTTTTTCTCCTTCACAATTTGTCTTATTTACTCAGGGCTATTACCAGAGGGGTTGAGGACAACCAGTTTTGAAACCCTTGCTGTGCTTTCTGGAAGGAAATGGAAAACTTCCCAGAGCCAGCAGTGTATTTCCACCTGAAAAGGTATCTGACAGTAGTGGACTTCAGGAAGGCAGCAGTTTATGGAGCGACTAATTTTGCCAGAACCTAAACCACAAAATCTTGTCATCAGCAGAGCTAAAAACAAGACAGTCCTTCTGCTAAAAATTTGTCAAGTCTGAGGAAATCTGAAGATCCTGCTTCACTATACATACACACCTCTCCTGAGTGCAAGGTGAAAAATTAGCTGACTCAACTAATGGTGAAAGCAAGGCAATTTGCTTTATATCTTAGCTTAACATTGCCTATTGACAAGAAGGAGGTGATGCAGCTAGAATCCAGAAATATACTGCTTTAATTTTTTTGTAATATGGAGGATCCTGGAATTGGCCAGTTTGTGCTTGGGTCTGTAGAGTGGTACATTGCTTGATTTCAGGATGAAAAGGGGAACAGATGCCTTCTTCCCTTTCAATAGGACACTCACAGGGCCTCTTGCCACATTACAAACATGCACTGCACACCACTAAATTGTTTTCCCTTAACACTTTGGTTATAGAAATGAACACAAAAATGCTGTGTTTGTTGTATGGTATCTGATCTCCCTAGGCTACTAATTCCAATATTTGACTGCTTGGTGCTGCTTTCCCATGCAGAAGACATCAGCATGCCTTCAGTTCTTCAATTTGCAAGCAGTGTTCTAGAGGAGGAAGTTTACTGTCACTAAACAGTAACTTCATCAGCAGCTCAGTGGGACTGTTTGTAGAGTGATGTGGTATCATGTAATTCTATATCCCTTGAAAACTGGTCCAAACATACCATAATTAATACTTTCCATCACTGTTTAAATCTACTAAGAAGAAGTATCTTTACAAGAGACCTTTGCTTATTGTATTGTTAATATTTATTTTCCTTGCAATCTTAAAGGGTTCACCACCACTTCATTATTTCAGTTGAACAGGAGAATTCATCTTACCATTTCTGACTTAGAGATATCCTCGAAGATTGCAGGTTTTAACACCAGGAAATGTAAAGGTAACAGAGTAGAGGCTTTCCCATTTACAAACCATTATCTTTCAAAACTCTCCTTTCCTTCCCCCCAAAAGATTAATGTTGCCTCATTAATCTCCACGCGTGACTGAAAATGTTCAAAGCTTTCATGAGCAATTAATTACAAAAAGACGTCTGGGGACATTTCCCATCGTTTAAAACAGCACTCTCTATTTTGGCACAAAGCACATTTTGACGTGTTCCTGCTTTAGAGCACCCCCGAGCCTTCTCCTCCCAAAGGAGGAGACTTTTCACCTCAGTACCCGGCCCAGGAACGGAGCCAGCCGCCCGGCGCCGGCCCCGGGTGCTGGGAGCGGTGCGTGCCGGGCGAAGATCTCCCCCCAGTGGCCACTGCGCTGCTGTCCTTCTGCCAAGTTCTCGTCTGTTCATTTTTTTTGGGGGGGGGAAAACCCCACCGATCCCCATAGAATCATAGAATCATAGAATCCTAGGGGTTGGGAGGGACCTCGAAAGATCATCTAGTCCAACCCCCCCTGCCAGAGCAGGGTCACCTAGAGTGTATCACACAGGAACGCATCCAGGTGGGTTTTGAATGTCTCCAGTGAAGGAGACTCCACAACCTCCCTGGGCAGCCTGTTCCAGTGCTCTGTCACTCTCACAGTAAAAAAAATTTTTCGGATATTCACCTTGAACCTCCTATGCTCCAATTTACACCCATTACCCCTTGTCCTATCACTGGTCATCACTGAGAAGAGCCTAACTCCATCTCCCTGACACTCACCCCTTACGTATTTGTAAACATTGATGAGGTCACCCCTCAGCCTCCTTTTCTCCAAGCTAAAGAGACCCAGCTCCCACTTCAGGCTTCATTCTAATTTCTAGTAAGGCCGCGGAGGGGATGGTGTAGCTGTGGCTGTGTAACTCCGTTTTCAGCTTCCTGCTGGTCAGGACGGATGCCGCCATGCGCACAGAGCCCTGCAGGCTGCCACTGAGACTGGCAAAGCTATTCCAAGAGGATTAGGCTTAGATTCATGTCCTGTAAATTGAATGTTTGGACGCTGCTTTGTTCCAGCTTTGTGTCTGCTCTCAGGCTCTTTGCAATGGTGCCCAGGGGCAACGGGCACAAACTGGAACACATGAAGATCCACCTGAACGTGAGGAAAAATTTCTTTATTGTGAGGGTGACAGAACACTGGAACAGGCTGGCCAGAGAGGCTGTGGAGTCACCTTCCCTGGAGCCATCCAAAAGCCACCTGGACATGATCTGTGCAGCCCACTCTAGGTGAGCCTGCTTTAGCAGGGTGGTTGGACTAGACAATCTCAAGAGGTCACTTCTAGTCCCTACCATTTTGTGATTCTGTGATTGTACATACACTCCTCTTTTTTTTTTTTCACTTGCCACTCCTAAACAAGAGAGATGTGTTTTGTTGACCTGCATTAGAAGAACACACATTGACCACCATATTCACCCGTGGCACAAAACCCACATGGCTGAAAACCATGGCCACAAGATGGAAACTCCCTCCTCACCCCTGGCCTTCGCAGCCGTCGAGGCAGCCTGCTCAGCCCCAAGCCCTTGCAGCACAGCTGGCTGCCCCACCTTATTGGTGCTGGTCTTTTAGCAATAAGCATGTTTTGGTGGCTAAATCCCCTTGGGAGATGCCAGGAAGTACCTGCCAGACTCTTTCTTCAGCAGCAGAACACAGGGCAGATCTCTTGGCCCCATATGTAGCTGAGCTACCTCCTCGTTTCCCACTGAGTCATACAGGCAGGTGCATTCTCCCAGCTCCAGACAGGGTAGAAAAGGAGCTGGTTCCTCTTCCAAAGAAAACTAGTAGCAAATAAATAAATATTTTAGGCAGGTTGAAAATTTGCATTTGCAAAATAAGTTTAGGCAAAACATTATTCTTTATGCTTGTTTCAGTGATCAACAAATATCACCAAGTCACGCATGGCATAAAGTAATTTTTTTCTCACAGAAACTTAGGAAATTTTGTTAATAAAAATCATCTCCTAGGCTAACAGCAGCTCACAGTCTTTCTTATTCTCTGCATTGTTTGTTCTCTACAGCTGTTTGTTTCTGACACTGATTAACAAAATCTGTCTCTCTTGTTTAGGAGTGGCAAGTTAAAGAAATGCAGAGTGTAAATGGACATGAAACTGGACAAAAGCAATGTGTAAAAATTCAATTTAGTGAACTGAATTTGTATTAAATACACTTTGAATAGTTTTGAAAGTTTTAGACCTGTTGATGTGAAAGCAGGTTCTAATTATCATTTTACTAACCTTAGGGTGCTGTCAGCTTTGCATAAATCACATCAGGATTTAAAGTGTTATTCTCACTACTGTTACAAGCAATCTTAAGAGGAAAAATGTTTGTATTTTACTTTTGATGGGATATTTTGTGGATTCAATTTCATTGTTTCCCTCTCCAGCCTTTGCATGAATCTTTCAAACAGCACCAGGGGCAGGATACACATGCCCTCACCCATGGCTTATGAGCAGCACCCCTACTGAAGCCTGGCTTCTCTACCTAAAGTGCAAGAGCAACATTTGCAGGTGTCTAATAAGAAGAATCCACATCTAAGAGTGTCTATCAATGGTGACCCAGGAGCCTCCTCTCTCAGTCCAGAGTCTTCACATGATTTGTGGGACCTTCCTGTCTTCGACACCTGCGTTCCTCCATCAAGAAGAGCTGAAAAAGTTCAATGGGTTTCCAAAGAAACGGCAAGGGCGCCAACTGGATACACAGACAGGCAAGTGTGTGCGTGGCACAACACTTCTTTCCTTAGGAAATCAGACTTAAACAGAGGAAAACTTGACTACAGCATGCCCTGAATCTTATCAAGGAAGTCTGACTGTACTACTCCATAAGAAGCCACCATATTCTAGGAACATCAGCTGGCATTAGTATTAACTACCAAAGTATGTTTCCCTTCCTTTCTGGGTGGACCAGCAGCTGAGAGGTGGAAGAAGTAGCTATGCAAGCATCTCCAGCTCTTGCTGTATTTGTACTTCACCAGCTTTGTGACCAAGGAAGTACCACTACCAGCCTTCCAGGAATACTGTAGACTATCACTATGCATCCAAGTCAAGGTTTTACTTGAAAGATTATATACAGGGATGGGGTATTTTTGGCTTCCTGGCTGTAGTAGTCTGACAAAACCAATGGTTTATGTGCACTTTGCTTTTACCAAAAAACCAAAGACCACCAGGGAGTAGCTTGCTGATTGGATTTCTGGATTTTGATCATCAGTCAAGGGGTAACAAACTATGCTATTTTTATAGTAAATAAAGGATCTTGGTGTAGACTTGTTTTCATATTTGATGTGAAAATACCAAAGAAGATATGTAATCTAATTGATGCAATGATGCAAACAAATTAGTACAGAGGAGTTAATCAGAAGAGAACTGTGTCCTGAGTCAGGATGACCTGTGTGACCCACAGACATGTTTTTCATACGGTCAGAGAATTTAGCAGGTTGAAATGGACAAAGAAAAGAGAGAAAACATTTGAATACCAGGAAAACTAAGTAGCCTTTGGAGTTTCTTCTGTGTCATAATATCTTTTTCATTCATATGAGACCTTTATATTCTCCCTTTGACCTTTCTTTTAGTAAATGTTTTCTGTTCATGTTAATAATTTGAACAAAATTGTTCAGAAATTGTCATTCCTCAGTGAGTACAAAAAATACATCATTATTTAAATGGCCCTGTACTGTGTAAGCTAATGCATAAGCATTCACAGAATCACAGAATGCCAGGCTGGGAGGGACTTCAACAAGCATCTGGTCCAACCTTTCTAGGTACTACTATAGTCTGTATAAGATGGCTCAGCACCCTGTCAAGCTGAGACTTAAAACTGTCCAGTGTGGGGGGACTTACCACTTCCTTTGGGAGATTATTCCAATCTTTGACTGTCCTCATGGTGAAAAATTCATCTCTTGTGTCAAATCAGAATCTCCCCAAGAGCAACTTGTGCCCATTACCCCATGTCTTTTCCATGTGACTCCTTGTAAATAGGGAGTTTCTATCTTCTTGGTAGCCACCCTTTAAGTACTGGAAACCTTTAAGTACTTCACCCTCTTCTCTTTATTTAGACTAGCTCCTAGGCTTTTATGGGAAAATTGAACTAGGCATTTTCAAAAATACCTGTTTCAAAAAGGAGTCAATAACACCATAAGCAGAAATGATCACAAACAGTTGACTTACTCTGATAAAGAAAATTCTTGGATAGGTAAACTCAAAGGTCTCTCCCCTATAGTGTTTCAATCTAGAATCTTGCATTTCCTTGTGGTTTCTTATCAAAAACAAAATCCCCCAAACCAACCAACCTTTATCAGTGTAAAATCTTAAAGTTTCATCAGCTGATGTTTTTAAAACATAGTTGTGAAAAATTCAAGTGAATGTTCAATGGCAAGACATTCTGAATCATGAGAAGAATGAAGATCAAACATGCACATTTAGCTTTAACTTCCATTTAACTTTGGCTGTGACTGAAATAAGCAAATGCCTTTGTAATTCATATTTGCAAGTGTATGATTAACCCAGTTACATTTTGAATACAACACAGGTAAAATCCAAGTGAATTGGTAGAAAAGCTTGTCATATAAAAAAGGGAAGTATAAGTGGCTCGACTTCTTGGATAATCAGAAGTACCAATAAAGCTCCTGTAATTTTTGATACAATAAAACCAGAAAGACGCAGAGCTGCATCCCTTACTTGTTGGTTCCTACAGTACTGCATGCAAAGTTCTGACAAAGGCATGTGATTCTCTAAGATCAGTCTCTTCTCTGGTATGATGGTAGTTGGTTCTATGAGCAGGCAGAGCTAGGCCTGTGACTAAGACCATTCCTGGCTAGCCTTGCCATTATTTAAATAAAGGAAATATAATTATTCCCACAGTGGCAGCTAATAGCTGGGGCCTTGCAGGTGAGCTCTGTCAGAGCAGAAAAAACTTCTCCTAAAACCTTTACTAGAACAGGGGACAGGCCACCCGTTTCGCTCCCAAGCCAGCTGCAAAGAAATTTAACCCAGTGACCCAGGGCTGGAGTGGCACACAAGCTGCCCCCTGTCCAGGCTGGAGAGGACACAGCAGCAACTGCCCAGGTCACGGGACTCTCTCATCATCTCCAGGCTGGGACGTTGCTGGAGGACTGTAGCCACTGCATGAGGGAGGTTTCAGGGGAAGTTTTGAACACAAGGGATTGATCTGAGTGATTTCCCTTGGCTATGCCTGCATTTGCTCCCGTGTCTTCACTGGTGGATCTCCATACTACGTGTTCTTCTGGAGAAGATACTTGGACCCAGCTGCTTGGGTACTACTGCTGCCAGTGTAAGTACAGCTGGACTAGGTGATCTTCAAACTGTGATGATTGTGAAGTAGAGCAGCACAGGACTGACAAAGACTACACAGGTTCACTGAAGCTCTGAGTAGGTTTTCCAGAAGCAACTCTGTCCATGGAGATGGAGCCCTAATAGATGCCCTGCTTTATTCCCTGCAGGCACAAGAGGAACTTTGATAGTGGAGAGCTTTATTTTCCCCATGACACAGCTTTGAACAAAGGCAGGAATCCCACACTTGTGGCCTGAAATAATGAAAACAATTGGCTTGGTCTGGCCTATGAACAAAACTCCCATCACCTAAAAAAGAATAAAAAATAAAAAAATAATCATTACATACTGCCTTCCTTATAAACTCAAAAATCACATTCAAGGCCTCCAGGGTCCCCAGTATTTAGCTTTCAAAATGAAGAACATGAAGTCTCTTCATTACTTATATCTGGTCAAAGTCACATTACCTGTTCTGTGACTCCTGTTCATAACTGATCATTAGCTTTTCAGTGTTAATGAAATTATGTTTAAGAGCAGAATTCAGCTTTTGTGAATGTTTAAAATAATGATTCAAATTGACGACTGGAAATAAATTACCCTTTAACATTGTTTGTGAACTCCTTCTGGAGACACACTAAGGATGGCTGCAAACACAAGTGAGAAAGTGCAGTTTTCCTTTCAGGCAAATGTTATTGGGCAACAGTTTTGAGACACCAAATCGCACCATCAGTTTTTCTGACAGGGAAAAAGAACTGTGTGTGTGTTTGGACAGTTTTACTGTTTTCATTCCTAGTGTCACGGCACCATGGGAAGGCAGCAGAGTAGGGGCTGGCAGTCTGTCCCATCCTGTCCCACCACCCTAGCCAGAAGCAGGGCAGCTGGGGCACCAGGGCAGCCCCAGGCACCCCCCTGGGGAGGGGCACAGGGCACTGGCTGGTGAGTCAGGGAGGGATGGTCGGGCTTGGTGGTGCCCTTGCAGCCCTGGAACAAACCTGTGAAAGCTGTGATGATGGAAAAAAAGAGGCCACAATGATGTGGACTACTCTGCATTAAAAAATTAGTTTTGTGTACAACATGTCAGAGCACCTGAATCACAAACTTACGGAAAACAATGGCCGTTTGGAGGCTCATATTGCTTAGAGACGGAAATGTACTGCCTTCGAGAAAGATTTGTGTCTTGGGAATTTTGTTAGCACTCTCTCCAGAGACACATCCTATCAGAGATGGTTAGCAGATGAAAAATAGGTGGATTTTAAAATACAAAACCTTTATTTTTTAATGGGCTAATTAGAAGCATGCCACAGATACAGAACCTGAGCCTTACTTAAAGTTCTGAGTCAGATATAAAAGATTATCTGAAGGAAAAAAAGCCTGCCTTTTCCGTTCAACAACACAGGGCTTGTGCAAGTTCCTAGTTATTTCATTCAGGAAGAATCAAAGTTTCCTTTCAGCCACAGAAAAACATTGAGCTCTAACTCTTTGTGTAGCCAGACACAGTGCTAGTAGCAGAGAGTCACGCTGAATCAACCAAAATGTTTATTTCCAGTGTTTCAAGAAACACTTAAAAGACAAAAGGCATTTAAAAGACAAAAAACTCCTCCAGTTCCAAGGACTGCTCCAAGAAGGCTTCTTTAGGGTGCCATACAGGGCTCCATATGAAACCCATTCTTGTGGGGAAACACTGAGAATCTGTGCAGCCTACTTTTGGAGTCAATGATTATTCTTACAAAGAGTAGAAAGCTTTGGTTCACACTGGGGCGACTGTTTCCTCAAATCTATATGGCTACCTCTCTTAGTAAAGGTCACACACGATCCTCAGCAGCACGTTACACTCTTTGAAAGATTAATCTAAACAACCAAAGAAAAATCAGCAGCTTTCTGGGAGTGTCTTTTAGCTAGGTTTTACTCTTCCTCTTTAATATGCAGTTTGCTAAGGCACAGAACTCACAGTACTTCCAGCAGGATCTGCAATGACCATGGACCAGGTAGCACTTTCCAGGTGGCAGCATCATTGTAAGATATCGGTAGACAGAATATTCTGCAACTCAGAGAATAACCCATTATGTTTGATTTTGAATTCTTTAAAACAGGATGAGCAAAGAGAATGCAAACAGCAAAAGTAAGACTTGTTGTTACTGAGGAAAAACTACAAAAGGACCATATTCTGAACTTACCACTGAGTGCTATCAGCCATCTGTTTGCTCAGAGCAGCTGCAATGCACAGCTCCCAGAAGACTACAAGCAAAACCTTCTTGGCTCCAATATTAAGCTTGAACAAGCTTTCCAGCTACCTTAACTTCATCTTTAAAAGACACTAGAAACACTGAAAATAGAGGCCGAAAGCGATTATTAAATTTATGGAAATAAATTAACTAATCACTTTGAAGTTTAAACATTCCAGACTTAGAAAAGAGCGAATAATCACTAAACCAGACTTCACTGAATCCCCATAGGAATAAATGTGTCTGGTCACTAGGTGTCAGCCTTGCCTGTTCCAGAAGGACGCTGGACCTTCTCCCTATCCCAGTCAGCAGAGGCAACAACTCTCAGCACTATAAATGATCCTAGGAGTTTTGTGATTTGGAGAAAGGAGGAGGATATTGTTTGTGTGGGATGCTTATGTACCTAGTAATGCAATATCTGTTACCCTCAGGTTTGGATGCTGGAAACAACAGCATGTTTCTTTCATGCTGAGGAGACATGACTGGAGGTCAACTGCAGAAAGAGCAGAGGAGTTAGGCTCTCAAACAATTAATAAATCAGCAGGACATAAGCAATGAAACAGTAACTATTCTGGAAGCCTTGCAATATTTCTGTTTATCCTAAAGCACCAGTTTCTGGAATAATGCCATCACATGAAAATGCTGGCTCCCACTTCTTAAATTTGCTTCTAGACTTGCTGGATACAGAAACAATACTTGGAAACAAGATCCCTGCAGGGCTAAAAACTCTAAGGACAACAAAGAAAACCTAAAATGTATTCTTCAAATGATTTCTTGAATACCTACAATTTATAATGGTGCAGTCAGCAAAACCAAAGAGTAATTAACACATGCAGTGCAGTGTCAGTGGTATTTGCAGAATACTTGTACATTTCTGTTTTTTTCATCTCTTCAGATGGAGACTTTAATATCTTTGATTCCCATGTTCCCAGGTCTGCACAGATCATCTTTTCTTTCCCTAGGGCAAACTACAGTACCATAGCTGCATGTCATTGCCCATAGTGGTCTGCTGCCATCGAAGTGTCCTAATATGCTGCAAGCAAAGTCATCCTGCTCAGCAGAGAGCAACAGCTTGAACAGGGAAAACGTGCATTTTCCTAAGATGCAGCAAATATGACAGCTTTTCATCCTCCAATTCCCTTCTTAAATTTTCTTCATGGGCAGATAAACTTTTCCACAATAAAGACAAAAACCATAGCATCCCAATGCTTTGATTCTCTCGGATACTCACAAATGAGTGCAGACAAACTGACCCAGGTAGAATTTTGCAACACCTTTATATCCTCACTACAGTAATTAATTTCATGACCATTCCACAGTTAACACCTGTACTTGATGGATCTGGAAGGGCTGGAGCCTTCCAATAACAACAATAACAACAAAACCCAACAACAAAATCACAATTAGCCCAGACATTTCACAGGTCCTAGAAGTCTGGGTGGCAGAAATGTCAAGCAAGCCAAGCCCAACATAAAACCAGTAGAATAATATTTTGACTGGAACAGTCTCAAGCCTTTTATACAGCCCATACCCAGACTGCCTGCTGTTGTTATTAGTTCGATTGCCTTGCCAAAAAAAGAGACCACAAACCACAACCCAAAAAAAGAAGGGATAAATTAATGTCTATGCACTAAAAAGCAAGCACATCTATGAGGTTTCAGGGACCCAGAAAAGACTGAAAACAGGAGAAATGGCAAGTCAAAATCTGTAGAAGAATCAGTCCCAAATCTGTCTTTTTACACACACCCCAATTCATCACAGCAGTTGTAGGAAGGACGCTGAGACACACGGTACTGCAAGTTCTTGGAGAACAGTGAGACATCTGTGTTTTACTATCTGTCACCTTCCCTGTTACAAGTACCACTTGCTGAAGAAGACACCTCAGATGGACACTATTCTCCTCTCCTGTTCCTTCTTATTTGTAAGTTCCATGCTCTGCTTACAGAGGAAATGCATACGTTAGAGCTAGCACAAACAACAGCAATGAGAGCCAAAGAAGGTAGGTAGTCAAATTTTGAATGGCAATGCTCGTGCAGAGCTGTGAACTGGGAGTCATCCACCTTGAAAGAGTCAGAGGCTCTGGGTGATGTTGCCACCAGTTTCTGTATCCTGGCAAAGCTCTGCTCTCCAGTAGTTGTAAAATAACACAGACTCCTTAATTGCTAGCATTTCACTTCTTGTGGCACCAAGATGTCCTCTGATTTATTTTTTTATTAAATTAGCACACTTATTTTCAAAGACAAGCACAACTTAATGCATCGAATTTCAGAAGTTCCCAATGCTGAGCTAGGCAATCCACACTGGTGACTTCTGATCATAGAATCATCACAGAATGGTTTGAGTTGGAAGGGACCTTAAAGATCATCTTGTTCCAACCCCACTGCCCATGCAGAGACACCTCCCACTAGATCAAGTTGCTCAGGGCCCCATCCAACCTGGCCTTGAACACTTCCAGAGGTGGAACTTCCACAACTTCCCTGGGCAACCTGTTCCAGTGTCTCCCCACCCTCACACTAAAGAACTTCCTCCTAATGTGTAACCTAATCTCCCCTCTTCCAGTTTTGATCCATCACCCCTTGCCCTCTCACTACAAGTCCTTGTAAAAGCCCCTCCCCAGCTTTCCTGTAGCCCCTTCAGGTACTGGAAGGCTGCTATAAGGTTCCCCCGGAGTCTCCCCTTCTCCAGGCTGAAAAGCCCCAACTGTCTCAGACTGTCCTTGTAGGAGAGGTGCTCCAGCTCTTGGATCATCTTTGTGGCACTCCTCTGGACTTTTCTCCATGAGCTCCATGTCCTTCTTATGCTGGGGGCTCCACAAGGAGATCTTCCCACCATTAACTTCAAGCATCTTGGGTCACTGAGAACACAAGGTGGGATTCAGCTCCAGATACTTACGTTTTAGGTATACACATGTGCACTAGGTTAAAACTACTGTCACAGTCAGTGGAGCCAGAGTGCAACTTAGCTGCTCAGATAACCACTTCAGGCTAAACACAGTGATTCTTCAGGCTCCACTGACTGTATCAATCAAATTTCTACCACGTATGAAATGAGCTTTAACAACTGTCTACATGTGAGCAATGTAAACTTAGATTTGTATTGATTTTTATATTAAGACAATATACTAAATTTACAGGGAACTTGGATTGCAACCTTTGAAGCTCTGAACCACAGCTACATTCAACAAAGAAAGCATCTCCCTTGTCAGATATTAAGAGTGAATTTATTTTCTTAATTTAAGGTACTCCACACTAGATGCAAGGCAAACTACACCAGCATCACTAAAAAATCTGCAGAGCACTAGTTTATTATAAATTGACACATCATCTTATTTTTCATAGATTGCTCTATGTACACAAACCTCTAGCAGTCATTATCTGCCCAAGAAATAACAACGAGTAATAGTAGACTTTCAGCCTAACTTGTCCTTATTTACAGATTAGAGAGCAGACATAACAATCCTATTCAGAAAGTAAAATGAAACTTACAGAGGTTCAGTTTCCAAAAGCACAAGGAAACACTGATTTCGGCCTTGATGCACGGAATGCAAAGTTGCCTGTCCAGCAAGACCTGTACCTAGTGTGTGTAATTCTGAGCAAAGTGTACAGACATCCTTCTAGGAGTGTTCCTAGACTGTGAGTACTCTGAATCCATTGCTCAAAGGCCCCTCCAGCTCAGTCAGCATGTGTCTTGGAATCTACAAGGTTAACAAGTAAACAACATCGCTGTTGACATTTTTAACAACAAAAGCAACACCAGTCCAGGAAACTCAAGCGATGAAAAACTCCCTCTTATAAACAGATGCAGGAATGATCAACACTTTTCCTGCTCCAGAGGCACATAAAACAACCAGATTTTCAAACCCAGAGTGGGCCAGACAGGATGACACTGTGAGAATAATTGAGCCCTGTAGTTCCCACCACCACGAGACAAGACCTTGGGAAGATGCAGATGCAACAGAGGGAATATTAACGAAGGGAGACAGAATAGATCTAAGAACAGTTTGGTTTCACTGAGAAACCTGTAACTCTTTAGACAATGCCATGTATTTCTGGTACAAAAGACCAAGGTGGGCCATCTGGGCTAAATGAAGGGGCTTAAAAAGTTCATAATTTTCCTAATCGGTGACACCAGGACTCCTAACTCCCATCTTGTCACAGACTAAGCCACAACACAAAAAACTGCAGTACAGACTGTGAGTAATGTAAAACTATTCCCACCTAATCACTGAAATCTTAAGAAATATATGTGCAGATAGAATATTAAACTGGCTATTTTGGACATCTACATTCTTAGACATACGTATATATTCCACTTAAATATTTAAAATACAAAACTCATGCACCAATTTCAAACTAGAGAAAATTTTTACAAAACCTGGGGGAGTGTTCAACATTCCAAAATTAGCTTTGCATCAGCATTTTAAATTTTAGCAATAAAATAGAAAATAATAGCAATGGGAAGCTATCTTCATAATTGATCACTTTTATATGACTTCCTGTAGCACTAGCATCAATTATGCTTGCTTGTCAAAACAATGTTGGCACACTGCCAGCGAAGATTCAGATCAGGGCCACTGGTTTATTTATTCCTTTTTGGAAATCAGTGAATTGTACAGTCAACTTTTAGTTGTTAACCATGAATACTACACTGTGAAGTATAATAAATTAGAAGCCAGTGTGTCTTTGTTATACATAAAAGTGAAAGGTTTATTTTTGTAATAATTTATTATTAATTAATTTATTAAGCATTTATTTTAACCTGCTTAATTCTGCGTCTGCAGTCAGGCACCTGTAATAGTACTGCCTGACTTCTGTTAGTCTATCTCATAAATAATAGGTGATTTCTAATTATCTAGGTATAACATAAAAAGGTACATACTTTTTCAGAGGCCTGTATTTTTACTTCAGTCTCACATAAGTGATCAGTTTTATCAAGGAACCATTAAGAAGCATGATGTTGTTGATAAAAACTGACATGGCTTTCAGTATTTTACTGTGCAAATAACGTTCCTTTTCCTCAGCTCCTTGATAGCCTTTTTCCGGTTACAGCAGATTGGGTGCTTGGTGCTGGTGTAATACATTGTTGCATATGAAAAACCCCTATCAAAACAGGATATCCAAAGCAATCATTTATCTTATGAACATGAAAACATGGTACATATTCCTATGTAAAGAGAATGGCCTTAGATGCCAGCGCCGGTTTAAGAGTCTTGCATCAGTGAACCTGACCCTCATATAAACAACAGTCCATTGGAAGGTTGTTTATCACGGGTTTATTAGAAACCTTGTCAATACCTTACTTTTGCTTTTGATAATTCTGTATTCAGTTGCCAGATTTGTGTTCCTGACGAGATAAAATGAACAGGAAATCCTCTATAGCCTTGCCGCTTTTTTCACTAGTAAATAAAAAGCAGAACAACCATTATAAAATACTAGCTACTGTAAATAGAAGAGAGAAAAAAAGACAAGCATTGCATATTTTAAATAAAGGAACATACAGCCCCTTTTGCCCTCTCCAATTATAAGATGATAAAAGATCACCTTTATAAAGTAGAATGACCGGATTTTGTGGAACGTGGCTGTTTTGGCTCCAAGGTATTTGTAGAGTTATAGTATCAGAGCCAGGATACAGCTGCCTTGTGACTAAGACGTCGTTCACTGAATAAGTGCTATCCAATCCCTCGACGTCACCAGACATCTGTTTCCTGTTTTCATTCTTTCTTTCACTGTTATCATTTTATCCAAGTTGCCCTTTCACCTGAAAACCATTTAGAAACCTACAGAAAGCAGCCCGTGCACACGTGCGTGTATCAAAGAAGTCGAATTAGAAAAAAAAATATTAAAATTGCTGAGAGCAATTTGTTCATTTTAATACAAAGAGCAGGAGTGGAAACAAAGTTGCCTTCCCCCCCTCTTATCCTCCCCAAAATACACAATGATACATAAACACTTTTGTCTTCTGGTCTTCACTAATATGACTAACTTCCTTCTTCACTTCCAGTTAAGTAGCTTTCCTGTTGAGTACCACCACCTCCACAAAATACAATTGTGAATTGATTCATAAAAACAGAAACATTATGGTACAAATAAGGGAAGGCAATAAATACTCTTCCCCCCCCACACTCCTTCCCAAATGGAGGCAGTAGTATTGTAATAACAAAAAGAAGAAGAAGAAAAAAAAAAAAAAACAAACATAAAAAAAAGTATTGCTTGTCATTTAAGTTTCCAAACCAACAATCATCAGGATGCAGAACAGGATATATCTAAAGTGAGAAAGTTATTTACTTCACATTCAAGTTCACACTAGCTATACTTTTTTTGGCACACAGTGTTATCCTTAATGTGCCAAAAAAGTGTTGTGCACCTTATAAAATATGATTGTTAACACCACTAAAACCAAATTCCTGCTATTCACAATCCAATTATATATTGGTGTTGTTTTGCTATGTTTCACCTATACTGAACTACAGGTCAGAAGAATGACCATTACTGATAGCATCTAAAATACTTCAGCAACAGACAATAGAAGCTGAAGAGTAGTAAATCATCAAAAATTAGTGACTTTCCACTGTTAATCTTTGGATTTCAGATTATTTAATCAGCATGAGAATAGAAGACTAGTTTTATTTTGTTTTGTTAATTACAGATGCTCAGATTAATTGACAAAGTATTTTGTTGAGTGAAGCAAAAATCTGGGCTGATTTGACAAACACCAACAAAAAAAATTCAACCGCTTCTTGGTGTTCTTTGAAAGAAACAGAAGATATTCTTTAATTTTTTATTATTCTTTTTTCCCCTTGAGGTGTACAAATGAAATACAGGGATTACAGGTTATAGGTTAGGTTATAGATTATAAGGTTATACATTCAGAGGGCTTCTCCTTGGTCATGGGATGGTCTGGCAGCTACAGGAAACTAAGTAGCACCTCCGAAGGCACATGAAAATTGGAAAGCAAGACCTAACTCGTGTTCTGGTTTTCCTGACAGTTTCCTGCATGCTAATAACCAAATTATCCTTAATTTCAAGCCAAATTCAGCTTCCACTAAAGTTCATGTAATTCTGAAGCACGTCATTACTTCTGAGGAGTCAGATCAAGTTCTGATAGATTAAGTTAATCTCCTCTCTCGTCTTTCAATTTACTGCATTGTTCATCATCCCAAACACCCAACCCTAAACTTAGAGGTATTCAAGGTACCATTTTGTAAAACATAAAATATAATGCTATGTAGTATGATTGTAAAACTAGTATTAGTTTTGTGCAGCCATATTCCTGATTTTAAATTGAGGAGGAAAAAAATACACTAATCATAAGGTCAAGTTACTCTTTGGAATCATCCTCAGAAATAAACGCAAGATCAAAACGTTTTGTCTAAAAAAAATAACCTTCAAATCATAGCAGGAGAAAGTGCCCAAGCACAGTTTATGTCAGACTCTACACTGCTTCCAAATGTTAAGCCTTTTCAGAAACTGTATTATGACAACAAAAACTTGAGAGCTAAACCAGAAGATTACATAAAAAAAAAATAATATATGTTTTGTCTAGTATAACAGAAGTCTTAAAAAAGCCAAACACCACTTTGTATCCATTATTTCATACCCAGATGTTTCCTGTACACCTGCAGTTGTCTCCAGTCCTGAATTCATGAGCTATAGTACTTTAACAGCCTCTCATCGGTTGGTTTTAGAATCTTCTTGTCTGCCATGTTTACGATCCATCCTGGAGCGAGACCAAAAAATATCTGTCTAGGATCCTTGCGCGCACTTAACATTTTGAAGAGTTCATCCTTAGTTATGTCTGGTAAGACATAACCGTATTTCTTGGCAAGTTCAAGCCTGGCTTCTGCAACCTTAGCTGGGTCTGCCAGATACCCACGGTTCCTGGCATCTGTGTAGTAACGGACGAGGTCTTCGGGTGGAAGCATTCGCTTCGGAATAGGCTGGCCACGCAGAAAAAATACTACTGGCTTGCACAAAATTTCTGTGGGCAAACATGAGAGAAAATTAGATGCTATGCTTTATAAAATCTTTTTAAAGACATTAAATAACATCTTACCCAGTATTTTTTGCTAAACAAATTATTAAACTCTTACTAAAAAACTACCCAGCAAAAAAACCAAATCTTAAGAATACTCTTGTTCAGAATTAAATAGTGTTTTACAAGTTTAACTTAATCAAAAAAGCAACTCTGTTTTAACTAATATTTACACTGATGATCTGGCTGAATTAGTATTTTTAATACATTTAGAACACCTACCTTGGAGACATACAATAAATAAGCCAGATGCCACCATTTATTTAAAGGCCTGAATTCTAGGTTAGAAGAAAAGTATTTGCATGACTTTTTACAACACACCAACAAAAGCCAAATCTTGTGTTTCTGTAAGTACCTTAAATAAAGAATCAATGGCATGTGCACATACATAGTCATTTGTGAGACTATCCTCTCCTCCTCAAGTTTTACTGAATTTAGTAAATTATATTCCAGATCCTTTTAACCTGAATATTTTCTGGATTGGAAAAAAACAAATTGTATCACTCCAGGGTAAAGTATTTTGCACACTAAAAGGGTCTGTTCCTCTTGTCTTCAGCCTCATTCACACATGAAAGCTCCAATATTGTCAATAAAACCTGCATGAATGAATGTCAGGCAGGATGCAGCCCCAAACAAAGCAAAGTCTCATTCCTCAGTGAAAGTGTTCTGAAAACAATAGCCATTTTGACTGGAATGATTTTGAGCTTTTGTAACTTAGCTGTTTCTTCACTTTAACTAGAAAAGTATTTTAAATTAAAAATACTGATATCCACAGTATTTTTAAATAAATTTTTTTCCCCTGAATTTTCTTAGTGTTATCAAACACATGAGTCAGGAGACAAAAATTCAAAGAAACCATCTTTTATTAGTTCCTCTATTTACAAATTTACTTGTATTTCTTTAACTGGCTGATTGGTAAATGACTACTAACACTGATAGGGCTAAACAGGTGAACAGTTAAAAAAAGTAAAACTGAGGAAGCATTACAGTTCAACATTAGTACATTTGTATAACAATGTGTTGTCGAAGCTTTTAGAAGAAATTTTCCAGTCAGAAATATGTTTGAAATTTTGATTTTGATCATTTAATCTTAGCACTTTCCATAAAAATTACAAACAAAAAAGGCAAAGATAGAAATGTGTAGAAAAAAAGGAATTCTTACCCAAACTCCTTGGATCATAGAATGATGTTGTTACAACACCTCCATTTTTTTCTATGGCTGCAATTGCTAATTCAGATGCCCTCTGCACTTCAATATTTACTTTTGCTGAAAATATATCAGCACCCTGTAAATTTCAAGCCATATTAGAGTAACATTATAATGAGTCTTTTAGTACATACATTTATTCTCCTCTACGAAGTTGTAAGAAACATTAAATCCTGCTAAATATTATGATTCATCTGTCCCCTGCACCAAGGTGGGTAACCAAATTGTTCTCACTGTCACCCGAGTTAGATGCAAAAGGTTTACTTGTCCACAGCATTCATACATTATTTCTGTACATTCTAGTCTTCTGATGCAAAATGACTGTTTGACCTCTTGTTATCTACTCGTTAACTATTATTTTTGTAGTCTCAGGTCTTAAAGCATCATCCCGCAGTTTTTTGCAAACACACAGTGCCCTCTAGTGGATTTTACCATAAAAATCCCACAGAAAACTAAGAAAAAGCAAAGGAACTTCCAAGACAGAGGAAGGACAAATCTGACAGCCCGGTATGGAAAACCTGAAAACCCAAGTATTTATACTGCCTCAAGTATTAAGTGTCTGGTATTCCTACCTCCTCCACCAGCTGGACACCGTAGTCCCTTTTGAGAGGTTGCACTGTTACACCTCGGGCATTAGTGAGCTGTGTTAAGTCAATGGGTTGTGTAGGGTCGACTCTACCCAAATCAATCAGGTACTGCAGCCTCTGAAGGCTGAGCGGTTGGTACTGACGTCTGCGGCTGAGGAAAGGGAAACAAAAAAGAAACCCACACAAAACTGTAAGAAATTTACAAAACTGAAGCTTTAACAGGAACTGGTCAACTGAGATACAGCACACTATTCCATTTTCTACTTACTCCTAAAACTGCAAAGTAAATGTTTAAAACAGACCCAACCATAAGCCAAAATTTTAAGTTTAATTTAGTGCAAATACACACCCTAGTTACAGCCCAAGGCTCCATTATGCATTCAGGTTTGCTTATTCCCCATCTCAAATAAAAATAAATAATTTTGCTGTTGCACAGTTCAATTTACTCCAGAATACCTCTCCACCTGCTGATTGGTTTAAGGAAAACAAAAAAAGATTAAGAAATTGGAGCATTTCTTGGTAAGCCAACAAGATTCTAAATAACTACCATATTCAAAGCAAATCCAGCTTGGTAGCTTCACTGATACATTCAGAACAAAACAAAAAAATACAGCCGAAACCACATATACTCTCCCCACTCACACAAATTTAGCTGAAGTTTATCAGCCAAACCCTGTACGTGCTCCTGCATAACTTGCCTATATCCAAGAGTTTTTAACCCATTACCACTGTACCTGACATCTCACAAGTACTGAATGAAATCTACCTCAAAATGCCACCAAGGGAGTGAAATCTTGAGAAAATATGCATTAACCCATATCCCAAAGGAAACCGGAATATTTTGTCAATAGCAGTAAGCTTCAGCAGAATCCACTTTTGCACCTGCATTTCTAATCTTACTACACAAACCAATCCTCCGAGTAGCTCTCCCAACCCCAATGTCTATGCCTGCTGCATTCCATTTACTCAAAACCTTCTCATACAGGTTAACCACTGCTACTGGAAATCTGTGAGTGGAAGCAGAAAAACTGATAAGCTTATATTTGTTATTAGCAAGCTAAGTAAGACAAGACGAGCAACAGAATTTGCACTGTCAGTTCCTAACAAAGCAGATGTTCAGAAAATTCAAAAAAAGAACACTGCAGGCAGAAAGAAGAGTGAGGTGGTGACAAACTGGCAGGGACACTGGTCAGCATGCTCCTGTCTCTCTCAGGTGCTATTAAAATACTCACTAGAAAAAATATTTACAACAGACTGGCATTGAAATTTTGCCAGCAACACTGAAAAGAAATTACAGAGCACTTTTTTGTTTCCACATGCTGTCAGTTGCAGTTAAAAACAGCCATAATTTCTCGTCACTGCAGAAGCTTTGATTTTTGCTGTTGGTCACTCATGAACTTGTGACCACTTTTAACATAAGCAGCTCAATGCCTGCATTTTGCAGCATTTCCTTTGTGGGACTGCAGACCTACACTGTCTCTTCAGCTATCAAAAGTGCTTCTCATTCACTCTTATAGTAAGTTCAGTAAACAGATGGAAACAACAATACTTGGAAATGTTTGAATCATCCTTCAAAACTAGTAAGACTAACACAAAAACCCTTTAACAATCAGGTCAAGTCTGAAGTTTATACTGCATGCATAAAGGTAGAAATACAAAAATGTACAATTATTTAATAAAGTTTTAACAGCAAACGAAACATGAAATCGAACTCAAAGATTAACAATTCATTAAAAAATTTCACTTAAGTCCTTTCATTCTTTAACTGTCTGCTAGATGTGACATGCTTTTGTTACTACTGCCTATAACAACCTGTGAATCCATACACTGTTTCATGATTGCATCTGAAAAAGCAAAATGGTTAATGACCCAGGTAACATACACACCATCTTCGGAAACAAAACCATCTTTAAACAACAACAACAAACCAGACCTGGCACACAGATCTCCAGTAAAGAACACTGACTGGTTAGAAGAATAATTTTAAACATTAAAAACATTAAAAACTTGAAAGAAGGACACGGTACAAACAAGTACAATGTGAAAAGGGGACAGAAGTGTCAAACGAAGCAAAACGTCTGAGAAAAGCAATTGTGAGAGATGATTTAATGGCTTCATCCAATAGATTTGACATTAAAGAGCTTCTTAAGATCCCAGATGGAACAGATCGAGCGCAGACAAAGACTGCAGTGTTGCAGGGCTAAAAAAGTAGAGTCATGAAGAGAAGCAGGATTGTTCAGATCCCAGTTTCAGGTGAACAAAACAAAGAGAAGTAACAAAGCAAGGCTTTGGATTACACTTGCCACACCTAACATCTTCACATGAGTCAATGGGACTGTTCCCAGCCAGTTCAATCTTATCTACTGTGCAGACAGGCAAAGGGAGAAACAAGCATGTATGGAGGAGTGGTCTTGAAGGAGAAATGCACTCAGATGGAGGATGAAGGGTAACCTGCTATATATGAAGGGTTACACAAAGAAAAGGGCAAATAAGCAAATCTGTAAAACAATGGATGGTAAATGAATGAATTCAAATAAATAATCTCACAAGAAATGGGAGGTCCTGCTGGTAAGAAGCTAACAATCTAAGGGGAATGTCACATCTTCAGTTAGGCCTGTTTTGGCATGTTGGATTCTGGCTTCAGGAGAAAGATCAAGGAAAGCAGACAATGAGTTAATGTTAAGAAACTTACCTATGTCCCTCATTAAATCCATATTTTGGTATGGCTAAGTAAAATGGAGTTTGACCACCCTCAAAGCCTAATCGGGGGCGATTTCCTCTTTGTCTTTCTCCTTTGTGTCCTCGACCACACTTCCTACCTCCGTATCTTCCACGGCCACGTCTTCTCTCCTTGAAAACGACAAAAGATACATTTAGTCAACCACTTTGAAGGCAAGTATCTACAAAACATAAGACTTCAGGGATATAATCAACTGAGAAGAATGTTAATTCTTGAGGAAAAAAAATCAGATAGCTCTTTACTAAGGGGAAAAGTAAGAAAAGCAGTTAATATGATTTTTGCAGAGCACAGCTCTAGGCAGGCACCACAAATAGTCTGAAAGTTTACATGAACACATATTGTGATAAAAGCAATAATAGTATTTAATCCTACCTCTTAACACCCTGCAATCTCCAAGTTAGGCAATTCTTGTGAATTAAATATTGATATTTCCTCCTATGTCATGAGAAAGTCACACAGTACTCAGAAATTTGCAAACTGACTACAAAAAAAGACATTAAAAAAAAAACACCAAACAAACAAAAAAACAACCCACCTCAATTCTACTTAAGGGGGCACCGGAACAGACTATATATGCTATGTATGCATATAATTCTTTTCATGGACTCAGACTCTCTGCAACCATCTGCAACTGCAGCAGTTTCTTCTGACTACAATCAGCAGATTTCTTGCCCTCTCCTCCTACGCGTGCCAGCAGAAACATTTGCACAGATAAATAAGCAAAGGTAAAACATTTTTTTGAGTTTTTTCTTCTCTTTATTTTGTGTGTTGTTTGTTGGGGTTATTTTAATTTAAAGTCCAGGTTAGTTGCACCATTCAGTACAATTCATGGATATGCAAATGTCTACAGGATTACAAAACAGGCAGTAAGCAATGGTGGAAATGAGCAGCTGGGACTGGCTGCTATTAAATGAAGCAGTGCCAGCTCACTCTGACCTACTAGTCTTCTGTGTAAGATGACCCCACTTAATTAATATACTGTAGAACCTGCAGCACTAAGGCTCACTTTGATTTTTTTCATGCTCTGTTGGGGACAAAACAGAGCCACCAGCTTCAGAATCTCACTGCCATGCTGCACGGGGTGGAGTTCCCTGTCCAGCTCCAAGAGGCACGGTCACATCTGTGCATTACTTTGATGGATCCATTTCATCTTACATAGTTTTTCCCATTTAACATTCACTGGAGTGTGAACGTGTGTGGAAGGAACAGTGCTGCGTTGCTAACTAGTCTCATATCTGCACAACACAATTCACACATTTGCTATTCTCCATCGAGTTCCTCAATGTGAATCAATCAGGCTAAGAGATGGGTAAAGCAAGACATTCTAAACAGTGTTTGTACCACTGATAACTGAACTTTGGTTAACTCACAGCATAGTCACTGCTGGATCAATAATAATGTAAATAATTCACTACTAAAGAGGCAAAACCTCTTCACTTTCTCATTTTTTTATTCAACACTCAGCCAAACATCAAGCACCCCTTATCATCTACAAATCACTCTGTGCAGTTAAGACTGCAGCACAGAATATTGAGTAAAACTCAGGTCTCAGAACTGCTCGTTACATCATGGCACTTGATTGGTCTAACACCACAAAAACATAAAATGGGATGGTTTATGCTCCTTATTGCATCTGTAAGTTTTCCAAAGTTATGGAGGACTTAATGTGTACTGAACTGTTAGTAGAACAGAACAGACATCAGGAAAAAATGCATGAATATATCTGAAAAACCATCTGACCTACAATGCACAGCTGACCTGTATTAATATTCAATAGCACAGAATTCCAGTGCAGTTTTATGCTAGACTCGACTATTCCTGCCACCAAAGGAAGCAGACTTGTCCCCAGACCACATGCTATACTTTTTCCCTTGCATCTTTTGCTGACACAAAGAGTTGTGTGGCTCTGCGCTGGAGACATCAGGGAATTAAACTAAATGAAAACTAATTTTTGCCTAACTAGTTTTCAGCTTGTTTAGTTCCCTGCTCTGGCTCACCACACACCCTCTAGGAGCAGGAAAAAAAAAACGTACAGTGTGAGCACCTGGAAGCAAAGAGACAATACAGCTGGCCCACCCTTTCTGGTTGTTGCCCATACACACATCAGATTACATGGCAACTTTAGTTGATACCAATACACTGACAATATCTGCTTACAACAAATGGACTGTAATCTGTACATTGGCCAGATTTCAGATTATCAGGGAAGCAAATCAAGACTTTTTGTTGCTGCAACTTCTGTCTGTGAAGTCAAATGCTCTTAAATCTGCTTATTTGAGAACTTCACTGATCACAGAATAAGGTTGTCAGACACCAAAAAAAATCAACAGAGAAACAGAGCTGACATCACTTGTACAAACTCTAACTGAAGGCACAAAGTTAGGAGTGACATGGGGGGGAAAAAAGTTCATTTCCTATATGGAGTTGCAAGTTATTTGCTAAAGACCCAGTCAGCATACAAAAATCTTTACTTTCAAGACTAAAAAAAACAAGTGTTTTCCTAAATCAAATAGCTACCTTCACAAACAAAAATGTCCTGAGACAAAAGACTGGTAGGAAAACATCAATTCTAGTACACCTCAAGTTCAGACTATCTCACAACTGCTGGATCCTAATCCTGAAAATACTGTTTAAGGGCCTGGATTAGTTAAAAAAAACTTAAGAATCACCACTGCAGCCCTGTACAGGCCTGGCTCTTCCAGCTACATTTGGCCCCGGCCAAGCTGGGTGTTCACAGTTCCAAGTGAAGCAACTTGAAAGGGGAACCCCAACAGCTGCAGGGGGGAATAATTTCTTTTCTCTTGTCACAGCACTCGCTAGCTCAACAGGCATCTCAAGAGGAATCTTGAGCACTGACAGGGCAGTGGAGTTTGGTGCTTTCTGTCAGTTTTCTATTCCTATGACTTGAGCCCATGAATTTCATCCCCCGTTCACTGATATTTCCCCCAGACTAGGTGGGTTGCGTTCTGGTTTCTTTCCTTTAATCCTCTATCACTTTACAAGGAGACAGGAAAGAAAATATTTAAATTTGTTTTTGAGAAATCAATAGTAACAAGAAGTGCTGGCTGGCTTCACACTCCATCTCTTTTTAAGCCTTTTAACCTTCTCTTTCCAGATGTTTTATCCCACCCCACAAGCCCTTGGCATTCCATACTTTTGGCATTCCATACTTTTTTACCGTTTCCGCCCATCCCGCAAAGACGGCCCCGAGGTTAACCCAGGGCCGCTCATCAGCCAGGCCTCTGTGGGGCCTGCCACACACACCGGCCGCAAGACACGCAAAGGGCAAGAAGAGGACCAACACACACATCACTACTCCTCTGCCTCCCCACACCTCGTCTGGCCAGGCGGCTTTCCCGAGGCTGACGGAGCCCCCCAAAGGTTTCCTGACATCCCTCCGGGCAACCGCTACCGGGGTCGGGCGCGCCCGCCGCCGAGGCGGGAGGGGAAGCGTGCCCGCGACCCACCCGACAAGCTGCAGGCACTCACCGGCTTTTTGGAGCCTGGGCTGGGCCTCAGGTTGGCCAGGCTGACCCTGGGCAGCGACCGCAGCAGCTCCAGGGCCTTGTTCCCGCCATTCCCAATCATGTCCCCGCGCTGCCCAAGGGCGGCAGCGGCGCTCGCCCGGCCGACCTGCTTTACGGCAGAACCGTAAAGTGGCGCCTCCCGCGCCTGGCCAGCAGTGTCGCGCAGTGGGCGGGAAGGAGGAGCCGGGCCTGGGGGGCCGGGGGAGCCCGGGGGGTCCGGGGGGGGTCAGGGGGGTCCGGGGGAGCCCGGGGGGTCAGGGGGCCCCGGAGCATGGAGGGGTGCGGCGTGCCCGGGCGGAGCAGCGGAGGAGAGCGGCTTCCCTTGTACCGGAGTGAGGGGCTGAACTGGGGAAGCCGCCGCGGGGAAGAGACGGAGGGGAAAGGCCAGGGGTGGTGGAAGCCACCCGGTGCTTCTTAGGGCAATACCCCCGCCTGCGGGTTTTGAACCTTCTGTCCGAGCAACCAGTGTTTGCTTCAAGTGAGGCCTCGGAGAAAAGGGCACAGCACAGCGCTTCCCGGGCTGGGAGTCCGAGTGAAATGGAAATGATGTTGCAGAAATGGGTGGGTTTCCGTGTGAAATCTGCATAGCTTCTTACCGTCTTCACAAAAAAAAATAAAAAAAATAAAAAAATAAAAAAAATTAAATGTAACTGCACCTGAAATGCTTATACGGACAACCACCTTGCCCCACCTTGCCTAAGTCCATTTCAGCCACCAGAATAGGGAAAAACAGAGTATGCTTTGTCTTGAAAGCTCTGACTACTTTAAGCAGAACCTTGACGTTAGGTAGAAAAGTAATCACGCATACGACAGATACCTCGCTGTAAGGAGGCAGCCAACTTAGAAGTATCTGAAAGGTCCACAATTCACATGTTTCCAGCGATTCCTTTTCTGGATTTCAGCAGCTCAGTACCTTGAACATTTGTCTGAAATGGGCAGACCCGTGTCCACACAGGCAACCCTGGTCCTGCCTGGCCTGTACCTGCCCACAGCACCCAGAGCTTGCCTTTTGCCAGTGGCCCTGAGCCGTGCTAGCAGCAACCCGGTCGGTACTCAGGGAGTTCAGGAAAGATCATTAGAAGAAGCATGACCAGCAGGTCAAGGGAGGTGATTCTCCACTTCTGCTCTGCTCTTGTGAGACCCTGCCTGGAGCACTGTGTCCAGTTCTGGGAGCCCCAACAGCTGTTGGAGCAAGTCCAGAGGAGGGCCACAAAGACAATCAAAGGGCTGGAGTGCCCCTTCTATGAAGACAGACTGAAAGAGTTGGGGTTGTTCAGCCTAGAGAAGAGAAGCCTCCAGAGAGACATTAGAGTGGCCCTCCAGTACCTGAAGGGGGCCTACAGGAAAGCTGGGGAGGGGCTTTTTACAAGGACATGTAGGGATAGGACAAAGGGCTTCAAACTGGAAGAGGGTAGATTTAGATTAGACATTAGGAAGAAATTCTTCACTGTGAGGCTGGTGAGACACTGGAGCAGGTTTTCCGGGGAAGTTGTGGATGGCTCATTGTACCAGTTTGGTTCTGGCATGGTTTTGGTAGCTGGCGGGGGCCCCGGGGTGGCTCCTGTAAGAAGCTACTAAAAACTTCCCTAGCTCAGGTGGTCAAGGCCGAGCCATTAGAGAGACAATAGATGTGCCTCTGCATTAACATTTTAAAGAACTGATATAAGACCTGAAAGCAGAGAGAACAAAGTAGAAGAGCTGTGCTGGAGAGGTGAAAGTGCTGGAGTGAAGATCCCAAGGTTGGTGAGGAAGAAGGGGAAGGAGGTGCCCGATCAGAAAGAAATTCCCCTGCTGCCCACGGCGAGATGGCAGCTGTCCCCCTGCATTCATGGAGGAACATGGTGGAACATTCCCTGAAGGTGCCAGGAGGGGCAAATGTGCACCTGCAGCCCGTGGACTTGGATCTGCAGCGCCGGAGGACCCCACGCCAGGGGAGGGGACTGTTCTGAAGCAGCGTGTGACTCTGTGGGAAGCTCATGCTGGAGCAACTTGCTCCTGAGGGACTATGTCATGTTGAGTACTCTCTCCCATGGGAGGGACCCCGTGGGTAAACAAAGGAGGACTCTAAGGGCTCCTTCTTCCTGAGGAGGAAGGAGCAGCAGGAACCACCAGGCTGTGAACTGACTCTAAACCCCATCCCCTGTCCCCCTGTGCTGCTGGGGGGAAGAAAGGAGAGAAACTGGGAACAAAGTGATTTGGGCCCAGGAAGAAGGGAGGGGTGGGGTAGCATATGCAAGCCCTGCTCTTTGTGTTGTCTGTGTCCTGTGTGTGTTTGATTAGAGTGAAATTAAAATATTTTTCCCCAAGTTGAGTCTGTTTTGCCCATGACCCTGACTGGTGAAGAACCCTCCTTGCCTGTTGTCTTGACCCATGAGCTTCTAGTTGTTCTCTGTCCTCCCCATTCCAGTGGGTATGTGTGTGTGGGGGTGAGTGCATGGCCTCGTGGCTGGTTCTTTGTTGTTAGGTTAGGCCCAAACCACAACACTCATCCCTGGAAGTGTTGAAGGCCAGGTTGGATGGGGCTTTGAGCAACCTGATCTGGTGGGAAGTGTTCCTACCCACCCAGGGTGGTTGGAACTAGAATCATAGAATGTGTTGGGTTGGAAGGGAACTTTAAAGGTCATCTAGTCCAGCCCCCCCTGCAGTGCACAGAGACATCTTTAACTAGATCACATTGCTCAGTCCTGTCAAGCCTGACCTTGAATGTCTCCAGGAATGGGGTCTCCATCACCTCTCAGGGTAACCTGTTCCAGTGCTTCACCACCCTCACAGTAAAGAACTTCTTCCTAATATATAATCGAAATCTACCCTGCTCTAGTTTAAAACCATAACCCCTTGTCCTATCATTACATGCCCTTGTGAACAGGTCTTCCGCAGTCTTCTGATAGGCTCCTTTCAGGTTCTGGAAGGTTGCTACAAGGTCTACCTGAAGTCTTCTCCTCTTGAGTCTGAACAGCCCAAACTCTTTCAGCCTGTCTTCACAGGAGAGGTGCTGCAGCCCTCTGATCACTTTTGTGGCCCTCCTCTGGACTGCTCCATGTCCTTGTGTTGAGGGCACCAGAGCTGCACACAGTACTGCAGGTGGGGTCTTACAAGAGTGGAGTAGAGGGGGAGAATCACCTCCCTCAACCTGCTGGTCACGCTTCTCTTGATGCGGCCCAGGATGCGATTGGCCCTCGGCGCTGCGAAAGCACATTGTTGGCTCATGTCTATCTCTTCATCCACCAGAAACCCCACATCCTTTTGCACAGGGCTGTTCTCTATCACCTCATCCCCCAGCCTGCATTGATACTGAGGATTGCCTCTACCCAGGTGTAGGACCTTGCACTCTTTAAGCTCCTTTCCAACCCAAGCCACTTTATGACTCGAAGATCATTGCAGCTACACTGACTGAAGGATTAAAAGCTTGATCTAATCTTGAGCAGACTGCTGATCTCTTAGGCTGGAGGTTCATCAGCAGGCGACCTCATGGAAGTCACATTTATGTGGCAAGTAGTGCAGCAGAGAGGGAAGACAGAATTTAGTTTGTGTACCAAAAGGATGCTCTACAGCAACTCAGGTTTGGCACACTTGATAAGTAGCTGATGTAATCTGAAGCTGCTAATCTTTTAGAAATATTTTGTGCATGAACGATATTCTTTAAACAGATTGGAATCAGGAACAGTACATGAGGCAAGTACACACACTCAAGTAGAGATAAATCAGAACACGAAAAGCTACTCATGAAAATAACACAATTTTAGCAGTAACAGGGATCCCCTGGCATAAATATAATGTATCAAAGCAGTCTAACAATCGCATCAGAAGCGGCTGCATGTTTAGTGTTACGCAGTCAGCGCAAAGGCTTCTCCAATACATTTTATAGAGCTGTGTTTATAAGAATTTCAATATTGTTGAGCAAAAGTTTTGTAAAAAAACATCCCTGCCTGGTATGGAACACGCCAGTGGGAAGGATGTGAAAGAAGCATAGCGTGCATTCAGCTGCTGTTTGAGCTGCCAAAAAAGCATCCGTGTTAGCCAGATACCACCCGGCAAATACAATGAGTAGATTGACTTTCTGGGAGGAAATATCTGACAAAGATGTATGGATTAGAAGACAAAGAACAAACTACTTGATTTTGCTAGAAATGTGTTTGCCATACTTATTCAGAGTTGGTCTGAGTATTCAGAATGGACTGGAACGATCCAGTAATTTCAATACAGAGTGCCTGAATAGCCCAATACATTTCAAGATGAAAAAGAACCATTGGCTCGTTGGCTGTAAGCCCAGAGATTTAATTTGGTGATGAAGGCATCTGATCTGATGAGGACAAAAGAGTTCTGTCTAACAATGCTCCTTGCTGGTTTTCCTGTTTCCCATGACTTGCTATTTTGTATTTACCTATTTAAGAATACTGCGATTTCCCTTTTTTCCCCTAAGCCTTGCAATACAGCATACAAACGATTTTTACAGGAAACACTCAAACCATAGACACGTACAGATTACACTATAAAAGTGCAGTATCATCTGGCAGATACATCTGGCTCTCTGAAAGGCAGTGTTAAAGGTGGAAGTTCGAATTCTCTGAAGCCACTGGAAGCCCCACGACAGAAGCCTGCCTTTCAGCCCCCCGGAGGGGTGTCCCCTGGAGCCCTGCAGCGCCCGCAGGCAGCAGGCCCGCCGAGGACGGCACATCCAACGCCGAAGGGACAAATCGGTGGCCGCTCCGGCTGCACAGAGGTGCCCGCCTTCATCTTGGACCTCCGAAGCGCCCGACTCGGCGGGCGGGCTCGCTGCCCGCCGCTCGCCGCGGCTCCCTGGGCCGCGCTGCCCGCTCTGCGCTCACGCTCTGGGGCCGCCTGTCCCGGCGCCGGCCGCCCAGCTCCGGGACGGCTCCGGGAAGAGCAGGATGCCCGGGGGGCTCGGGGCGCCCGCTGCGCTGCGCTCCCCGCCCCGGCTGCCGCAGCGGCCCCGCCCCGCACCTCCCCCCCGCCCCGCCCGCCGCTGCCCCGCGGGCCGCCCCGCAGCGCGGTGTATGTGCGGCAACAACATGTCGGCGCCGCTCCCCGCCATCATCCCGGCCGCCCGGAAGGCGACGGCTGCCGTGAGTGCGGGCGGGGGGCGAGCGGCGGGTCCGCCCCGGGCGGGCCGTGGCCCCCGGCCCGCTTTGTTCTCCGCTGCGGCCTCAGCCCCGCGCTGGGGGCGACGCCGCCGTCAGGCCCGGCCCGGCCCGGCCCGGCCCGGCCCGGCCCGGCCCGGCTGCGGGCGGGCGCGACCCGCACTGCCCGGCTGGTGTGAGAGGCGGTGGCGGGGCGGCCGGCCCGGGCAGGTTGACAGGTCTGTGCCGTTACTTTCCAGCCCGAGCTCGGTGCCGGGCTCCATCTCCCATTCGCAACTGGAGCCAGCGCTGCGCAGGGGAAGGTCACCGGGGCCGGCCCGGGGCGGGCGATGGCGGCGGGGAGGCCGGGGAGGGGGAGGGAAGTGAAGGGAGCAGAGTTTGTTTTCTTCAGAGAAAGTCGTGCCCTGGTTCGCACTGTGCGTGTGTGATCTTGCGTGGGCGCCTGTAGGACGTGGGTTAGGCGAGTTCACAGCCAGTGATCTTACCACCGCTATCTTTGTTTTTGTTTTGTTTTGTTTTTCCCCTTTAGGTCATTTTTCTCCATGGACTGGGAGATACCGGGTGCGTATATTGATACTACGTATTTAATAGCTGTTTAATTTCAAATAAAAGGCTGCATGTTTTAAAGACGTGAGCAGTTAAGTTACTTAAGCTTCTTATTTTGCCCTTAACTGACTGCTGTGGCCAGCAACAGACGAAACTTTCTGTACGCTGGGATGATGGTGACAACTGTTTGTGTAAAATGGCTCAGCGTTAAGTCCTCAACAGCTTTTTCTTTTCAGTCACTTACCTAATTTCGACTGAACGTGATCCCTCTCTTGAGTCAGATTTGGTGGAGAAAGAAGTCTGCGTGTTTCTGATCTTTCCCTTTCCTGACAGAGAGGGGGTTTCTGCTTATTCCTGTACTTCTCTAAATTTAGAGTTCTCTTTTTTTCTGAACTTGCGGATTACTGGTTTGTTGGTAATTGCAGTTACACCTTTGTTTCTTCTTCAATGTGCCACACATTAAATTCCAGGCTTACTTGATTTATCTAAGCAAACTCATAAGCAGTCTGCAGATTTCTCTATCTGAAATATACCTTCACACTCCAAACAAAAGAACCCCAAACAAGATGCGAAGTACCCTGTTTGCTTGGTTCCTGTTATTTCCATGTTTGAATACAAATGGAAAGAGTAGGGAATTTCTGAGAGGCTTTCTAGGTGTGGTGTAATGTTGCCATTTGCAGCTTGTATGTGCTGAGAAGTAAGCATACCTTCATTAAAAACGTTGAATTAACTGACAGGAGTGTGTTGAAACCTTTTTTTGGTAGAAGACTTTAAAGGAAGTGGCACTCAGATATTGAAAATAAATAGCATGAATACTTTGTTCTGCACCCTTATGGACAAAATTACATAGTATTTTTTTAAGAACTCTGTTTTGTTACCCAGGACAATGACTGTTGTCTTTAGGTTGAAACTTGCAATGTTGGAGACAAACTTTCTGAAGACCTTAGGAAAAAAGTCAGCTGTCAAAACTAAAACTTGCGTCACCTGGACACTTAATAAGTTAAGAAGAATCAAGTCCATGTACTTGGCAATATTCTACAAGTGTCTATGTTTGCTCTCACTCCTTGTGCTGACACATCACCTTGTCTGCATTATCCCTCTTCCTTTCTGCTGATAGGACACGGCTGAGGCAGCAGTGCTTCCTGCATCTCAGAGCCAAATGTTCAGCAGGCGATTGCAGAATTTTTAAAATCTTTGGAATTTAAGTCCTTGCAAATTAGGTTGATACTGGTTTTGGAAAGGGGAAAAGAAAAAAACAACAGAGATTGTTTTTTTAGTATTCCTTATACAAATGTGGTATTTCCATTTTGGTTACAAAGCTAAGGAGCAGTCTCAAGCGTGCGAGCGTGCTGAGCGTACTGGAATGTAGGCATTGACAAGTCCTAACACCTCTGTGCTAGTATGATGATTTAGCTATATTTGTGCCTCAAGTCCATTGCAGATCAGGTTAGCTAAAACTGCCTTTGACATACTGCCTTTTTTTTTTTTTCCAAAAAACCCAAGGTAATGATACAAAAAAATATCCAAAGAGAATTAACAGTTTTATAATTTTCCCCAGTTTAAACTGCCTTGGTCTACTCCACCTGAATTTTTAAATTGCTCACTTCAGTTTATCTGCTGTATTTTTTGTACTCTGAGAAGTGTCTAACAGAGGTTATGTTCTTTTTCTCTCTTAGCTCCTATATAAATGGCACTTAACGTTTGGTACATGTCAAAATCTGAACAAAAGGTACAACATAGAGGATTGTGCTAAAGAGTCTGCATAAATGTGTATACAATGTTGCTTTCTAAATTTGTCAAGTTAATCTTCATGTTTGGCTAAAAAAAGCCCCCAAATTCTTACCTGACTAGTTTTTCTCAGTCTTATTTCTCCTTTAGAGTCTTCTTTGGCCTTTTGGGGTAGCGCAAATATTATGCAAGTAATATCATACTCAATTTGTAAATACATATAAAAGTATTGGTAGGAAGTAGGTTGCAATAAACAACCAGTCTTTCAAGTGTCTGCTGTTTGTGTATTTGAAATGTCTTTGTCTTTAGATAGCATACATTAACTTTTCAGGATGATACTGAAATTAAAACTAAACCAAACATGTTTTTATGGCTTGTCTGATGTTGATCTGATTAGTTCATCTGTGTCACTGATGGATTTGTTACAGGTGTTTTCTGCTTAGAATCAACTTTCCAGTATCTAGTTTAGTGACTTAGTTAGGAATACTGAATAAGGAGAAAAATCAGGAAATGGCACTGTTGAACATTCTGGAAAGCCAAGTGCAGGCACAGGCAGTGCTACTGCACAGGTTCAGATTTGGGTCCAGCTTGGCTTGTGTCTAGAGGAGTCCTTGAGTGAGTCTTTCAGAGCTTGTTATTTAAACCATGCTTTCCAGTTTTCTGATTTGTAGGAAGCTTGGTAACTCATCTGCTGTGCAGATCTCACATTGTTCTGTGCATTCATACAGCATGTGCTTGAGATTAAAAGACTGTCTGCGATCTGGAGTGTTGTTCAGGAGTGCCTGAATCTGAGAGCATTCAAGCTGAGCTGCAGTTAATAGGTCTGATTGATTAGGTTGGCTCTGTGTGGAGTTTTACTTTAGATGTCAGTTTGCCTCTGACGGAGTTGGCTGTGAAAGAAGCTGCCATAACTCTACAGGAGCAGCAAAGCAGCCTCTGGGCTGGAGCTGCCTGGAAGCAGGATACCTGTGTTCATACGTTGTAGAATCACAGTTCACAAACCCAGCCAGACCCGGAGCAGGCTTTGCCTCGAGCCAGAGTGGTATTTCTGCAGATGTGCCACAAAGGTGGCAGTCAATTTAGGTGAAGTGTCTCTGGCTGTATATATGCAACAAGTATGCAGAAGCAGAACAAACCTTTTAAGTTTAGTACTATATTCACAGCATACTGAAGCTGATGCAGAAATTTTCTGAAAATGTGTTTTCGATTGATCTAATTCAGCATATGTCATACTTGTTCAGTTCTCCTGCACCAACAGAGAAATAAGAGCTAAGACAAAATATAAATGCCATTTAATGTATTTTTTGTTAACAGGCATGGATGGTCAGAAGCACTTGCAGGTATCAAAAGCCCCCATGTAAAATACATTTGCCCACATGCGTAAGTTGTAACTTCTCTTGAGTTGCATTTTTCTGTAGAGTTACTTATTAAGACACTTGCACACATAATGAAATCAAATGGGGTCTGGATGTCTCTGCATTTGATTTTTATATAAAAAGCCACTCAAAAATAATGTTGATGATATTAAATATTTCATTATTTGTAGTAACTGATGTGTGATATACTTTATAGCAAAACTGCATTTTTTTATTCATCTTTTACTTCTGTTGCTACTTCAGACTGAAAACAGATTTGGAAAGTTTTATGTGTGAATGTAGGTTGTTTTGGCTCTGTTTTCACTGGCTTGTTTGTTGCCTTTTTTTTCCCCCAACAGTCATATGTTAAAAGCTGCTCTTAATAAGGGGTGTTTTGCTGTATTTTACTGACCATTAAATATACTTTGTATTAGGTGCATGTACTTAAACTCAGGTGCATGTTTTGAAAATGAAATTTCCCTGTTACCTACAGCAAGTTTTAAAGGTTCACAGAATATTAATATTTTCAGCAAAATATGCCATTTGAGCTATCTCTCTGCAATCTGAGAAGTGAAATACTTCTGAGCAGGGTCAGATGCTAGTAAATAAAGCATTAGGATCCATCTAGTATTTACTTAATGACAGAAAAACTAATTAAGTATACTCATAATTTATTTTAACACAAAATTCAGATTGTCTTTTGCTCCAGCAGTCTTGGGAGATGTGGAGTGGGGATGATAGGGAAATAAGTAAGCAATGTTTTGGTATATTACTGGTTACTGGGCTGTGATTTATTTATTTTATGACACGGCCATGCTTTGCTAAGCCATTCCAAAAGAGCTTAGCAGTATCTGCTGTTCTTCCTGCTTGCCCTTTGTCTTCAGTTTTCCCCCCTGCAGTACTTCAATTTAACTAGATTAAGACTTGGTCTAGAGCATCGTCCATTGAAGTTGTCTCGGCATGTCTGAAAGGAAGCTGTGCAGCAGGGTGGGTATTCCCAAGGGTGGGAATGAGTCCTGTAATGAAGGCAGACATGGCTTAAGCAGATTCTGCTGCTGAGAGAATCATGTGTGCCCAGACTCTTATCCACCACCGTGCTGTGTTTGGCTGCTTGCTGATGCTGCTGTGTAAGGTGTCTTCATCCACTGAGCCTATGTATGGAGCTGTGATAAAGAACTGTTACTTAGAAATAACAAAATGAGGGACATGTTTATGTTATGTGCTTATCTATATCTCATATGTGTATGCTATATATGCACAGACACATGTTTTGCTTGCTGTCTATGGAGAGTGGCAGTTCAGCTCTGAACATTAAATGTGTTTGGGCTAGCAGGTTTCATGAGAGATTTCTTGAAGAGATGCTACAAAGTAGCTAGTGTTAATTATGATTTAAAAGTAAGACAGAAATCGGCATATGTAATTTCATGCCATAACTGCATCTGCATTATTAAATTTCAGTATGAATCTTATGTCAGTGTTGTTCATTCTCATTTCTAGGCCAGTTATGCCAGTTTCTTTGAACATGAACATGGCTATGCCATCGTGGTAAGTATTTGTTCAATTGCAGATTACTCTAATCAAAAGATATCTAGGGAATTGAAATCAATGTTAAAATAAAAAAGTCCCACTTTATTTTACAAGTATAGTCTGTATTGTGTGTGAATTCCTAGTCAGTAGTGGTTGAAATTGGCAGTGGAAATACTGCTACTGGAGCATAGTATTTGGTGGGTCAGTAGGGTATCTAGAAACTATTATTTAGAATATCCATTCTGAATAGAAAGCAAGAAAAATGTGGTATAGATTTCAGTGGTCTTAAACCAGTCCTCTTCGGTTTTTTTCTTTGAGTAACTTGAGTTTGTTTTTGCTATATTTCTTCAAACAATATTGTAACATTGTACTTGCAACTGATAAATTTAAATTCCTGCTGATATTTTTGGAGCAAATATCAAAGCTGAGCTGCTTAATCTACAGTAAATTACAGAAAATAGCAAAAGTCATAAAAGCTTTGTTGACTAGATCTAGCTTTTTAGCTACTATTTCCTGTAAACTTTGGGTGGTTGGTACTAACTTTTATCTGGAAAATATCCCTATTTTATTGTATTTTAAAGAAATAGAATGGATGCTCTAATGAGTAATTCTTTTATTGATATTTTTGTAAGGTTTGATATCATTGGACTTTCTCCAGATTCACAGGAAGATGAAGCTGGGATCAAGCAGGCAGCGGAGAATGGTATGCTTAGGAATAAATTTTAGGGCTTAAAAATGCTTCCATGTATTCATAAAAATGAATTACCACTCTGAAACAGATTTTCCTAAGACAAAATAGTTAGGGAAAGGAGTATGTATGTATTACTGACCAAAAGTGCATAGTCGGTTTTGTGTGTTTAGTTTTTGTAAACTTCTTAAGTAGGTAGAGTGATTCACCAGTAGAAACACTTCATACTCTCAAATAGAAAATGTACATGAGAACCAGTGTAATTTTTTTAAGAGCTTCTGGGTAGCACACAGGTTAGAGCTGTATAAGCATCCACTTGTAATGCTGGATGTTTAGATGCCATCTTCCTGGCAGTGGGGCTTTTACAAGACTTACTTGCATGGTTTTCTCTTTGGAAACGCTACAGTGGCACTGGAATTTTTGATCATGCTCCAGATCTTTTGATGTTTTTTAATGTTAATGCAGACTAGATTTTCCTTTCACTAGCTTTCTGTTGACATCAGGGAGAAGGTCTCTTTCATCCTCTAGACTTCCTACAGAATGGAGTGTTTTTTAACTACTGGCTTCTGTTTATATTGCAGTTAAAGCACTGATAGATCAAGAAGTAAAAAATGGAATTCCTTCTAATAGAATTATTCTAGGAGGCTTTTCTCAGGTAAGGTGTTGTTGGAACGAACTGTGTCTGTTTCTAAGGTTGTAACCTAGCTTACTTAACATAGGAAATCCACACATTCAATATGAAAATAGCTGCTTCTAAAATGTTAAGGTGTCAATTTTCCTTTCCCTTAACAAATGAAGTTTTTTTGGTTTCATGCAAATAATTACTACTCACTGGAAAATGAACATGTGTGTGGAAAAAAGATTCTAAAATTCAGTCTGTTCAAAGTCTTTATGCACGTAACTTACATAGTGTTGCTTGAAAATCTTGCTAGTATTTTGAATTTAATTTTAATTTGGTAGACATTTGATGGTCTGGATTTATTTGGGAAATTCTCCCTTCATACTTGTCAGACATCTGTTGGAGGTTAATAGATTTAATTAGTCCATACACCAACTCCCCAGTCTGCATGCAAGTAAATTACAATATTAAAGTAGTGATAATACTGTCAGGAGTGATAGTGCTTTATTTCATGTTTTGGGTTTTTTGGTTGTTGGGGGTTTTTAGTTTATTTGTTTTTGTTGTTTGGTTGGGTTTTTTTCCCCAGCTGTTATGGTTTACTTCTGAATTGATCATATAGACTGGGGTGGGGAGAACAAAATAGATGTTGTACAGGATACTGGGTTTAGTGTTGGTTCTAAAACAGAATAGATAGAAATAGAAAAACACCTTTAAAGGAGAAACCAGAGATGTTGAAACAAACATTAAAAAGAACATTACCATCATCTTTCTAATAGTTTTCTCTCTTTATTTTAGGGAGGTGCTTTATCATTGTATACAGCTCTTACAACACAACAAAAATTAGCAGGTGTTGTAGCCCTCAGCTGTTGGCTTCCTCTACGGGCTTCTTTTCCTCAGGTATTTATTATTTATTATTTATTTATTATGTTTCCTAAGATAACTTGCACTTGGGGAATGAGTATATCTGAGTATTGTGTCTTGTGCAGGAATTAGTGGCCATTGTTAATACCAAATATAGACAGTTGTTTGATAACTCAGAGGTTTTTAAAATAGGGCCTTGGCATTTTAGAGTTTGGCAAGTAGGGAAAACGAAGAAATACTCAGTAGCCATCTCTGCTTAAAATGACATTCCAAGAAAGCTTAAAGGATACAGCAAATTTTCCTTGAAGTTGAATTTTCTATTTGCCATTTGTTCCATCTGCAAGTCACTAAATTATTAGAAACTAGGTATTTAAACCAAAGTATTGAGATTTTATTTGGCAAAAAATAATGTTCTTCTGAAATTAGTGCCAAAATTTTATTTGCAGGTTTTGGAATGCAATGTGTTGTCAGACACAGAGCTTATTTTATAAGGAACTTGCAGATTACACATTGTGTTTTTTTGCTTTAGAACTCAATTTCTTTGTCATGTCACAGGGCATAGTGCCATGGCTTTATTTTATCTCAAATATTAGCCTTATTTTCACTTACTGACTTTCTTCTCTCCTCTAATTCCACCTGTAAAAGGGTCCCATCAGTGGTGTCAACAAGGAGATTGCTGTTCTTCAGTGCCATGGGGACTGTGACCCATTGGTTCCTTTAATGTTTGGTTCTCTCACTGTTGAGAAGCTAAAGAGTATGATAAATCCTGCCAACGTAACCTTCAGGACTTACTCTGGCATGATGCATAGCTCCTGTATTGAGGTAATTTTCTTAAAATACAGTGCTTTAGCTGAGTATATTGTGGTTTGTTTTCCTCAAAACAAATATGTATTGGGTAGCAGGTTTGTTTTTCATTTATTTATTTATTAATAAACAAGTGTTTGATGCTACTGACTTATTTTAGTAAGTAACTGAATGCATGGCTGAAAAAGCCTCAAAGACATAAACTTTCTCATAAGGCAGTATTTTGGGGGCTAAGCTAGTTATTCTATACATCTTTTTTCCCCTAATTTTTATTATTTGGTTCCTAAAAAAACCTCACAGAATTGGAAGGCAGATTCTCACAGCATAAATCCAACCTGGTGTTTTGGAGAGAAGAATCTTGTAGTTCTTGGGATGGAGATATTGACAGAATGGGGAGGGAGGGAGGGTTGATGATACCGGAGAGGCAGCCTCAGAACCTGTATTTATGGTTCTGGCTCTGCAGGCAGCTGAGCTGATGTAATGACTTGTTGCTGGGGTGGGCTAGTTCCCTCTGCTCGTGACCTTGTAGCTCTCTCTTGCTACAGCTGTGGAGCTGATCAGGAGCTTATTGGAACAATTTCAACTTGCTAAAATGGCAAAAGCTGCTGGCTTCAGTTTTTGCAGTTGTAGTGAGTTGAAGAAGCATTAGAACATAAAGTAAATGGTAGGAGCAAGAAACAGAAGAGGAGGCAATGGATGAGTCTGCCAATTGTCAGCATCAGTAACTTTGTTAATTTGGGTTGCAGCATCTTGTGGGAACAGTACCCTTGGATAACCCCTTTGGGACATTTACACAGTTGTATTGCGTTTAAGACAGTAAGAGCATTGACTTGTCACACAAGTATATTAAAAATGTGCTCTTTCTTATGACATTAACTTAATTTAAAAAATGTAAGTTATTTTTAACATAGATTTCCAAGCCTAGTTTGCAGTATTGCTTTTCGTTAAGGTAGGAAACGTCATTAAGATGAAACTGTATAGTTAGAGTTGCTGGATTTTCACACTGCTACTAATTTTCAAAAGTTTGAAGTATTCCAGAAGTTATGGCCTCAGCTACTTTAAAATCCTACCCATGATCAGCCTGGTGCTGTTCAGATCACTTGGTGATTAATAAGTAGCTTGCCAGCTCAATTTCATAGAGAGAGGAAAAAAAGTAGTCTTTACTCTTTTCCTTGTATTTTAGCTTCTGAGTGCATAGGGCTTTGAAGAGTTATCAGCCTTGACTTAACTGTGTGCAAAGTGGTGTGATTCTATGAAGTAACTAATTCCTTAATATTTGTATCCCAGCTGCTCATTATAATGGAAATGTTGAACCATAGTTTTGTGTAGCTGAATACATATTACTAGGGAACTTCAACTAATACATACTTTTGTCTTTAAACAGGAGATGATGGATATAAAAGAGTTCATAGACAAACATCTACCTCCCATAGACTGAAATGATATGTGAGAAGCCTTCTATATAACACCAGCATCAACTGTGGTAGAGTGTTAATCTTTTCATATGCCTGATAGAAAGCATCACTTCTATACCTGCAGTGTTACTACTGTGTTGCAAATTTATACTTAGGATGAGGATTAAATAATAACGTGTAAAAGAAATTACAATCTTTTTAGTATTAACTGTCCACTGGTGGGACTATATGAATGAGGCAGCTAGGTGACAATGACAGAATGTAACCAAAGCATACTGTTTAAGATGTGATTTTTTTTGATTGCAGAATTTTAAACTATTTGTACAAATAATTAAAAAACTAAATATACATGAGCAACATAAATGCGACCAGTTTAGTTATATTTGGGATGTGGTTTCTTCTTAATACTTATTGAGAACATATTAAAACATTTCATTTATGTAATGGATGCATAAAGTACACAACATGTAACATAGTGGGCATATAATGATGAAATAAATGTTACCAAGGACAAAGCTTTAAGTATTAAATGTTAATTTTTACTCCAGATAAGGAGGGTTCCCCTACAATGACTAGAAGTCAGCAAAGTTATTTCCTAGATTTAAACCACTTCAATTTTAAACTTTTTTCATGTAGGTAGATATTATGAAAATTCTTAAGGGACTCATTTCCTTGTCATTTGTCTTCTTTTTTTTTATTACTATTAACTCACATCAAATACTGACTTGGAACAGAATTCTGAAGAAGTGTGTAGGATTAATTGTTTCATTTAAAAAATCCTGTTTTCATACTGAATATTCAAGTTCTGCTTTAGTCTTTTTAGCTTGTGTTTGTGTAGAAATGTTGATAATCTATTTTACATGAGCAATTCCAGCATATAGTTTTGATGTTTCTGTTTGCTTTGGAGTAACTTAACTGAAAACAATGCATCTGTGTAGCTTCGTGTATTGATGAGGTCTCATCTGTAACACAAGCATTGATTAATTTGAATTCTTTTAAAACAGAAATAGAAGTGCAATTGGGACATAACTGAAACTTCAAATTGGTACCATCTAATACTTGCTTTCATTGCATGTTGAGACTTAATTTTTTCCTGAAAAAGAACAAATACTTTTCAAATATATCATTCTACATTTCTCTACATCAGTGTAGCCTAGGAATATGAAGACCTACTATGGGGAAAAGAAATTAATTTACAAGATACAGAATGTGTCTTTCAGAAACTTAAAGTTCTGTAACACATTGGGTTACAGAAATCAATGCCTGCTCAACAGCTTTTTGCAGTTAAAAGTCGTAATTCAGTTCTTCAAACAGCTTCTCCTACTGAGTTCAGAGGCTGTCACCACAGTTAGGAATGTTTAAAAAATACACTACTGTTGATACGACAAAATATGCTGCATAACAATGCTCTATTCTGTAATATGTTTGCAAGCAAAGAATGTTCTTACCTTGGATGCATCTGTGTTGTCAGCATTGTACTTCATACCTGCATTTGAGGTGCTTTCTTCTTTCTCCCTCTCATAGTGTATATGGATTTGTATCCAAGACATCTCGCACTACTAATGCATAAATAGGGAATTACACCTTTATTTCTCTTCTTTAACATAGCTGCTGCCAGAAATATGACTTGTTCACCTAGTGTGAGTTCTCAGTTTTCAGTGCATTTCTTCATTGCACTTCATTTTTATGAAACTGTTTTTCTTTTCTAATCCATTTCCTCTGGATTATTAAACATCACTTAATATGTAAAATTGAAATTTATTTTTTTTTTCTAAATTATATTAACACACTTGTAGATATTCCATTTGTGTGTTTGAGAGGGCATGCTTATTAACTTTGAAGTTTAATTAGGCTTTTCCCCTCCATCACTCTGTTCTATTTATCTGCTAATTTGTCTTTCAGTTAATTTAGTTCACAGAAGAAACCATAATATTCTTACTGTAGTTGTGCCAAAGTTCTGTTGAGAAAACAGTATGTCCTAGCTTGGCATCATTCCCAAATTGTGCTAGCTAATTTTGCAGTCCTGCTGAATTGCAAACTTGGTAAGCAAACTATATGTTATTTCTCCTAGTTTTTAGATTTATCCTCATTCCCCTGTTGTCTGAATAATTTGCTGGATATTGGCATGTTTCCAAAGTTCTGCACAAGCTTCTGATTTTTCCTTTATTATTTTCTTGTTATGTTTATAAATTGTATGATAATGTTGTTCAGCTGTCTGGTCCAACTTCTAATTCACTGTTTGCTCATTTCACTTATTCTTTCTTTTGTTAGAATGAGTTTTAAAAAATATTTCTGAGCTGTTAAAATGAAATCAATGTTAGATTTATTTTATGTTAGCTTT